>NC_070612.1:55163893-55463893 GCF_027172205.1 Podarcis raffonei | reverse complement strand
TGATACAACCTTCCTACCCACCCCCGGGAAAGATATAACACTCTGTTTTCATTTATACAGAATGCCCCACTAGTTCACATCCCAAATCCATACATTCACTGTCACTTACTACTAATTTGGTAAGAGAATATTTTTGTATTTCCCATAAGTATCTAGTCTAGTGCTATAGCGAACTCTTTTTGCTCTCTGAATCCATTTCGATGGTATAAAAGATGAATGAATCCTAATATGCATTGTATGACCCTTGGATAGCGAAAGGCATAAATAGCAAAAGGCACCCTCCCTGCACTCCCATACCTGCAAAGGGGCATTGGAGACCAGGAGCAGCTGGTGGGGTACAGTAGCTCTGTTCCCTTGGACCTGGCTTTGCTATTTACCGGGACGAGGCAGGATGATGATGGTGCAGGGGTGCCAAACTGACTCCACTGGTGCACCTGTACCATCCTGACATCATCACTGCTCTGACCCCAAACAGTCCAAGTATATGCCAGTGAGGTCAAGGCCCCAGAAACTTCACTCCTGGAGACAAAGGGCCAGTAGTCCAAGTAGGACTTTGAATAAACCCAGTAACTAGATGTTGATGTAATAGTAGGACTCTATTACCAAAACACCTTTGGAGAACATCTAATTGCCAAGACTGGTATGGTTCTTCTGGTTCTAAGGCTTACCAAGATGACAAGAAGTGAATAGGTGTGTGAAGAGTGCCATGTCAGAAGAAACTGTTTTCCCGGGTGAAGAATGGTCTATTGACATGAGCCCTTTTCAGTCATTCCTCCATGTATAACAGATGGAGGTCAGAGTGGGACAGCACACACCATGCTGGCCTCGCCTCCACCTTCCACACATTGGATACAGACATCTGCCTACAAAGCCTGTAAGTAGGTGTTAACACACGTTTGTTTGCCCCACCTCTTTTCCATGGGAAACCTGTGGTTTAGCACTGAACTGGAACAGACAGCAATTGGGTTTTCTGTGGGTTGCCATTTGTTTTAATTTACTGCTAAAGAGTGGGTATTCCAGGAGAAAGTCAGTTTGCATTTCTTAGTGCAGAAAGTATTGATCTGATGTGTAGAGATCTTTCCTGTTCGACTTGATTCAAGAGGGTTCTGGAAGCTTCTCTGAGTGAAAAAAACAAGCAGAAGGTTCATGATGTTTGGGTTATTCCTTCAGAGAAGCTGAGCACAGCTGGTTTAAACTGGTTCTCTTATCTCTTCTGCCAAGGTTATGCTGACTATAAAAGTAAGGCCAGAAGGAGCCTGGGTTTCACTTTCTCTTTCTATCTCTCTTCCTTCTGGTGTGGTGTTCTGTACATAGTATGCTTATTGTTAAGGTTTAGTCTTATTATAAGTTAAGTCTGTTACAACAGTTCTTATGGACTCTGCCAATCCTGAATGTTTGGGATTTGTGACCATTATGCTCATTTGCCTTCAGTAGCAGTAAAGCTCTTGAGAGTCCCATGGACTGCAAGAAGATCAAACCTCTCCATTCTGAAGGAAATCAGCCCTGAGTGCTCACTGGAAGGACAGATTGTGAAGCTGAGGCTCCAATACTTTGGCCACCTCATGAGAAGAGAAGACTCCTTGGAAAAGACCCTGATGTTGGGAAAGATGGAGGGCACAAGGAGAAGGGGACGACAGAGGACAAGGTGCTTGGACAGTGTTCTCGAAGCTACCAGCATGAGTTTGACCAAAATACGGGAGTGCCTGGCGTGCTCTGGTCCATGGGGTCATGAAGAGTCGGACACGACTAAACAACTAAGCAGCAGCAGCAGCAGCAGCAGCAAAGCTCTGCTGGATGAAATACAATTGCCTCTGGTCTATTTTGGGGGGTCCTGCAATGTGTTTAAGTTTGTATGCTGTTAACTATACATTGGAATCTTCTCTGGATCAAAACTGAGTAGAATTCCATGACGGAATGCAGCAGGGCAAAGGCCAAATCCCTTGGAGCCATGCCTAGAAAGCATGGAACAAGTGGAAACCCACTCGGATCCGTGCTTTTTAGGTATAGGACCAAGTGGAAATGTGAACGGGCCCCTCCCTTTGCAGATTTCTACTCTCAGTGGGTGGATGTCAGGATGGTGCAGCATTCAAATATGAGGATAGTACCAAGAGATACTTTTTCCATATGCCAGCTCAACATATGGAAGGATACATGGAAAAGTGGCCTAAAGAATGAGGGGAAGAGAGGAATATGTTGCTGGGAGTGTGACTGGAAATGAGTTGCCAAAGTGCAGGGCAAGCTCAGTTGTATGTCGTTGGCCATTCTGGGTGACCCAGTTCTAGATTTGGCCTTGCAGAGGCTGGGGGACATGAAGGTTTGATAGAAATGGAAGGAGAAGAAATTGACAGTGGGGAGTAGAAGTTAAAGGAACTGGACAATGCTTCTGGTTGGGTTGCTGTTTAAAATCATCCACCATGTGTATCTTTTACAATATGTGGTGGACTTGTAAAGAGGTAGAGGCCTTCTGGCAAATGATATACAATGAATTAAAGAAAATGTTCAAAAGCACTTTTGTTAAAAAACCAGAAGACTTCTTACTGGATATAGTATGTGAAGAGATACCAAAAAAAAAAAAAGAAAGAAAGAAAGAAAGAAAGAAAGGAAAGGAAAGGAAAGGAAAGGAAAGGAAAGGAAAGGAAAGAAGAAAGATAAAAGACTGTTCATGTATGCAACAACAGCAGCAAGAACTCCAACATCAGTAGGGTTATCTGAAGACTTGTAATGAGAATTGTTTTTACCTTTCTATATTTATTTAAACTGTGAGCTATTTTGTAATGAGTTATATTAGAACTGGAAAATATATAAAATGCTGTGATATAAAGGTTAGTTTTGAAAGCCAAGAGGCGGGAGGGAAGGAAGTTGGCAGGCTCTAAGAAGCCAAAGAAGTAAAGTGGATAATAATGATGTGATTATATATGCTTAAATGGAAAATTAATAAAAAATATTTATTAAAAAAAATCACCCACCATGTGAAGGAAGATACTGCACACAGCATCAGTAATATGCAAAATAACAGAGCAATCTTATGCAGGTCTGTTCAGAGGTAAGGTCCATTCAGTTAAATATGGCTTACTGTGCTGGCATTCTATACCCGCTTACCTGGGAATTAGTCCAATTAAACCGATGGGGCTTGCATCTAAGATGTATAGGGCTGTACTGTTTAATCAAACTGGATTAAAATCCCATTTCTCTCCAATGTGAGGGGAATTAAAGGAATTTTTGTAAGGTTGAATACTCAACATGAAATTTTTATGGAGAAACAGGATTGGCTTGGTGAATATTTTATAAGCAACACATCTGGGCAATTCTGAGAATTCAAATCAATTGCCTCTTAGGAGGAAATATATGTAACGATGTTCTTAGTACCACGGCCTACTGAGAAAGGAAGAAACTCTGTTAATCATAGATGAGCAAATAAAAGAAAACAAAAAATATATATACCTCTCAAGTTGTGTATATTACCTGCCTGGAGTTTTTATACAGATACATAATTGGATTTCCATTCCAAACAAACAAGGTATGCTAAAATGAGTCATGAGGTCATAATGGTAATGATATTCTTGTGAAGAAAATGTGTAGGATGGAGGTGTCATTTAATGGACTGAAATCGCACAGGAGCAATAGATTATATGGAGGTAAAATATACTGGACATTCATCTCAGACATTCACTCTATAAATACGTTTGAGTTCTGTTCCCATGAGTTTCTTAGCATGCAGGTTTAATGATATTTTTTTATTCTGTACAACACCCCTGGATAGTATATATCTCGAATCAAAATTAGGGACGGCAGAAACAAAACCACTAAAAGAAATTTCCTGATGATTTAAATGATGGTTGAGTCTTTACATTTTCCTTTAAATTCCTTTATAAATATAAATAACACATGGGAATAGGGAGGTGCAAACCTGTCATCTTTTCCGGTCTTAAATTCAGTTCTCCACATCAGTTTGCATTTTCTTCTGAAGTCCTCATGACAATTACTCAGTATTCTTATGCAAATCCCTCCTAACATACAGAAGTTTGTATGAAGGTTTGAAGGTGACTCGGAAACTACTACTAATCCAGACTGGTGACTGGGAGTGGCCGCCGGGACCATATAACACCGGTTCTAAAGGATCTTCACTGACTCCCAGTACATTTGTTGGTGCTGACTTCTAAAGCCTTTAAACCAGGCTTCCTCAACCTCGGTCCTTCCTATGTTTTGAGGCTACAATTCCCATCATCCCTGACCACTGGTCCTGCTAGGATCAAGGGAGTTGTAGGCCAAAAACCTCTGGAGGGCTGAGGTTGAGGAAGCCTGCCCTAAACAGCCTCGGCCCAGTATACCTGAAAGAGCGTCTCCTCTGAGGTCCTTCCCTGAGGGCCTTCTGGCGGTTCCCTCACTGTGAGAAGTGAAGTTACAGGGAACCAGGCAGAGGTCCTTCTTGGTAGTGGCACCCTCCCTGTGGAACGCGCTCCTTTCAGATGTGAAGGTGATAAAGAACTACATATCTTTTAGAAGACATGAAGTCAGCCCTGTATTGGAACGTTTTTAACGGTTGATGTTTTACTATGCTGTATGAACACATTTCGCTTCACTTAAGGAAACCACCTCTGATAGAATAAGGAAGATCCAGACTCCCAGCAGTGAAGGGTGGATGGCCACCACCACGGGTTCCTCCATGTTTTATCAGAAGCTGTTAAAGAACAGCTGGAGAGGGGGTGAGTTCAGTACCAGAGATTCCCACACAAAAACAGAAGCTTTTGGATCACATCTGGTGATGTTGCATTGCATCTGAGGGGTGAATGTTGCCTATTTGCAGATTAGTTGCGCTGCAGAATAATAATAATAATAATAATAATAATAATAATAATAATAATAATAATAATAATTTATTATTTATACCCCGCCCATCTGGCTGAGTTTCCCCAGCCACTCTGGGCGGCTCCCAATCAGTGTTAAAAACAGTACAGCGTTACATATTAAAAACTTCCCTGAACAGGGCTGCCTTAAGATGTCTTCTGAATGTCAGGTAATTATTTATCTCTTTGACATCTGATGGGAGGGCGTTCCACAGGGCGGGCGCCACTACCGAGAAGGCCCTCTGTCTGGTTCCCTGTAGTCTCACTTCTCGCAATGAGGGAACCGCCAGAAGGCCCTCGGCGCTGGATCTCAGTGTCCGGGCTGAACGATGGGGGTGGAGGCGCTCCTTCAGGTATACAGGACCGAGGCCATTTAGGGCTTTAAAGGTCAGCACCAACACTTTGAATCGTGCTCGGAAACGTACTGGGAGCCAATGCAGATCTCTCAGAACCGGTGTTATGTGGTCCCGGCGGCCACTCCCAGTCACCAGTCTAGCTGCCGCATTCTGGATTAATTGCAGTTTCCGGGTCACCTTCAAAGGTAGCCCCACGTAGAGCGCGTTGCAGTAGTCCAAGCGTGAGATAACAGAAAGCGTGCTGGGGAGACCACAAGGAACACAAATAACTTTTTGCTAGGTTTTAATAACAAAAACAAAAACTCCTTTTACATTAATTATAATATATCAATAAGCATGACCCATGGGTACTGAGAGAGCTAGGTGCTGCTCTTTATATACCATACCCAACAGCTTAATTAACATAACTTAAGAGCACCTGCTATACTGCTTCACAGCTGTAAAACTAGGTCATGTTATTTGCTCTGGCCCTTAAAGAAATACACATCTTGTGGAACAATAATGAACCTTCAAATTTAAAGAGACCACTCAACAGTGAAGTGCTTACAGCCACTCAGTATGGGGAGAAGTATTTGAAAGGAGACAAACCAGGAGAGATTATTTGAATTATTTCAACTGTGCAGTGGCTTGCCTAGTAGGCTAACATCTAACTTCTGCCCCACTAAAATGCAGAAGACTTCAAGGGATGTCAGTCCCCCCCCTCCGAGACAGAAACTCTGTGCTTTTAACACCTTCAGAATGAACAGAAATAGGATTTCCAGTTGAGGCTGGGAACTAAAGAAAACTAGTTTGCCTTGCTACTTCTTTGCCTTTAACAGAAACCAGCAGGAGAAAATATTCTCAGCATGGAGATAAACATTATTATGTTATCTGCACAACTGGGTGTTCTTAAAGGTGCAACTAAAGGAGCTGGTTGAAATGTTGGCAGCGTGGCTTTGCCCAACTGCCCCTCCATAGGGTCAGTGTGTCGGGATTCACAGAATACTGTGTAAGATAGTAAGTCTGCAGGCTTGAGTTTGCTAGTTGATGCAACAGGCTGGTGCAATACTTTCTATGGAGGTGCTGGGTCAGAATGACGCAGCAGTAATGTGCTGACAGTTGATTGGCTGTCATCGGTTTAAAAGGGAAACCTGTCCAGCAGTAAGAGGAGTGTGGTCAGAGAGAAAGAGTCTTCCCTATTTGCCTTAAGGTGCAGCCAGGTACTCTGTCTGACTGTATGAACTGCTTCTGTAGATATTTGTATATATAAAGGTAAATGGACCCCTGACCATTAGGTCCAGTCGTGACCGACTCTGGGGTTGCGGCGCTCATCTCGCTTTATTGGCCGAGGGAGCTGGCGTACAGCTTCTGGGTCATGTGGCCAGCATGACTAAGCCGCTTCTGGCGAACCAGAGCACAGAACCGCTGTTTACCTTCCTGCTGGAGTGGCACCTATTTATGTACAGTGGTACCTCAGGTTATGCTTCAGGTTACATATGCTTCAGGTTACAGACTCTGCTAACCCAGAAATATTACTTCGGGTTAAGAACTTTGCTTCAGGATGAGAACAGAAATCGTGCAGCGGCGGCACAGAGGCAGCAGGAGGCCCCATTAGCTAAAATGGTGCTTCAGGTTAAGAACAGTTTTAGGTTAAGAACAGACCTACAGAACGAATTAAGTTCTTAACCCAAGGTACCACTGTACTTGCACTTTGACGTGCTTTTGAACTGCTAGGTTGGCAGGAGCAGGGACTGAGCAACAGGAGCTCACCCCGTTCCGAGGATTCGAACCACTGACCTTCTGATCGGCAAATCCCAGGCTCTGTGGTTTAACCCACAGCGCCACCCGCATCCCATTTTTATATATAGCTCACAATAAATAATACTGCACTGAAGAACCTGGAACTTTGAGCATTTCTGCTAAAGCGCCACGAGGAATTCGCGACACAGTGGCGGCTGGTGCCCATGGGACTGGCAGGGTGGAAGTCAGGGAGCCCAAAATCCATATCAGGGCAATCAAACTGTCTCAGGCTGGATGGTAAATGGAACAAGGAGTGGTGAGGAAAAACCTTGACTGAGGATGATGCCTTCTTGGAGTCAGCAATTGGTCATAGTCTGAAGGTGGAATACGGGAAGAGGTAGCAGATCTTCAGGTGAGGCCCTGTTAGATGCTGTTCAGGTTTCGGCTTGCACCAAAGGCTGCTGAGAAGAAAGACAACGGTTGAAAATTCATCCCAGCATCTTTAGATATACAAAATCAGGCAGGCTGAAACTGTTTAGCTTTAGGCTGGGTGTGAGGAATCTTTGGTCCTCCAGATGTTGCTAACCTACAACTCCCATCACCCTTGACCATACTTGCTGGTGATGATTGGGATTCAACAGGCCTTTTCTACAGTGGCTCCCTGTTTGTGGAATGCTCTCCTCAAGGAGGTTCATCTGGCGCCTTCCTTATACCGTATTTTTTGCACCATAACACTCACTTTTTTCCTCCTAGAAAGTAAGGGGAAATGTCTGTGCGTGTTATGGAGGAAATGCCTACGGGTGGCATGCCTACGGATTTTCCTTCTCTAAAAACTACGTGCGTGTTATAGTCGGGTGCGTGTTATAGAGCGAAAAATACGGTATATCTTTAGGCACCAGGCAAACAACCAGGCCTTTGGCTGATGGATGTTCTGCAACCTTTTAGATGTGCTTGTGGGAGAAAGGGTTATTATCATTTTGCTTCTGTTTTAACTATTTGTGCTTTTTTATCATGTTTTATCTCGTGAACCATCTTGGGGTCGTTTGATGAAGGGCAGTATATAAATCTAATAAAGAAAGAAAATGAAACAACATCTGTAGGGCCATAAGCTCCACACATCTGTAATAATAATAATAATAATAATAATAATAATAATAATAATAATACTTTATTATTTATACCCCGCCCATCTGGCTGGGTTTCCCCAGCCACTCTCGGCGGCTTCCAACAGAACACTAAAATACAAGAACCTATTAAACAGGGCTGCCTTCAGATGTCTTCTAAAAGTTTGGTAGTTGTTTATCTCTTTGACATCTGATGGGAGGGTGTTCCACTGTGTGGGTGTCGCTACCCAGAAGGCCCTCTGCCTGGTTCCCTCTAGCTTTGCTTCTCACAGTGAGGAAACCGCCAGAAGGCCCTTGGCCCTGGACCTCAGTGTCCGGGCAGAACGATGGGGGTGGAGACGCTCCTTCAGGTATACTGGACCGAAGCCATTTACGGCTTTAAAGGTCAGACCAACACTTTGAATTGTGCTTGGAAACATACTGGGAGCCAGTGTAGGTCTTTCAAGACCGGTGTTAGGTGGCCACTCCCAGTCACCAGTCTAGCTGCTGCATTCTGCATTAGTTGTAGTTTCCGGGACACCTTCAAAGGTAGCCCCACATAGAGCGCATTGCAGTAACACAAAGTTACAGTGAAACACAGTGTCCTTGTGCATAAAACTGGAATAAACCGAAGCAAACAACTTTCTTTGTGTACCATCTAGCCTGATGCAGAGCTTAGGAGAGCTTGAAAGCATTGGCTGGTGTGGATTTTTGAATCTGTCGCTTACGCAGCTCACAGAGTCACAGAGACTCTGTGGATAGAAAAGATGACACCAGGCCTCCTGTGAGGGCAGAAGATGGAAGGGATTAGGTGGGGCATCTTCCCAGTCCTTCCAAGACTGCAGAGGATGTCCCACCCCACCTCACAGTTAATTAAGCAGACTCAGCTTGAAGAAGTGAGCTGGAAGCCATTGCTCTCCTGTTCATATGAGCAGCTGTGCTGTGCCTCATAAAGTGCCTGTGGATATGCTCAGCTTAGCTGTTCAAACACAATTATGTGGGGTTGGAGCCATTTGAAGAACGAAGTGCAGAAAAGGCACCTAATAAGAGAGGCCTTTCCAGAGTTCACAAACCAAGCTGGAAATTGCTGCATGCCGTTGAGAAAATTAAACCCTATATTATTCTACACCAGCTGGTGGCAGTGTCAAGTCATGTTTGGTTCTCCCTATAATTTCCCTATTTCGCTTAGTGGATTAAAAAAGAGAAGAATAGAACTCCGAAGTCTTTTAACAGTTGGTAGGATGGGCAGAGCTTTGTTTGAGGTAAAGCTGCCCAGCTCAGCTTGAAACCTCTCCTCAGTGTTGGAGCTCAGGACTGGAATTTGGGGGACTTGGCAGAGAGAGCCCTTCAGCGTGTGAATGTTGCTGTATTTTCAGGGAATGCAAAATACTTGGCTCTCTGTGGGAGGAAAAGCCACTTGGTCTGTAGTCCTATGTCCACTTACCTAGAAGCAAGATCCACTGAGCTAATTGGAACTTGCTTCCGAACAGACACACATGAGATTGTGTTGCTAGGCAGTGATCTGAAGAAGGAAAATGCCAAGCAGGAAAAGATTACACAAGAATATAATAGGAGCCAAGAGCCAATTGAGTCCAGCACCCAGCTCCCACCAAGCAGATGCCCACGTGAAACCCACAATATTCAACATTCTCTTCTCTGATCTCAACTGCCTTCTTTCTGAAATTAGGGCTGCCGTACGTCTGGAATTTCCTCAACATAAATGTGATTCATCTGCCAAAAATGGCGTCAGGGTGAAATTTTCGAAAAGCAACTATAATGTCCAGGAAAACCTGTCCACATGGCAGCCCATATAGGAAGTGTTGAATTTTTTTTGGCAATTTTACAGAAAGATAGTTTAAAAACTGCAGTTTTTAAAGGAGATTTTTCAAGAATTTTTTCCCCCACTTTTTGAAATATGGCAACCCTACTGAAATGGCTTTTCTAGTTGCAAAAGAGCAGTTGGACTGCTGCTATATGAATTTACTTGTAATGCCTAGCCCTTCTTATTTCTTCCAAATAAGTAACATGGTTCATGTAGTTCTTCTGCTTTTGAAATAGGGCCTGAAAAACATAATCGCTCTCTTGGACATTGCTAGTTTGCTGATATTTTGAAACAGGTCACATACACACCATACATTTAAAGCACTCTTAAAGCTTCTGCAAAGAATCCTGGGAATTGTAGTTTGTTTAGAGTGCTAACCTGACAGACGTACAATTCCCGGGACCTTTAACAAACTACAGTTCCCACAATTGCCTGTGGCTGTAAAGGTGGTAAAGTAAAGGTAAAGGGACCCCTGACCATTAGGTCTAGTCGTGGCCGACTCTGGGGTTGCGGCGCTCATCTCGCTTTATTGGCCGAGGGAGCCGGCGTACAGCTTCCGGGTCATGTGGCCAGCATGACTAAGCCGCTTCTGGCGAACCAGAGCAGCGCACGGAAATGCCATTTACCTTCCCGCCAGAGTGGTACCTATTTATCTACTTGTACTTTGACGTGCTTTCAAACTGCTAGGTTGGCAGGAGCAGGGACCAAGCAACGGGAGCTCACCCCGTTGCAGGGATTCAAACTGCAGACCTTCTGATCGGCAAGTCCTAGGCTCTGTGGTTTAACCCACAGCACCACCCGCGTCCCTGTAAAGGTGGTATAAGAGTCCTTTAAATGTATGTTGTGCTTGTGACCTTAGTGACCCTCTCTCTTTCCCCTTTGTTTCCTTATTTGCATTTCCTCATGAATCTCTGTATTTAAATTCTAGGCCTGTGAGCAGAGTGTTTTGCGTCCCCCACCCAATCCTTTGTATTATACAGCACACTGGGCTTTTTAAAAAAATACACTTCATAAATAAAAATCTATTTTTGTTATTGTTATGTATTGAGGGGAGGGGAACCTTCAAGCTTTCGATGCAAACATGATAAAGCTGTTTGTTTCCACACCAGCATGTTTTAATGTGAACCTGGCAACTATAAATTGAAAATGCAACTGCAACAGACATGTAGTTTTACAGGGCAAAATGGGGATACAGCTGCATCTGTTGATGTGAGTTGCGGTGGGAGCGATGCAAGTGTCCACGTCAACATTACTGCCATCAAAAGTAATTGGCTTCATTCTTGGCAGTACAAATACATGAAGTGGAACTTGATCAGGGACCCGGGTGGAATGCCATCCCTTAGTCCCTCGAAAGTTAGCACTTGTAAATGGTGATCAGCATGGGTAAACTTCTGTTGCTGTTGTCTGGATGTGTTCTCTACTGTGAATAAAAGGGAGAGCTTCACGTTTTCAGTCTTCTGCTATCTCAAAATCCTTGGCGGGCCCTGAATTCCCTCAAAGTAATTATAAAGCAGAACAAGGACAGAACAGATGTCAGACATTTGAAGGAATAACTCCATTGAACAGTCACAGAGCCGTCGATGTCTGCTCTTAGTGGAGAGATGGTGGCGAGGGTATATGAAAATACTTGATTTTCCAGTGTTGCTGTAGAACATGAATTTTTGTTTTGAAGTATAATTAAAAATACAGACAGCACTCAACAGTATAAGATCAACTTCTTTTCTTTGTGCTATTGTTGTTGAAGTCGATTCACGTGTTTGTGCACATACGTCACACCACATTTGGCTCAAATTCATCAGCTTTCCCACAACTGAGAATGAGGGAGGCTCTTCCATTTTCTTGTAGCTTCTAAAATCTCTAGAACATGGGTAGGCAAACTAAGGCCCGGGGGCCGGATTCTGCCCAATTGCCTTCTCAATCTAACCCGCGGACTATCTGGGAATCAGCATGTTTTTACATGAGTAGAATGTGTCCTTTTATTTAAAATGTATCTCTGGGTTATTTGTGGGGCATAGGAATTATTTCATACCCCCCCAAAAAAAAATATAATCTAGCCCCCCACAAGGTCTGAGGAACAGTGGACCAGCCCCCTGCTGAAAAAGTTTGCTGACCCCTGCTCTAGAACATCAAATACTGCGTTGAAGGCAAGGCTAGTTTTAGATACCAACAGTTCCTTTTCTGAACCATCATTCTGAATCATGACTAAGGCAAGCAAAGGAACATAGGAAGTTGCCTTATAGTGAGCAAGACCATTGATCCATTTGGCTGAGTATTGTCTTTTCAGACTCTCCAAGGTTTCAGGCCAGAGTCCTTCCCAATTTTACTTAGCATTGCTGGGGATTAAACCTGAGACAATCTTTCCCCAAAAGAAGGGTGAGGTTTCAGAGTACATGTTCCTGAGGCTGGCTTCAAATGTGCAAATGATGGTTTTCAGGCAGACAGTTTTATATCTGTAGCAGATTTTGGAGAACACAAAAGAATGCAGTGGACCTTCTTTATAAGAGCTATACTGTAACTCCCTTAGTTCTGATTTGTTCGACATTTGCCCATCGGTTTGTGCCTCTTCTGTGCCTTGTTCTTGTTACTTGACCTAGCCAGTTTCCATTCCATGTTACTGCCTCATTTCAGATAATTGGCCAGTTCCACCTCCATTTGATCTGACCTTCTAGCTATCCAGGCACACTCCTTGATTCTAAGCAAGCTAAGATCCTAAGAAGATCCCTGCAGAATCAGACCAAAGATATATGATGTTCTTATAGCAGCTAACCAGATGCTTTCTGAAGGCTTGCAACAGCACTCTCCACACAAGTAATTCACAGTAACTGATATTCAGAGGCACACTGCCTCCAGCAGAGGAGATACAATATAAGCACCGTGACTAGTTGAGCAATTCTGAGCTTCATCCTCAGTGAATTTGTCTAATCCTGTTTTAAACCTATCCAAGTTGGTACATTTTCTGGGGGCAAATTCCATATCTTTACCATGTGTTGTGTAACAAAGTGCTTCCTTTTGTCTGTCCTGAATATTCCCATTTTCAGCTTCCTCAGGTGATCCTGAATTCCAGTATTTGTGTGTGTGTGTGTGTGTGTGTGTGTGTGTGTGTGAGAGAGAGAGAGAGAGAGAGAGAGAGAGACCATGTCCCTGTTACTCACCTTATTTTCTAAGTTTAAAGCCCCCATAAATGTTCATGAAAGTTATATAAGATCAACACAATATAGACTTCTTCCAAGCTCATACAGCAGAATTAATCCCTGATCCTTGGCCATATCTATTAGACCCAGGCTCTGTCCATGCAGAGCTTGTCTGAGGCCCAGGGCAGGAGTCTTGTTAGAAACTCAAAGGGCTTAGCTCTCTGAGGCTCAGGAAAAGGATACATGACTGCTCCCTGCTCCACATGGGCCTCCTTGCACCTCATACTCTGAAGTAATTCCTGACTGTTAAAGTGGCAGTTCCAATGCAACTGGCTTGAGGATGAGTTAAAATAGAAAAGCTGATTCATCTCCAGTTGGTGACTGAAATCCCATCTTTTTGAAGACAGTGGCTATCAATCTTCAGTTTGCTGACCCCCCTGCCTTGTTGGCCCTGTGCCTCTGAGCTCTGTACTGTCTCATGAATGCCAGAAGCCAGACCCTCACTGACCCATTCATGCTGGTGTGTCTCCTTGTTTACTCAAGTCCTGTCAATACCAAGATTTCTCTATACTAATGATATTGTGGAGTAAACTGTAGCCTCTGGCTGCATTACAGCAGAACCCTCTATTTTGATTTCTGGCAGGAAACAAGAAAGAGACAGGGATATATAAGGATTACATTAAAAGCATTACATAATAAAAAGGGGGGGAAATGCAGTTGATTATTTTGATTGATAATTTGTTTTGTTAAAATTGTAAAATAAAAATATATTTTTTTAAAAAAGCATTATATAATTTGTTTCCCTTTTTCACACAATTTTTTAAAAAAAGAAACGATGTTTAGATAAGAGCAGCAAAATAACTGTTTGTACAGAATTACAGGGGGGCGGGGTTGCCTGATGTGTTGTTGTTTTAGTTTCACATTTCTGATGTAAAAGGAAAGTATCCACAGCCTTAAGAAATCCTTACCACACGTGATTTTTTTAAACCTTTCTTTTAATAATTTTTGAAGGGACGCGGGTGGCGCTGTGGGTTAAACCACAGAGCCTAGGACTTGCCAATCAGAAGGTCGGCGGTTCGAATTCCTGCGACGGGGTGAGCTCCCGTTGCTCGGTCCCTGCTCCTGCCAACCTAGCAGTTCGAAAGCACGTCAAAGTGCAAGTAGATAAATAGGTACCGCTCCGGCGGGAAGGTAAACAGTGTTTCCGAGTGCTGCTCTGGTTCGCCAGAAGCTGCTTACTCATGCTGGCCACATGACCTGGAAGCTGTACGCTGGTTCCCTCGGCCAATAAAGCGAGATGAGTTGGTCACGACTGGACCTAATGGTCAGGGGTCCCTTTACCTTTACCTTTAATAATTTTTAATGCACCTTTCTGGGCACCTAGACAAATAAGAATGCACAATAATTAGACAAATCATAAAATTATCACATCCCTTAATAAAAGTTCAGAAAAAATAGCACATAAACTCACTACATACTGAAAAACAATGCTTTTCAGAATTCTTTTGTGAACTAGTAATGATAAAAACCAGTAATGGATATTTCCCAAGGAGTTGAGTTCCAAAGTTGTGGGGCCACCATTGAAAAGTCCTTGTCCCTGTTTCTTACCAATCCAATAGTTCTTATCAGCTGGTAAGAGTTCAATCCTATACATGATTACTCAGAAGTAAGTTCATTGAATTCAATGAGTCCTTCACCAAAATAAGTGGGTATAGGATTTCATCCTAAGATGTGGATTTATAACAGGGGTAAGAAACCTGCTATTCTTCAGATGTTGCTGGAGTGCAATTCACATCATCCCTGTTCTGTTTTCTGTTTTCTATCCTGCCTCAAAGTATTTTGTTAGAAAAAGGTAAGTAACCATGTTGGTCTGACGCAGTTGAAATAAAAAAAATAAAAAATTGTCCAGTAGTGCCTTAGAGACCAACTAAGTTTGTTCTGGGTATAAGCTTTTGTGTGCATGCATGAAATCTTATACCCAGAACAAACTTAGTTGGTTTCTCAGGTGCTACTGGACAATTTTTTAATTTGCTAGAAAAAGTGTTTGCTTGTCATCTGTATGCAAACTTAGGCTATGTGACAGCAATGAATGAAATAACACTGCTGACACACTGTAAAAGTACAGTTATCGTATGAGCGATCACAGTCAGTTGAACAATACTGTCTGATAAGACCATTTTCTCTTTACCATAAAGTGAAGGAAGAAATATATATATCATGCCTGCCAATGAACTAAGGTTAACAGATTGATATGCCAGCTCATACTTCATAACGCTTCACACTTTGCCTCTTGCAACCTAGAACCAATTACCTTGTTATCAAAAGTGGTAGTGGTTGGGGGACTGCATATGTATGCAGCTATAATCAGAGAGGAAATTAGTTTTGCAGTGGGTGACAGTATTGGAAAGACACATGTGACAATCATGAGGCTTTTGTCAGCTGAGTTTAATGCCTTGTCATTAAAAGTGAAAGTCACTTTTGATTTTTTGAAAATCGTTCACTTGCGTCAACAGAGAGTAATCTAGGAAGCTAATAAATGGAAGGGGAAAGCTCGTCTGCTTCATAGGACAGCTATTAAGTCTGATGGTGAGTTAATTAGTTTGGGTAGAATGTATTAAACAAAACACACACAAAAGGCTGAGTTTTCTGAAGTCTCCCGACAAAACCAGAAAAGAAGTAGTGCGTAAAGCTGGTCAAAGGCAAGTGGAAGCTGTGAAACTTTATTGTTGTTGAATTGTCCTCCCCTGCCTATTATTTTTGCCAAGCCCCATTAGAAGTTCAGACTTCCTTTCTACCCCACAGTGCACCTGCTGCATTCCTTAATTTGTTTGTTTGGTACATTCATTTCTCATCTTTTCCCCCTCATGGGTCTGCAGGTACGGGGTCTCAATATGATCTGCTTTCCAGGCACTGACTGAACCCAGCAAAGGTACTGTAGCTTCAGAAAGGTAGTAGCATCATCTATGCTGAGCATACATACATTTGCTTGTTAGGAATTCCAACCAATTTTGGTGCATCTCTAGATGCCCAATTCAGGCACTGACCTCCTTGTGTTGTGAGAAAACAGAAAAGGAGGGGAAGGACATGACAGTCCTGCATCAACATCCATGTTCCCACCAGTTGCAGCTTCAGCCCATCTTGAGTTAAGCATAAGAACTGAGTGTTGAATCTTTTCAGGTTTGGCTGAATGCCCTCAGACTCTTTCATGCAAACCTTGTGTGATCTGGGTTGCTGGTTGTGAAGAGCATATTCAGTTGCATGCATGAATATTCCCCCTTCAGATGTTCCCACTCAAGGCTCAAAGACTGGGGTGGTATGAGCGAGGATGGGGATGTTGGGATGGGGCTAGCACTCACAGCCCTGCTCCTTCCCACAATGGAGACCTGAACAGGGCTTAGGGTATGATTGTTATAAAAATCACAGAGAAAGGTTTGGGGAGATCCCATTTATCTACATGCATCCCATGTAGTGATTCTGTACAACATCAATGGGGGACACCACCTGGTTTAAAAATTACTGATGCTGAGACTGAATCAGAAACAAGTCAAGAGCTATTAATCATGCCAACTTTATTATTTATGTGTCATTAATTATTGTAGACTAAGGGTGGCCTGCTGCTAGATTTTGTGCTTTCATGAACCTAAGTGACACCATCTCTTGCTGATGATCATAGTTTCCTATCATTGGAACTTCAAAAGACAAAGCTAATTAGCTTTCCTTCCTACTAATTCTGTTGTCCTCTGAGACAACTCCAAATGTGTTTCTGCTTGCTGGAACAAGACTAGGCATGTCGCTCCATATTAAGACCAGGAGCCAGATTCATTTATCTTTGTGTCCAAGCCTGAAAGATTTGATGACTATTTCTTATGTTTAGAAAAGAACTCTTTTTTCTGCAAAATCATACATTTTGATGAGAAACATACTTTTAGGGGATAAATGATGCATATATCTAGATATTTGTTTTAAAGCATGCAGCAAAATAGTTGAAGAGTTGGGAGACTCACTGAAATTAATGAACATCGCTAAGTTTGGTACATTAATTTCAATAGGTCAGTAGGTCTACTCTGACTAAAACTTAGTTCAATACCACCTATTGTAATGCATATCAAAGGTTTATATTGACTGTTAATATGGCACAAGGCATATTTTGTTTGTTTATGAGTATCTTTTATCATTATTACTAATTACCATGATCTGATATATTAAGGTTGACATGAGTTTCCATAGTAGTCATTACTGTCAATATCTTCCTCTGGATTGTTGTTTAATGTTCCATTAGCTGTACACTAAACAAGGATTTCACCTGTGCTACTCACACGTAGGATATATCTGTGTTAACAGTAAGGATCAGACAAAATAGTTTCTCAATTTTCTAATCTTAAGTTCACAATATAACTCAGGTAGTTAGGAAGGCCCAACAGAGTCTCCATTTTCTCGGGGTCTTGCGAAAGAACAATGTTAAACAACAATTGATGACCTCCTTCTACCGGTCCACAATAGAAAGTGTCCTCTCATATTGTATCACAGTGTGGTACGTTCGCTTGACAGCCACGGACAGAAAGTCTTTACAGAGGGTGGTGAACACAGCACATGATATCATGGGCTGTCCCCTGAGCCCGCTAGATGACGTCGCAAGGGATCCTTGCCTTAGGAGAGCGAGAAAAATTCTCAGGGACGATTCACACCCCGGCCAGCATCTTCTACCCTCAGGCAGGAGATATAGAAGTCTAATCAGTCGTACCAACAGGCTAAGAAACAGTTTCTATCCATGGGCTGTTAGGCTTCTGAACAGAAAATAATATAGTGCAACTGACTTTTGGGGTTGGTGTGTTGTGCGACAAGCACACAGAGTGCAATGAGATTGAGTGTTTGTGGGGGGGGGGGAGGAAGGAGGCTCGGTTAATTTCATTGTACATAAGTTGTACATTGACAATAAAGGTATTGTTATTGTTGTTATTATTATTACTTTTCCACATTCCACCTTTTTAAAAGACCTCACAAAAATTCAGCATGACACAAACTCCCCCCTCTTTCATGCAAATAGACAGGGCTGGTAGATTCATTCTCCATGCTCTCTTCACAGTCTAAGCCAACATCTCCTACCTCATCTGTGATGAGGACGGTGGTGAGAAAAACCAAAACCTCCTTGACATAAAGAACAGAGGTCAGTTCCTCATCTTTAAGGTCAGGAGGCAGATGGTCCAGCCTCTTCACTGGTTTATGCCAAATGCAATTTATATTCAAATGGCCTTTCATATTTGTGTATTTTCAAAAGTTCCTTTTACTTTATTCTAACCCTCTCATTTTATTCTCTTCATGTTCTCAGGCATATGTCCACAACTGCCAGGAACAGTGTGCTTTCCTGTGCTATCAGGAACTTTCTCTTAAATGGCATCTGGGATTCTAACAAGCGGCTGTGGAGCTCATAAAACTGCCCCAGTGGATTCACGTAGGCTGTTTTTGAACTAGATGTTCACATAATATACTCTCCAGTATATAATAAATTTTACCTTAGAACCAACTTATGTGTTATGCATGTAAACATGCTTCTGCAAAACCACAAGGCTGCACCGGAAGTTGTGTCTTTCAGAAACAATGCATTAAAACATGATCATATACAAATATGCATTATGTTAGGGATTTATTTTTTTTAGAAGAATGTGCAATGTCAGCAAAATTGCATACATGACTGTGCATTTTAGGGGTGGGGAAAACCCTCCCAAAAACCCACAAACTGATACAGAAGTGTTGAGAACTGTAAAAATAAGAAACTGAGAAAAAGTGAATTTGACAGATTCATCCATCCCTATAGATGAGAAGAAAATGTCACAGGAAGTATTTTTCTCTCTGTCCGCAGGCAGAATAGTTGTGTTGAGAATCAGGGCACTCTTTGGAGAAGTATACTGCCAGAACAGGTATTTTCCAATCAGAGAGCAGACGAAATGCCAAAGAACCGGTAAAATATAGGTGCCTGCTTGGAAGGAACCTGTGGAAAGCAAACTCAGTGTGTTTCAGTTTTGTTATTTTCCATCTCCAGAGAACCTGCACCTCGAAGTCATCACAGTGTTGATAACTAGGCTATGGTTCTAATGTTAGGTTTTAATTAGACCTGTTGCAAGGAACCCAGTTGCTGTGCACAGCCCAATATTTAACTAGGGTGAATACCACCTCCCCACCATGTTAGTCTATTACCTTTCTTTTCTCTTCAGTGTGTTTATGAGGAACAGATTACAGTGTTCAGATACAGCATGTTGTTGTGCGCACAGCAGGCTCACACAGCTTGTGCTGGGCGGCTTTTTAATTCAGCTAGTAAGATTAAAAAATGCAAGGATGCAGAGAGAAATACCCTGGTAAATGAGAGCACGGATAGCAAATTCTCCACTTCTACCATGAGTACTTTTTACTACTTTTTACTCATGGTAGAAGTGGAGAATTTGCTCTCCATGCTCTCGTTTACCAGGGTATTTCTCTCTGCATCCTTGCATTTTTTAAAAATTTCTTTAAAAGTAGAGACATCACCTTGCCAACAAAGGTCTGTATAGTAAAAGCTATGGCTTTTCCAGTAGTGATGTATGGAAGTGAAAGCTGGACCATAAAGAAGGCTGATCGCCGAAGAATTGATGCTTTTGAATTCTGGTGCTGGAGGAGACTCTTGAGAGTCTCATGGACTGCAAGAAGATCAAACCTCTCCATTCTGAAGGAAATCAGCCCTGAGTGCTCACTGGAAGGACAGATTGTGAAGCTGAGGCTCCAGTACTTTGGCCACCTCATGAGAAGAGAAGACTCCCTGGAAAAGACCCTGATGTTGGGAAAGATGGAGGGCACAAGGAGAAGGGGACAACAGAGGATGAGATGGTTGGATAGTGTTCGTGAAGCTACCAGCATGAGTTTGGCCAAACTGTGGGAGGCAGTGGAAGACAGGAGTGCCTGGCGTGCTCTGGTCCATGGGGTCACGAAGAGTCGGACACGACTAAACAACTAAACACCAACAACAACCATGAGTACTATGCATTAGGGATGGGGGATAACTTTGATTTGGTTCACATTGAAAGTTAAGCCTACATCATTTGCACTAAACAATATGCAAGGTGGACCACAGCTGTCCTTTGGATAGCTCAGTTGGTAGAGCAGGAGACTCTTAATCTCAGGGTTGTGGGTTTGAGTCCCACATTGGGCAAAAAGATTCCAGAATTGTAGGAGGTTGGACTAGGTGATCCTCATAGTCCCTTTCTCCAGCAAAATCACATGTACAAAAATACATTTACAGTGTACAGTGGTACCTTGGGTTACAGATGCTTCAGGTTACAGACTCCACTAACCCAGAAATAGTACCTCGCGTTAAGAACTTTGCTTCAGGATGAGAACAGAAATCATGCGGCGGCAGCGCAGCAGCAGCGGGAGCCCCCATTAGCTAAAGTGGTACCTCAGGTTAAGAACAGTTTCAGGTTAAGTACAGACCTCCAGAACGAATTTTTTAACCCGAGGTACCACTGTACATAAAAAGCATATGTTAGTAATTTGTTGTTGTTGTTGTATAGTCGTGTCCGACTCTTCGTGACCCCATGGACCAGAGCACGCCACACACTCCTGTCTTCCACTGCTGCCCGCAGTTTGGTCAAACTCATGCTGGTACCTTGCGCTTGTGTGATGCTGTTGTTGTTGTTGTTTAGTCGTTTAGTCGTGTCCGACTCTTCATGACCCCATGTATCAGAGCACGCCAGGCACTTCTGTCTTCCACTGCCGCCCGCAGTTTGCTCAAACTCATGCTGGTAGCTTCGAGAACACTATCCAACCATCTCGTCCTCTGTCGTCCCCTTCTCCTTGTGCCCTCCATCTTTCCCAGCATCAGGGTCTTTTCCAGGGAGTCTTCTCTTCTCATGAGGTGGCCAAAGTCTTGGAGCCTCAGCTTCACGATCTGTCCTTCCAGTGAGCACTCAGGGCTGATTTCCTTAAGAATGAATACATTTGATCTTCTTGCAGTCCATGGGACTCTCAAGAGTCTCCTCCAGCACCATAATTCAAAAGCATCAATTCTTTGGCTATCAGCCTTCTTTATGGTCCAACTCTCATTTCCATACATCACTAATAACATACAAAAACACATAATGTTAGGGGAAATTACTCTGTAAAAATGTGTATACCGGTATTTCATGACAATTGATTTTTTTATTAAATAAACAAACTACCCACAAACTGACATGAATATGTGAAGGAATGAATTTAAGATTGGAGAAATAAGAACAAATTTGTCCACTCCTACTTTGCGCCAAAGGAGTGGTAGGTGTGTGCACAGCACAAAGATGAATGTGTGTTTACTACATTTATATACTGCCTTTCTGTCAAAGCATTTTTATGGCATATGCCTGGATGGTTCGTAATCTAGTTTAAAAAGTCTGAGAAGCAAAAGAGATAAATCCCTGAAAAGGTCCCAGGTGCTAGGATTCAAATAGTTATAAATGATATCATTCAGTGGTGGGGCCTGGCACCAAATTTCCTGCTTCTGTCTCATTTTCTAGTCCTTGGAATTTCCATAGAATGTTTTTCTGTTTTTCCTAGCAACTAGCATACATCTTTCCTGTTGTGGGTTCATCTAAGATCAGCTGCTCTCTTGGAAATATAAAAGGTAAAGGTAAAGGTACCCCTGCCCGTACGGGCAGACTCTGGGGTTGTGCGCCCATCTCACTTAAGAGGCCAGGGGCCAGCGCTGTCCGGAGACACTTCCAGGTCACGTGGCCAGCATGACAAAGCTGCATCTGGCGAGCCAGCGCAGCACACGGAAACGCCGTTTACCTTCCTGCCAGCAAGCGGTCCCTATTTATCTACTTGCACCCGGGGGTGCTTTCGAACTGCTAGGTTGGCAGGCGCTGGGACCGAGCAACGGGAGCGCACCCCGCCGCGGGGATTCGAACCGCCGACCTTTCGATCGGCAAGCCCTAGGCGCTGAGGCTTTTACCCACAGCGCCACCCGCGTCCCCTCTTGGAAATATAGGGCAGAGTAAAACCTGTCCTTTGAGCTGCAATACTGACGTGTTTTTTTTCTCCAGTCTTATTGCTCATTTTTTTAATAGGGAACTGCAGCAAGGTGTGTGCTATCAGGTCCCACAAGAAAGTAACTGGATGGACTTGTTTCTACATTACATATTTTTCAGAACTTTCCTTAGAGCTTATTTTCCAGTGTTTACCAGGATGGGAGCAGGTGATGAGGATGGGCAGCCGAGTCACTGTATCTTGTCAGGAAGAAAAGATGGAGGGGCAAGATGTAGGGAAGTCAGGGTTGTGTGAGCATAGAAGATGGGCTCTGCTGAGGTGCCTGCTCCACACAGACCCCACACTTCTTTGCCTCACCCCAGCTCCCTTCCAGTTAGTGGCCAGAAATTTGTTGCTGGGAGGCCAGGCGAAGGAAGGAGATCCAGCACCCGGTGTGGGGTGTCGGGGGGCGAGGCAAATTGCCCAGACATGGGTGGCGCTGTGGGTTAAACCACAGAGCCTAGGGCTTGCCGATCAGAAGGATGGCGGTTCAAATCCCCATGATGGGGTGAGCTCCCGTTGCTCAGTCCTTGCTCCTGCCAACCTAGTAGTTCGAAAGCACGTCTAAGTGCAAGTAGATAAATAGGTACCGCTCCGGCGGGAAGGTAAACGGCGTTTCCGTGCGCTGCTCTGGTTTGCCAGAAGTGGCTTAGTCATGCTGGCCACATGACCCGGAAGCTGTACGCCAGCTCCCTCGGCCAATAAAGCGAGATGAGCGCCGCAACCCCAGAGTCGGCCACGACTGGACCTAATGGTCAGGGGTCCCTTTACCTTTACATGCCCGTGCACCTTACGTATGGCACATGCGTGGCACTGCTACATAGAGTGCATGCACACTCGCTCGCTCGCTGCTACATACACTGCATGCATGTGCACTGTATGTAGGGCACATGTGTGGCGCCATATGTAGCGCCGTCATGCATGCACCGCTGGACAGTTTGCCGATGGCGCTGCTCGAGTGCCGTACGGACGGCGGTGGAGGGTGCAGCCATGAGCGGAGGATCCCTCGCATGCAGCTCAGGTGTGGCGATGGCGTGGTGAGCCCCCCGCGGGGGTCTACTTTTCACCCCCTCAGAGATGGCACCCGGGGCAACCGCCCCCCCCTTCCTCTGACACTGGCCCCTCCTCCCTGATCACTTCTGAACCAATACATGAAGAGAAAAAAACAAGGCGAATAGAGCCATAGTTACTTTATTGTGGGTGAACAAGGTGAAGCGTAAATTCTATTAAGGCTTTCCCCAGTCATGCTTATGTGCCACCTATTTTCCTCTGTTGGAAAGGATTCTTGGGAGATTTTAACTGTATGAGCATCTGCTCATACATTTTCAGTGCCTTGACGGTTTTCAGGAGAGAGATCTTTGGTTCCTTCCTGCTGAGAGCAACATTGATTCATGTGCGGCTTGCATAGTTCATGGGAGCAGTGGCTGGACATGGTATCGTGGTGCGAGTGATCCTCACAACTCCAAGACTTTCTCACAAGACTCAGGGCAGCCCAGTGTCTTTTGAAGTTAAGGCAAATTTCTCTGCCCTTCCTAACTGGGAAGAGATGTTGGCAAACTGTTTGCCCATGACATACTGTAGTTTTCTCTGCTTTCCCCTCCGTTCAGAATATGAACACACTGAGCTCTCTTTTGAATGTACTTTGAAGATGCACATTGTTGAATATAAGAAACCCTTTCACTCTACATAAGTTTTCTAGACCTGCAGCAGCTGTTCAAGAAAATGGTGAATGACCTTTCAGTAGCTTAGGCAGGAGACTGAACTAAAAAAATATTCTTTGCCCAGGTAAGAAAGTCATGGGAAATAATACTGCACATCAGGAACTTCTTAGATGGAGAAATAAAGGGATATGGTGGCAATGCCAAGTAAATCATGACCATAATTGAAGGGGAAAACAGGTTTGTGTATAGGAAGCTGGGAATTGTAGTTTGAGAAATCTGTGGTTATCTATTAACTGTCTGGGCTCTGTACATCTTAGACATAGAAAGTATATCCTTTGTTCTTTCTCAGATGAGTGACACATCATTCCCTATTTTAATTGGGTGTTTATTGTGCTGTTTTTAAAGACTGTGCCTCTTATCCCAAGGTCTAAGGACAGAGAAGGTTAAACTCAATTAGAGAATGTTTCCTTGGGAAGTTACATCTCTCTTTTTTTAAAATATCACAAGTCCCCTTTCTCAGCAGCCATAATGATCTATCACAGCAAAGAAAAGGAAGGTAGATTAAAATTGGAAAACGAAGAGGGCAGATTGCCTGCCTGATTACGGCAAGATTGACTTGAGTCTCCAAGTGAACCTCCGCTGCGAGACTCGCTTCTCCTTTCTGAAAACAGAGTTGCAGGGGTCTGTTTTGCCAGTGGAACCTCGGGGAGATTTTCAACAGCTATTACATTCACAAATATTAGTTCAGAGCCAAATCCTAGGTAAAATAATGTCTGCAATTAGCATGCAGAGGATTTCCTCTGGGCAGGGAAAGACAAGCTTGCTTGCTTTCTTTTTGTAAAAAAATACTAGGCACTGTTCTCCATTTAAAGAGTAATAACACATGCGGTGCAATTGTCAGAGCTTGAATTGTTTGTTTTGCGAAAGGCTGTCATATAGACTTGTCCTTGCATCAGCTGAAGAAGTTCTAGATGAGCAACAGCTGCACATTTCTGAATGACCTTTCGGTAGCTTAGGCAGGAGAGTAAGCTGATCAAAGAAAGCCAGAGCCCATATTCACCAGAGAAAAATAAAGACTTGCACTGTGTGTGTTTTTTGGTTTTGTTAAATATGCTGGCCATTACTGTTGAGTATGGAAAGTGCTTGCGTTTTCCCCTTTGTTGTATTATTTAACTCCATTCTGCCCAGCCTGATTTGTCAATCCCAGTGTGTTTTCAGCAGGAGTTAGAAGATAAGTTTGCACTGCACATAAATCAATAATAGTAGCTTTCACTACCTTGCACCTAATGTGCTGAGTAAATGGTTCATATATGTATATTACTGAAACAGCTGCTATAACCACTTACAAGAGTAGAGATTTCAAAGAGAAAGTATGAAAAACAGCAATAAACATAGACGCACATCTTTCAGAAAAGACTGGAATAGGGGGAAAAATCAATCTAAATCAGCAACTTTCTTAAGACTTTTTTGGGGAGAAAACAGCATGGAATTTTTTAGGACAGTGATTTCCAAACCATAGTGCCACAGGGGTGTCAGAAGCCCTGTGAGATGGT
Organism: Podarcis raffonei; assembly: GCF_027172205.1. NCBI lineage: Eukaryota > Metazoa > Chordata > Lepidosauria > Squamata > Lacertidae > Podarcis > Podarcis raffonei. The sequence continues at coordinate 55,438,677 of NC_070612.1, read as the reverse complement.
TTTCAGAAATAGATGCTTAACAGACAGCTGTAAGAGGGTAATTTCTAAGACATGAGATGGGGTTAGTAGATAAGATCAAAGATGAGGAGTGGATCCTATTTGTAAAAGTGTTGATAACCACTATTACAGGCTTGCAATTTTCACCTGCGGTGAAGAAGAGTCCCTTGTAGCTTAGATTCTGATAAAGGGAGAAGGATTGACTATCTAGCATATCATATCTTCATATATTTCTTCTAACGTTTTGGACACACATTGGCATGATACTTAAGCCTAGTGGTCAGGATACTTTGTAGAGAGAAAAAATGTAAGTAGGAAAGTGAAAAGCTATGTTATTTTGGATATTGCAGTATGTTACCCACTCCCTTTCTGATATTCTGAATAGTAAAAGGGTAAAGGTAAAGGTACCACTGACTGTTAGGTCCAGTCACGGACGACTCTGGGGTTGTGGCACTCATCTCGCTCTATAGGCCGAGGGAGCCGGCATTTATCCACAGACAGCTTCTGGGTCATGTGTCCAGCATGACTAAGCTGCTTCTGGTGAACCAGAGCAGCGCATGGAAACACTGTTTGCCTTCCCGCCGGAGCAGTACCTATTTATCTACTTGCACTTTGACGTGCTTTCGAACTGCTAGGTTGGCAGGAGCAGGGACCGAACAACGGGAGCTGACCCCATCGTGGGGATTCGAACCACCGACCTTCTGATCGGCAAGCCCTAGGCTCTGTGGTTTAGACCACAGAGCCACCCGCGTCCCTTCTGAATAGTAAGCTTCAGCAAATGGCCTTTCAAGTACAGGTGTGGAGGCTTGGTGGCCAGGTACAGTCATACCTCATGTTGCGTCCACTTCAGGTTACATATTTTCTAGTTGCGATTCGCAGCAACTCGGAAATACCGGAACGGTTACTTCCAGGTTTTGCTGCTCATGCATGTGCAGAAGCGCTAAATCACGCCACGCACGTGCGTAGATGCAGCACTTCTGGATGCGAATGCTTCAAGTTGCGGATGGGCCTCCAGGACGGATTATGTCTGCAACTCGAGGTTCCATTGTATAAATAAGATGACCAGGACATAATGGTTCACAGGAGATACAGACACACAGACATACACACGACTATGGATATTCCAGACCAGGAGTGGCTAATCTGTGGACCATATCCAAGCACCCAAGTTGCTTGTGCAAGACTCCCACATTTATCATTTTTTATTAAAAATTCACACTTTTTATTTTTGACTGCTCCTATAGGTCTGCCACTATGATGTCAAGATGTCAAAAGTTTTTGTACCCTCTACCCCCATTGCCATGTCGAAGAAAAAAGAATCTCACTGCTTACATATGCCCCTCACTGTGACTCCAAAATGTTTTGTTTGACCTTGCAAGACCGCTCCAAATTTCTCCATTTTTTTTTCAAAAATTGACCTCTCCTGCAGGTCCCCTGCTGAGATTCTGTGATTCAAAAAGGTTTTTGTGATTCCCACCAACAGCCCTCAAAGGTTTGTCCCTTTAAAAATAAAGTAATGGCCACACCCACTTTTATATTTTGGCTATGCCTACTTTTACCCATGGTCCCCATGGTTCAGTATGGCTCTCAGTCTGCAAATTTTAGCCACTCCTGTTATAAATGGCCCCAGGGTACGGTGCAGTCTGAAGGCACATGAAGCTAATCAGGTCTGGGTCAGTGTCTGAATGGGTGACCACCTGAGAACCACCTAGAGTTATGGAACTCTAGGAAAAGTAAAGGTTGTATATAAATAAAAGAAAGCCATTTGCAAAAGTCTTAACACATTTGCTTTTGGTGCTGCAGGTGCAACCTTCGAAGCGGGAAGCCACTGGAGGATGAATTCTCATACAGGTATGGTCCACACACCTGCAAGGGAGCTATTGAGGGTCACCTTTTGAATGTTACAGGGAAAGTGTAAAAGTAGATATGCAACTGATTTATGCAACTGCTTTTTCTGCATCACCAGAATGTCTGATTTTGTCGTTGCGCAGTTGATTCTGTTAGTTAACTTGATCTGAAACCACAGGACTTTTATGCTCTACAAAGTCATCTGATAGTAGTCTGTAGGCTATGCATATTTCTAATATTTATCCTGTTGTGTTTTTTTAACCAGAGAACACAATATGATTGTGTTATGGAGATTAAAAAAAATAACTGTCAAAAAAGATACCTTGAAAATGCATCACAGGTAATACTACATTAGGGGCTCAGGGTTTCAGGCAACATGTTCCATTTAATGACACTCAGTGAAATATGTGATGCTCCTCTCAAGGGGGAAAAATGTCATTTACATTTTCTATGTCATTAGCATTTACTCGGTAACAGATACTTCTGGTCAGCAGATCACAGTACATGTCATTGACATTATATTGTAAATGGATTGTTGAAATTTTCTAACCCTGTAGCTAGTTTGGATTTCATAGCTGAAGACAGATTTATCTCTCTGTGTGTGCGCTTGGTAATACATTTATAGCATATCTCGTGCAATGTGCCCAAATGAGACATGTTCCAAAATGGAAGGAAACAGCTGGGTTGCCACCTTTTAAACCCAGTCCGCTCAGAATCAAAGTTTCTGGTTCCTGTTTCCAGGACTGAAAAGGTTTTTACCTGTACTAACGATTTAGAATCTTTTCAGAATTGCAGTGTGTCCAAAACCAGCTTAAACGTTTTCTTAAAAAAGAACGAAAGAAATTCAAAAGAGGAACAAAGAAGGAAGTTTGGTCTGTCTTGCAAACAGTTTACAACTTTAATAGTTCATGAGCCTGAAATCAGTGCATCTCAAATAGATGGATGTGTGGCACTGTGGGTTAAACCACAGAGCCTAGGGCTTGCCGATTGGAAGGTCGGCAGTTCAAATCCCCGTGACGGGGTGAGCTCCCATTGCTCGGTCCCACCTCCTGCCAACCTAGCACTTCAAAAGCACGTCAAAGTGCAAGTAGATAAATAGATACTCCTGCGGAAAGGTAAACAGCATTTCCGTGCGCTGCTCTGGTTCGCCAGAAGCAGCTTAGTCATGCTGGCCACATGACCCGGAAGCTGTACACCGGCTCCCTCGGCCAATAAAGCGAGATGAGCACCGCAACCCCAGAGTCGGCCATGACTGGACTTAATGGTCAGGGGTCCCTTTACCTTTAAGCATTTGTGAGAGGGCTGGGAGGATGACAGCAATGGATGTCATTACATCAATTATATTTTCAAGTAAGGAAGTAAAATTGACCAGTGATGCTCTAGAAACCTTTCAGCTGTACTGGTGGATTTATGAAGCAAAATGCTTGGAATTTTTGTGTAGGTGCTAACAGGGTGAAAAGACAAGAGTAAGGATTATTAATTCCTTTTTAATTAAGATTATTTAGTGTATAGCCCATCTTTCTGTTTAAAAAAACGGCTGTCAACACCTACATCGAAAGGTAACTTACAACATAAACCAAGAGTAAGGACCCTGTGACTCTGCAGATGTTGCTGAACTACAACTCTTATCATCCCTAGCTATTCTAAGAACATCTGGAGGGCCACAGATCCCCCACCACTGAGGACTCATCCATGTTGGAATTTAATATGGATTTGAAGCTATATATATATATATGCATCCACATTAAGTCCTCCTCATCCAAGTGAAAGCCTGCACTCCTCAACTCCTCCTGCTAAATTCAAAGTTTCTCAATTGGTGGTTTATCTAATAATAGAAGAACATACAATATTAAATCACATTGCATGGACAGGCGGAGTCCCCCAAACCCTGGGTGGCCCCCATGTGGAATAACGACTCAAGGCAACATGCTATGGGATTAAAATTGGCCACAACTTTATTATGTTTCAGATGTGGGTAGACCTTGGCTCAGGCATTGGGCATTTATCCCTCCCAGTCCCCAGCCAGGGATCTGGGGAACATCAGGGTTATCCAGTGGAGGGGTGGGCTGGCTCTGGAAAATGTATGTTTAAGCAGAGAGAGCCTGCCGCCGTCGCAGGGGAGAGCAATGACAACCTCTAGGCGTATGACCCTTTTAACGGGGAACCCTGGGATCGCTGCTGCAAAGATAAGGGGGGCGTGGGTCACCGCTACATGCCCATGCCCATTTAGGGAAGATAGACTAAAGGATTCCGCCCAAGGCCTGATACCGCCAAAGTTGTGACGTTTTGCTATGGGAAAGACAAAACCTGCCGATGCAGGAGAATTCCTTTCCGGCCCTTCAACAGCGACTTTGACGTAGCAGTGCCCACGTACTTGTGGAGAAAAGGTTAAGCTGCAAAAGAAGTCTGAACTGAGGGTGGGTAGGGTGGGAGAAGCTCTGGAGCCAACTGACGATTCCCAGGTAAGATCCTTCCCCTATTGTGTGGGTAGGGTGGTCCCTCCCCCTACCTGGCCTGATCACCTTGGCAACGCCTCCCCAGGCAGGATTGGGCAACTGGCTGAGGTAGGTGGAGACCTCCAAGTATCTCACCTGGGGAAGGCAAAGCCAAGCTTGTGCTAATGGTGCCACATAGGGTCCAGGGGGCTGCACGCAACCATGCAAAGGGTGCCCCCCATTTGATATCATTACACATTACTGTATGTGGTTGGTCTTTTTAAAATGTGTGTTGATATTTTGTTGCCATATGTCTGGAATTTCCCGGACATATCTGGGATTCATCTGTTAGAAATAGTGTGCAGGCAGAATCCCCCCAAACTGGTCAAAATGTCCCATCTTCCCTGACAATTGACCATGCTGGCTGGGGGTGGTGACAGCTGAAGACCAAATAAACATCTGAATGGCACCATCTGAATGGCACATGGTGACTGACCATGTTGTTGCTTCAGAATACCCTCCCCGCAGATTTCTAAAGAAGCCACTTTCCCCTAAGAACTATTAAGTTTCCCAAACTCAGAAGAGTTCTTTAACGTCGACAATGGCTTCTCCATCTGGTTACGTCAATATTCATATACTTTAATGGAGTAACGTAATTTCTGCTCTTTCCCTTCATAAACATCACATTGGTGGAAGAAGAAAATTTGGCAACAACCTCAATAGGAAATCAGCAATGGGCAAACTCCTTGAGTGAATTTGTGATTGGTTTTGTATTTATAAGCTTGAAATTCATAAGTTTTCTCAGCAACTGTTCAAGGGGGGGAAGCTAACCTGATTTTGAGAGTTCACTCCTGGCTGCCATGAACATGTACTTAATCATACAGCCTTTGTGAATGGTGGGTTCTCAGCACTAGTCATAAATGATTTCTGCTTGGACATGCAACTGCTTCTTACCCTTCCAAACCAAATGCACCCAGGCCAGGAACAATATATGTTTTTAGATGTGGATGAGAGAAAACAACCACTCCGCAAAATATTTGCAAGAAATGATCTAGTGAGCTGATACAAACAGAGAAAATATATACCGTATTTTTTGCTCTATAAGACTCACTTTTTCCCTCCTAAAAAGTAAGGGGGAATGTGTGTGCGTCTTATGGAGCGAATGCAGGCTGTGCAGCTATCCCAGAAGCCAGAACAGCAAGAGGGATTGCTGCTTTCTCTGTGCAGCGATCCCTCTTGCTGTTCTGGCTTCTGAGATTCAGAATATTTTTTTTCTTGTTTTCCTCCTCCGAAAACTAGGTGCGTCTTGTGGTCTGGTGCGTCTTATAGAGCGAAAAATACGGTATCTAGCAAACAAAAAGCTGCTTGCTCAGATGGTCCTTCTGGTTTACAGAAATCAGCAAGAGTTTCATCAAATATTAGATAGCTGACATGTTAAAGAACTTCTGCAGTTGTATCCACAAAGCATCTGGCTTTGTTGCTTGGTTAGTTTCAACACCATCAATGAGAGTTTCAATGAGAGTTTCACAAAGAAATTTTGCTCAGCCTGACCACTCATGTAATGGGTTTTATTCTGCATTCTAAGTCTGAGAAGAATTTCCCAGGGAAATTAAGCTTGAATCAGAATGCACCCAAAGTTTTTGAGTGGGACAAATTTATATTCCAATACAGATGGCTATGGAATTTGGTGGCGTCCTTGTAAGAAGCTACTCAGATGTGTCATTTGCCAGCAACTAAACAAATATGGGAATGCAGGTGGCGCTGTGGGTAAAAGCCTCAGTGCCTAGGGCTTGCCGATCGAAAGGTCGACGGTTCGAATCCCCGCGGCGGGGTGTGCTCCCGTTGCTCGGTCCCAGCGCCTGCCAACCTAGCAGTTCGAAAGCACCCCCAGGTGCAAGTAGATAAATAGGGACCGCTTACTGGCGGGAAGGTAAATGGCGTTTCCGTGTGCTGCGCTGGCTCGCCAGATGCAGCTTTGTCACGCTGGCCACGTGACCCGGAAGTGTCTTCGGACAGCGCTGGCCCCCGGCCTCTTAAGTGAGATGGGCGCACAACCCTAGAGTCTGTCAAGACTGGCCCGTACGGGCAGGGGTACCTTTACCTTTAAACAAATATGGAGGGGACTGAAAGGAAAAACCTGAAAGTGAATAGCATAGTGTAATTTATGTTTCTGTTCAGCAATATTAAATATATTAATTGGAAGAAAGAAAGAAAGAAAGAAAGAAAGAAAGAAAGAAAGACTGAGGGGGGGGGAAATGGTGAAAACAGGTTATTTATTGGGACAGAGTGATTTTTGCAGCTATTGTTAAAGTTGGAAAAAATGAAGCATGGGACAGAGCAATGAAGAAATTTTTGAAACAACAGTGGGATATCAGCTTCACCCAAGGCATGATGGAAAACAGCAACAACCAGGGGAAAGAAAGACATAACATCTTACAAGGGCAGGAAGAAATACCACAGACAGAATTACCACACACAGGAAGAACAAGGATATAGTTTGAGTTCCTCACTTGTAGATTTATAAATCATTTAATGTGTCAACACGAATAGAAGTTATTAATATTGCAGTTGTTGTATAAGGGATTATTATTATGACCAGAATGTAATGGAAATTAATAAGATATTGGAACACAGAAATAAAGCAAATAATCAAGCCATCAATTCTAGCATGTGGGGCTACCTTATCTAAATTAAACCACTGAGCCTAGGGCTTGCCGATCAGAAGGTCGGTGGTTCAAATCCCCGTGACGGGGTTAGCTCCTGTTGCTCGGTCCCAGCTCCTGCCCACCTAGTAGTTCGAAAGCACATCAAAGTGCAAGTAGATAAATAGGTACCGCTCTGGCGGGAAGGTAAACGGCGTTTCCATGTGCTGCTCTGGTTTTTCCAGAAGCGGCTTAGTCATGCTGGCCACATGACCCAGAAAAACTGTCTGTGGACAAATGTTGACTCCCTAGGCCAGTAAAGCGAGATGAGTGTCACAACCCCCAAGTCATCCACGACTGGACTGAACTGCCAGGGGTCTTTTACTTTTACCTTTTATTGTATTATAAATTGGAATTGTTATAATGAGGCTATTATTGGATTGTAACTGAAAACTAATAACAATTATTATTATCAAAAATAAAGAAAAGAAAAGAAAGAGAAAGTGCATAGCATAACAGCATAAACCAGGGGCAGAATGGACTTATAAATAACTAGGCAATCTTCCTGCTGTTGACTACTTACTAGAGTTTGAAGAAAATAAGTCTCACAGCAGTTCCAGTTCAAATTAAGCTTTGGAAAAAGACCATAGGGAGAGAGAATGTTTCTGTAATCACTTTTTAAATTCCTTATTGAGTGGCTGTGAATTTTCACAAAGACACACAGGCAGGTGGAGAGAAGTGGAATTATCATTGTTACAAATGCGGAGGACTGTATTTTCTTTCCTGCCTGGGCTCTGTGGCTATCAAAGTCCGTCCTTGCCACTTTGCAAAATAATAATAATAATAATAATAATAATAATAATAATAATAATAATAATAATAATGCCTTAAACCCCACTTTTAACTTAAAGGAAAATGTGCTGCTACACAGTTTTTATTACAGTTAATTCCAACATTGCTCAGGTGAAGCTGAATTCCCCATAGATTCCTCCCCACCCTGTCTACACACCAGATGCAACTTACATCTTCAATTCTAAGGCAGCTAAACATTATACATGGCAGCAGAGGTGCCAACAGAAATTTCTGGCCCCAATACAATGTGTGTGGTTTGGGCCTTCTACTCAAATCAGATTTGCACACTGTTTGCATATACTTTCAGATTTGCATACTGTTTGCATATACTTTCTGTTATTTGCAATTTTGTGTCCTCTTTTGCAGGTGGAATGGAAGACCCAAAAATAAATCAGTGGTCAAGCACAAGTAATAAAAGGTCTGACTGACAGACAGGTAAGATTTCTCCATAATTGTATTTGCATAGTGGTGGAGGCCTAAGTGGTTGAATTTTCTGCCTGCCACACGGCTGTTAAAGCCACAAGAACCCTACTTTCACTCAAATGCCAACCCTAAACTATATAAAGAACTCAAATTTAATGAATTGTAAAGCAATTATGTTAGTGCAGGTGTCCAGCAATTAATCTTTTGCTGGCCATACTACTTTATGAGCAAAACCAGGCATAGTATTTCAGATGGAGGTAAGATTCACTTTTAAGACCGTGTTCATGGAAGACAATTTTGCATGGCTACGAGTGATCACCAAAGAAGAAGAAGAAGATTTAAGTCTTACAGCAATCCATGTGTGGATAGATTCAAGATTTAAATTGTTAAAAAGCAAGCAAGGTGTTTTGTGATTAATATCTCATAATAAGCACAAGTCAAATAACCACCTCCCCTCCTTATATATATTTTTGAGCAAAAAGGATTTGAGATTGACATCCTCCCAGGCATCCCATATTTTGTCCCAGGGATGGGAAAATAGTTAATCATCCCTCCCCATAGATTGCTGCCACAATAAACTTAACACATACTGTACAGGTATCACCCACTACAAAAATGTTGCAGTTCTCTAGAAAAAAACCCAACACATCAAGAGAATACATGACAGCATTTCAGTTGGAAAGCTCAGTGAATGCATTTTACTCTGCCCCACACTTCTAAGAAAGTCCCAGATCTCAGATGAACCTACCACAGAAAACACCACCTGCAAACGGCTTTTGATTAGAAATTGCATCTGTTTGGCACTCACGGCGCTGTGGGTTAAACCACAGAGCCTAGGACTTGCTGATCAGAAGGTTGGCGGTTCGAATCCCCATGATGGGGTGAGCTCCCGTTGCTCGGTCCCTGCTCCTGCCAACCTAGGAGTTCGAAAGCACGTCAAAGTGCAAGTAGATAAATAGGTAGCGCTCCGGCGGGAAGGTAAATGGCGTTTCCATGCGCTGCTCTGGTTCACCAGAAGTGGCTTAGTCATGCTGGCCACATGACCCGGAAGCTGTACGCCGGCTCCCTCGGCCAGTAAAGCGAGATGAGCGCTGCAACCCCAGAGTCGTCCGTGACCGGACCTAATGGTCGGTGGTCCCTTTACCTTTACCTATCACATAATCTTTTCATCTCATTTTTAAAACTTGGTTTATAAATTATCATGCTAGGTAGCGCTCCGGCGGGAAGGTAAACGGCGTTGCCGTGTGCTGCTCTGGTTCGCCAGAAGTAGCTTAGTCATGCTGGCCACATGACACAGAAGCTGTACGCCAGCTCCCTTGGCCAATAAAGCGAGATGAGCGCCGCTACTCCAGAGTCGGCCACGACTGGACCTAATGGTCAGGGGTCCCCTTTACCTTTACCTTACCTGAAAGGTAGTAAATAGGCCCTAGGATATCAATTCAGCTCACCTGGAAATTACAGGTGTAATTCAGAATGTTTTGAATTAATTCAGTGGATTAACCTGAATTACTTTATTCCAAGAACTGCCTTTCCATAACAGCGAAACACCTTGCACAATTACCAACCTTATATCAATGCACTGGCTTCCCAAATCGTGTGCACTGCAGCTATATGGTTATTGCTGGAGGCAGAGAGAAAATCCAGTATGCAAGTTCACAAACCTGTGGTTATGTTAAGTAGTCACAAGAGTTTTATGGAAAGCTTGCTTTATTTGCAAGTCATAGGCAACTTCTTGATGTTGAATCATTGTGGTACAGGTGCTTTAATAAGATCAGCTGCAGGTCAGTATAAGGTATCTAATACTTTTGCTTATCCTAACTAACGGTAAACAACGTTGCAAAAGTCAGATAAAATTAGCACATTGACTACCTGCTATGTATAATTCAACAGGCACAGACCTTGTAGTTTGTTGCCGTTCATTTAACTCAGGGGGAAATGCCCACAAATATGAGAATATTCCCATTTGCATGGAACACTTCCAGTTCACGTCTTACTTATTCTGCTCCTCTCCCCCTCCCCCACTGTATATTTTCACTGAGCTTAGACTGTCATATTGATTTTCGAAAAGTGATATATGCTGAAATAGGGATCTAAATTAGAAAGAGTGAGAACGTATAGATTAAACATAGTAGCCATAAACTGACGTTCTTCAGAATACCGTATTAATTAGGGATTTGCCTAAAGCTGACCTGAAGGCACAGCTCTGGCCTTGATCTAAGCCTCCTATAATTATCTCCACTTTTTTTTTTCATGGCCAAGAAGTCATGGATCTGAACAAATAGGAATAAGTCACTCTACTTCCTTAGTTTTCTACAGCACAGTGGTTAGTCACCTCATCCTTGGGGACAATCATCTGTCTGGACATGTGGGATGTAATCCATTGGTGCAGTCAAATGCAACATTCCTTATATCCCTAGAGTGGGCACAGGCAAGGGGCACACCCAGACAGTGTAACTTTCTGTCCCACTAATCTGGAACATCCTCCCCCTGCATGTGAGCTGGGAGATGGGTGCGGCCCCAGCTTACTACACAAAAGAGCCGAGTCACGCAGCCATCTTCTCACTTGTTGTTTTTCTCTTGTCTTGCTTGCTGATCTTTTGCTGCCATGCTGCTGTCCTGCAGCCATTTTGGATTAATGTAATTTTTCTGTAGGGACATGGGTGGCGCAGAGCCTAGGACTTGCTGATCAGAAGGTCAGCAGTTCGAATCCCCGCTATGGGGTGAGCTCCCGTTGCTCAGTCCCTGCTCCTGCCCACCTAGCAGTTCAAAAGCACGTCAAAGTACAAGTAGATAAATAGGTACCGCTCCGGCGGGAAGGTAAACAGCATTTCCGTGCACTGTTCTGGTTTGCCAGAAGCGGCTTAGTTATGCTGGCCACATGACCCGGAAGCTGTACGCTGGCTCCCTCAGCCAATAAAGCGACATGAGCGCCGCAACCCCAGAGTTGTCCGCGACTGGACCTAATGGTCAGGGGCCCCTTTACCTTTTAATTTTTCTGTCTGCTGGGTCTCAGCTAGCAGCACACGAGTTCAGTCTCCATACAGCAGTGGAGCAAGCTGATTGGGCGCCTGGGGCGATGCGCGTGCCTTACGCCCAGGGGCAGGGCCGGCCACTCGTGGGGGTGGGGCTACCTTACTGCGGGGCGGGGCGAGCCAGGGCAGGACGCTCCGCAGGGCCTCTGAGGAGTCTGCCTGCCTCCTCCCACTCAGCCACCCTATAGCTGAGGGGGAGGCAGCGGGCGGACCGTTTGGGGCAGCACGGAGCCTGCGGGCTCCCAAGACACTGCGTCACTCCCAGGAGAGATGCGTGGCTCAGGCACACACCAGGCCCTGCGGTGAGTGCCGCCCAGCATTTTGACACCCCCCTCAGTGGTAACACCCAGGGCATCCCGCACCTACCGCACTCCCTTCTTCTTCCCCTGTGTCCATATGAGATTAACTCACAGCTTGTTTCTGTAACTATTAAGTAAAGCCTGTCTTTCAGGGATCATATTGTGAACTGAAATGTGAGTAAACTTTTTGTTACTTTACTCAGAAGGATTCCCTTCTGTGTCTTTATTCTTTTAAGAAGGATCTAAGGGGACACCAGGAATAAACTTAACTAAGAGATTCAAACAAATCTGCAAACTAGCTTCTAGCTATATTGAGGGGAATTTGCTCTGCTACATCACTTACCAGCGTGAGTGAAGGAAGGATAATATTTATTCAATCCTTAACATTCCCGCAGGTCCCTGGGTGTCTCCCCAGGCCACATCCTTCTCTTTTGGCCCCACCCCCACTAGCCGGCTTCCCAGCCTCCTCAGGTGCTTAAGTACAAGTCACATCTATTGCTCCACCCACTTCCCCCTGCTTATGGAATCATAGAATCATAGAGTTGGAAGAGACCACAAGGGCCATCGAGTCCAACCCCCTGCCAAGCAGGAAACACCATCAGAGCACTCCTGACATATGGTTGTCAAGCCTCTGCTTAAAGACCTCCAAAGAAGGAGACTCCACCACACTCCATGGCAGTAAATTCCACTGTCGAACAGCTCTTACTGTCAGGAAGTTCTTCCTAATGTTTAGGTGGAATCTTCTTTCTTGTAGTTTGGAACCATTGCTCCGTGTCCGCTTCTCTGGAGCAGCAGAAAACAACCTTTCTCCCTCCTCTATGTGACATCCTTTTATATATTTGAACATGGCTATCATATCACCCCTTAGCCTCCTCTTCTCCAGGCTAAACATGCCCAGCTCCCTTAGCCGTTCCTCATAAGGCATCGTTCCCAGGCCTTTGACCATTTTGGTTGCCATCCTCTGGACACGTTCCAGTTTGTCAGTGTCCTTCTTGAACTGTGGCGCCCAGAACTGGACACAGTACTCCAGGTGAGGTCTGACCAGAGCAGAATACAGTGGCACTATTACTTCCCTTGATCTAGATGCTATACTCCTATTGATGCAGCCCAGAATTGCATTGGCTTTTTTAGCTGCCGCGTCACACTGTTGGCTCATGTCAAGTTTGTGGTCAACCAAGACTCCTAGATCCTTTTCACATGTACTGCTCTCAAGCCAGGTGTCACCCATCTTGTATTTGTGCCTCTCATTTTTTTTGCCCAAGTGCAATACTTTACATTTTTCCCTGTTAAAATTCATCTTGAAAATTAAAATTCATTCTCTTATCTCATCCACCACTGTCTTGTATAATAATAATAACAATAACAACAATAATAATTTTATTTATATCCCGCCCTCCTCGGTCAAACCGGGATCAGGGTGGCTAACATCAAAATATATAATACATTAAAACATAAAATCCAGCAATTGACTGAAATACAGCTTAAAATCAGGTTAAAGCCCTAGAAGGTGGCATGTGAGGGAACGTGGCTTTCAGGGTGGACAAGGTTTCCTGATCCTGCTGTTCAGGTTTATAAACCCAACGGAGTGGATTTAAAATGAGACATCCAGATGTGAAGACTTTCTGCTTGTAGAGAAAAATAACAAGAATTGCTAGAAGCGATGTTGTTTCTCGATATCTCAGCACTAAATTCTCAAACAGCATAGCATGGACTCTTTAAAATAAAGACATCATCCTGACAATGTTTGGGCTTTAAGAGCTGCCATTGACTCTGGCTCCCTGTCTTCTGCCTCTCCGGTTCCAATGAACAGCAGCCACAACTGATGGGTAAGTGTGACCAGCTGCTTCTGGTTTTTGATCTATGATCATGTTAAGAAAGGCAGACATGCACAGAGCCCCAGAACACGATTCAGCACAGGGACATCATATTCATTAAGTTCTGTCCTTCCTCTGGCTGGTCATGATGAAGAGTCACTAGTAGACACTACAGCATTAGGAGGAGGTGGAGTTTACTAGTATCTGGTGTCCCCAGACCTCTTGGTCAGTAAATACTATTGAGACTGAAAAAACATCTCAATCTGTTTCAATTTAGCTCCATGTATCACATAATCTAGGACACGGGTGGCACTGTGGGTTAAACCACTGAGCCTCTTGGGCTTGCCGATCAGAAGGTTGGCAGTTGGAATCCCCGTGACACGGTGAGCTCCCGTAGCTCAGTCCCAGCTCCTGCCAACCTAGCAGTTTGAAAGCATGTCAAAGCGCAAGTAGATAAATAGGTACCACTCCAGCGGGAAGGTAAATGGCGTTTCCATGCGCTGCTCTGGTTCACCAGAAGCGGCTTAGTCATGCTGGCCACATGACCCGGAAGCTGTATGCTATGCTGGCTCCCTTGGCCAGTAAAGCGAGATGAGCACCACAACCCCAGAGTCAGCCACGACTGGACCTAATGGTCAGGGGTCCCTTTACCTTTACCTTTAAAGGTAAAGGTAAAGGACCCCTGGACAGTTAAGCCCAGTCAAAGGTGACTATGGGGTTGAGGCGCTCATCTTGCTTTCAGGCGGAGGAAGCCGGCGTTTGGCCACAGACAGCTTTCCACATCATGTGGCCAGCATGAATAAACTGCTTTTGGCACAACGGGACACCGTGATGGAAACCAGAGGGGATGGAAACTCCGTTTACCTTCCTGTTGCAGTGGTACCTATTTATCTATTTGCTTTGGTGTGCTTTTGAAATGCTAGGTTGGCAGGAGCTGGGAGAGAGCATGGGAGCTCACCCCATTGCATGGGTTCGAACTGCAGACCTTCTGATCAGCAAGCCCAGGAGGCTCAGTGGTTTAGACCACATCGCCACCCACGTCATATCATTTCCTTGGTATATATGGTACAGTGGTACCTCCACTAACCCAGAAATAGTGCTTCAGGTTAAGAACTTTCCTTCAGGATGAGAACAGAAATTGTGCTCCAGCGGCGCGGCAGCAGCAGGAGGCCCCATTAGCTAAAGTGGTACCTCAGGTTAAGAACAGTTTCAGGTTAAGAATGGACCTCCAGAACAAATTAAGTTCTTAACCCGAGGTACCACTGTATATATTTCCTTAAGTCCACACTGGACTGCTGTTGCTTGAGAGCTTAACATTTTGACCCTAAATATTAGCGATGGAGAAGAAATTTATTTGGTCTGCATTTATGAAGTGAATCAACCTAACTTGCCGCTCCCAGATTGTTATGGGATTGGAATGCAGCTATTAATCAGATACAGGTCTCTCAATGTTATGGTGTTATTCCAAAGCAAATAAATGTGTGTAACATACATTGTGGGTTTTTTTTTGGGGGGTGCATAAAATGAATAATTTAAGAAAAATTCAAAGTTCACCATAAAAAATACATATTTTAGTGGAAGAATGTGTGGAAAAAATGTGTACAAAAGATGTATAAAAATGTGAAAAAACAAAACAGGATGGAAAAAAATCTAAGACAAGTACATTTGAAACTGGCAGGGAAGGGGAAAAGGCTGATTCTTCCATGCCTACTATATATTTGAATTGACATGTGTATAAGATAGTATGAGATGATGTTTTAAGGCATTGTCACAGTCGTTAATACATCCCTCATCCTATCAGCCCATATTTTCTAAGATAGCAAGTCTTAGCATGTAGTTGTATTCCGTTTCTATTTTCCAACATAGAGATAAACATTGTAACTCAATGCACACAATATTTAGCAACCAACAACTCCAAAGTATCGCATAATAAGTCAAAGATAAATATTTGCAACATGCTCATTGAAAACAATGGAGAGTAGAATTCGATATAAATTGTTCTGTAATTTACTTCTTTATAGATATTGGTTTACAAAATTAAATTAAAGCATCCTTGATTACTGTAGCGCTTAGTGTCTCAGAAGAGGTGATCTTATTTCAATAAACTATGGAAGCCAACATTAATGTAATTGGAATACTGCAACCATCCTTTCCAGGCTTGTTTAAATGTAGTTATTTTACTCATTAACGTAACGTGATAAACCTTTTAAATTCACTCTTCTTTCTAAGGCTTCTCCCTTTTATTCAAATAGTTCTAGCCACAATAAAGAAATTGTCATCTATCTAAGGTTTCAATCCTAAGGTAAGGCAGACAAAATGAAATAAAGGCACAAGCCTTCATTTTCTTCCAAGTCTTTCCCACTCAATGGGAAATAAACGTTCTGGTTCTCCTCTAGTAAATCCCTGAAATATATCAGTATGCCCCTTTAAGCCTTGCCAATATGGGTCGAGCCAAGGCATCATATGCTTCTGTTGTAGCAGGGATGGAACAGCCAACATCACATTTCCCTTTTGGACCTCCATCTATAATGTATGAGGTAAAGGTAAAGGGACCCCTGACCATTAGGTCCAGTCGCAGATGACTCTGGGGTTGCGGTGCTCATCTCGCTTTACTGGCTGAAGGAACCAGCGTACAGCTTCCAGGTCATGTGGCCAGCATGACTAAGCTGCTTCTGGCGAACCAGAACAGCGCACGGAAACGCCAGAGCAGTACCTATTTATTTACTTGCACTTTGACATGCTTTTGAACTGCTAGTTTGGTAGGAGCTGGGACCAAGCAACGGGAGCTCATCCCATCGCAGGGATTCGAACCACCGACCTTCTGATCGGCAAGCCCTAGGCTCTGTGGTTTAGACCACAGCGCCATCCGTGTCCCAATGTTTGAGAGGGAGATAATGATAATGATAATGATAATAATTTATTTATACCCCGCCCATCTGGCTGGGCTTCCCCAGCCACTCTGGGTGCCTTCCAACCAAATATTAAAATACAGTAATACATCAAACATCTAATGAAATCTAATCTAATATATATATATATATATATATAAAGAAATCTAATATATGGCCCCTAGGACATACTCCCAGGGGCCATATGATTTCAACCCAGGTTTCCATAGTCCCCCCCCCCTTTGTGATCTTTTCCATTACATAACAGTCAAGGCAGTATGAAATCTACTCCTAACATCACATTACCATTTAACCATCTGCTTTTCCCCAATTTCATAATCACTTTATGCCTTTGTTAATCTCTACAGTCATGAAATCTGCATCAGTTACATGGCACGTCTAACAGATTCCTATTACGTTTGAAACAGAATTTTGATATTGAAACAAAATTTTGAAAAAATTCATCAACGAAGATGTCAGGGAAATCTGACGAAAACAGGAGTGGAAATTTCTGACGTTCACTTATTCATCCCATGTCCAGAACATAACTCAATACTGCAAATTCTGGATTGGATACTGCTGCAGATTGGAAACAGTGCTTCATGGGACAAATATAGGGCAAAAGAGAAAGAGATGTCTTATTACATCATGCACAATACCCTCCAACATGTCTCAGAGGAAAACTGAGACATACATCTTTTGGGCCCCACGTGAATCACATGGCCACAACACATGGATTTTCAGGACTGCAGTCTTGTGAGAGAGCATGGCACCCCAAAACGGGATGTCCTAATTAAATCAGGACAGCTGAGGGGTATGTGCACATGCAGACAAATGTGTATATATGCATCAAAATAACACATGTCTCAGTGTCAGTGTTGCACTTATAAATAAATAGCAATTAGGCAGCAATCCAGCGCCTAAATAAAAATAGCATACTCACTGCTCACTACCAACTATAATAGATTAGCAAATATGAGGAATGTTTGTAAACAGGTATGAGGACTATTCACATGGAGAATCACTTGAACCAACATCGTATTTGATTGGTTATACACAGAGAGGAAGACAGAGAGTGATGGATGTGTAGGAATTATTGCTGTCAAATAAAGAGAAGGATGGTAAGGATCTGGCAGGCCATGTGGGAGGCCTAGCTGCAAGGAAGAAAATTCAAGGTAGAATTGATATAGAGCTTGGGGGATGTGGAAGCCAGAACAGAAAATAAGAAGAAGCCTGGGCAAATCAAGAGAGAGAAAGGCTGAAATACGATGCCTTTTTCAGAGAGTATGGAAAAGGAGCATAGCAAGCTTCTTTATATTGCGTCAGATCATTAATTACCCAAAATTAAATTCATTCATTTACCAATTTTGCTAGCTAGC
The DNA here is from genome assembly GCF_027172205.1 of Podarcis raffonei. NCBI lineage: Eukaryota > Metazoa > Chordata > Lepidosauria > Squamata > Lacertidae > Podarcis > Podarcis raffonei. Next base: position 55,421,068 of record NC_070612.1, on the reverse strand, counting down.
CTTAATCAGAGTTTACAATCAGCTCAGTTTGTCTATAAAGTCATTTCAATGAAGATCAATCATAACATTAATTCAAGATGTGAAGCTTCCTGTAAACTGCTAATTAAAAGCAACACTGGGAAGGAATGTATGTACTGTGTTGCCCAAATTAATTGACCACCAGAATAGCTTGCATAAGGATAAAGCTTTTGAAAACATAAATCAGTTTATTAATATCCCCATAAAGATTATTTAGTACCTAAAAAGGTGTCAAGTATTTCCCTCCAGGGTAGCCAACATTGTTGTTGGACTACAACTCCCAGCAGTTCCAGCCAGCATGCCCCCTGGTCACAAATTGTGGGAGTTATAACTTTACAACCTCTGAAAGGTACCACATTGGCAAACTCTGATTTATCTAAAGAAGCCTTATTTGACTCCCCAGCACATGTACTTACTTATTCAGCAATCCACACTTTGCAGAGTCAATTCTCTCAATGCACAGCTTCTCAAGAGATGATTAGAGATTTAGCCCATAATCTTTTCCATCCAAAAGCAATAGCACCCTTAAACCTTGCGCTTGTGTGATGCTGTTGTTGTTGTTGTTTAGTCATTTAGTCGTGTCCGACTCTTCATGACCCCATGGACCAGAGCACGCCAGGCACTTCTGTCTTCCACTGCCGCCCGCAGTTTGGCCAAACTCATGCTGGTAGCTTCGAGAACACTATCCAACCATCTCGTCCTCTGTCGTCCCCTTCTCCTTGTGCCCTCTATCTTTCCCAGCATCAGGGTCTTTTCCAGGGAGTCTTCTCTTCTCATGAGGTGGCCAAAGTATTGGAGCCTCAGCTTCACGATCTGTCCTTCCAGTGAGCACTCAGGGCTGATTTCCTTCAGAATGGATACATTTGATCTTCTTGCAGTCCATGGGACGCTCAAGAGTCTCCTCCAGCACCATAATTCAAAATGTCTTTGTCCATGGTGTTTTCTTGACAGGGATACTGGAGTGGCTTGCTGGTTCCTGCTCCAGGTGGATCACGTTTGGTCAAAACTCTCCACTATGACCTGTCCATCTTGGGTGGCCCTGCCACGGCAAGTCAGTGATCCATGAAGGGGTAGTGATCCATGAAGGGGCAGTGATCCATGAAAGGGTAATCATTGGTAATCCAGATGCAAATCCAGTAGTGATTGTGGGCTTCTCACGTCTTTTCCTCCAGTGAAGGAAATGGTGTGGTTTTTGCAGTAGCTGCACTTAATAAGTGGATGTGATAACATTGGCCTGTCAAGTGGGGACACAGCAATGCTCAATTTTCTTCCCCTGGACAGTCCCTTGGCAGCTACAATGTGACTTTTGTCTCCAAAAGGATCTTGCATAATGTGACATTTGGAGTTTACAAACCAAACTTTGCGCATCCTGTCCTAGCCACTACATCACCTTTACGATCGGCCGGGGAGTAGAGGTTTATTAACACGAGCCAGTGCAGTCATAGAAAATCATTGTACTGCGATAGAAGAGATAGAATAAACAAAGAGGTTTATCACTAAACCGTGTAATCATTCAGTCGACCTCCATTAGAAAGTCATTTTACAAGGTTTTAAGCCCAAGTTAGAATAATAATAAGTAACTGGTGAGCAGTTGTCTTTTTCAGCAATTTGGAATGGCGTAGCAAGTGCAGACCAGCTGGGGTGTTTTTCACAATTTTGTTGCCCTGCCTTTGCATTTTCATTGAGATAGATCACCAAAGTACTGCGTGTATGTGTGTATATATCTATCATCTATCATCTATCTATATCACTCTATCTTTCATCTATCTATATCATCTTTCATCTATCATCTATCTATCTATCTACTGTATCTATCATCTATCTGTCATCTACCTATCTATCTATCTATCATCTATCTATCTATCATCTATCTACAGTGGACGCTCGGGTTGTGAACGTGATCTGTGCGGGAGGCACATTCGCAACCCGCAGCGCCGTGTCTGCGCATGCGCGGGTTGCGATTTGGCTCTTCTGCGCATGCGCAAAGTGTGATTTAGCGCTTCTGCACATGTGCAACTGCCAAAACACAGAAGTAAACCGTTCCAGTACTTCTGGGTTTCGGCGTGTCGGTCACCCGAAAAAATGCAATCTGAAGCGTCTGTAACCCAAGGTATGACTCTATCTATCTATCTATCTATCTATCTATCATCTATCTATCTATCTATCTATCTATCTATCTATCTATCATCTATCTATCTATCTATCTATCATCTATCTATCATCTATCTATATTATCTATCATCTATGAAATCCAAAAGCTATTTTAACACAGATGTTTTATCACTTGATCCTGGATAAATCCATACCAGTGGGAGAAAACTGGACTTGCCTTTATAAGAAATTTGAGGAAGAAGCTGTAGCTTCCTGGGGAACCATATACTTTCCTTATGAACGATTTAATGCCAATCATTGGTGGCACCAGACGGGACGGGGGGGCAAGTGCCCTAAGAAGCAGCTCCTCCCCCCCATGCTGGATGCCTGCCATATAGTGTTGTTGTTGTTTGAGTCTGAGATCTTAAAATGTGGGACTTTGCCCCTTCTGTGGCACCCCATAATAACGTTTTGGTGTCACACTGGTATTAGAGTCACTGCCAGTTCAGATAGGCTGCACAGCACTCAGTGATTCAATGGTCTAGCTCAGCATAGAGCTGCTTCTTATATTCATTTGGTGGCATCGTGAATTCATGACTTGCATGTGTGAGGCAGCCCCTGCAGATCAAATGAATGTACAGTTGATCTCCAGCAAAAGGAAGCTCAAGGTTAAGAAGTAGTCACAGTAGCACCTGAAATAATAATATGGTGCACAGATGGAATTTTAAGGATGGTGTTTCAACATCCGAGTGGGAGCTAAAGAAGGAGAGTTCCTTAGACATGCCAGACCCCAGTCATAAAGATTTTATAGGTTCAGGCAAGCAAGCAAACAGAACACACCTTGTTTCTGAAAGACAATGGGAAGTCAGTGTGAGATGCCTTACAGCATACAGACAGGCATTTATTATAAGGTGAAGCATCAAAAGATGACTAAGAATCTACATCTTTCAAAAATGTTCTATGTGAACACGAAGGAGCCTTTGTCGACAATTCACTGTTAATGGAGACAACCACCAACATTGAATATGTGGACGTGACTTCAAAGTTTGAACTGTCCTGTCTCAAAATGGCACTCAGTCTGTCAGATGTGAATGGCTAGCATTGACTCATGGGGCGATTACTTCTGCTTTATCATTTGGGGAGATCCTCACATTAGCCTACAAGGCTAATCGTATGGAAACCGAGGAGTGGAAAAAGCATTTGGCACAATGTAGGCAGACCCTGATCCAGGGTAGCAAATTTGAAAAACGTAAGGACATTCTGGGAGGGATACAAGGCCTTCTACAGCAAACAGCTTGTGTACAGATCCTGTTCAGTAAAAGCAAAATGAAGAGAAATGTCATAACATATGAAATGGGTTTATAGAGCTTTTTACAGAATATAATTTTTTTGTGGGGAGCAACGGAATGAAAGATGCATCATGCAGAAGTGGACCCTGACATTTCCTTGTTCTTCCACTGCTTTCTTTATCTTAATCTATTTATTTTATCTTCTTCTTCAATGTAGATCAGGGTTGGGGAAACTTTCCTCCTCCAGATGTGGTCGAATTTTTGGCCAAGCAAGCATGATGGGAGTTGCAGTTCAGTAACATCTGGAAGGACAAATATTTCCCACACCTGGTGTAGATTATTTTATCTTGATTTAGTCTTATCTCAGTAGACGTTGCCTTCAAACACAGGGAGGTGTGGGAAGGAAGGAAGAACAAGGAAGGGGGGGAATGTATGCTGTTGTATGCATTTGTATTTTTGAAATCTCGAATGGACAATTGATTTAAAAGTGCCATAGCTTATGCATTCCTTCTGTACTGATAAGCGTGTGATTACTACTAGGGTTTCACATAAAGAATGATTCAAGCAGAAATGAACTTAGCCTTTTAAATACCGTATTTTTCGCACCATAGGACGCACTTTTTCCCTCCTAAAAAGCAAGGGAAAATGTGTGTGCGTCCTATGGAGCGAATGCAGGCTTTCGCTGAAGCCTGGAGAGCGAGAGGGGTCGGTGTGCACTGACCCCTCTCGCTCTCCAGGCTTCAGGAAGCTATCCGCTAGCCGTGGGAGACCCAGCTCTCCCACAGCTAGCGGAGTGCTGCATTAATCCCGAAGCTTGGGGCACGCTGAGCTCCACACGCTCCAAGCTTCGGGATTAGCGCAGCGCTCTGCTAGTCGTGGGAGAGCCGCGCGGCTCTCCCACAGCTAGCGGAGACCTTGCCGGAACCCAGAAGCTTGGGGCGCGCTGAGCTCCGCACGCCCCAAGCTTCGGGATTAGCGCAGCGCTCCGCTAGCCGTGTCTAGGCTGCAGATAGTAACCTGCTTCCCCGAGCATCGGGCACCCTGAAAGCAGAGCGCCCGGTGCTTCGGGAACATCCGCAGCGTGCGGAGCCCTGCAGGAGTTCCCCACAGGGCTCCCCACGCTGCGGATAGCAGCCTGCCGCCCGGCGGGCGGGGCGCCCTGAATCAGAGTGCCCCTCGCGCCGGGCAGACATCCGCAGTGTGAGGAGCCCTGCAGGAGTTCCCCGCTGGGCTCCCCACACTGCGGATAGCAGCCTGCTGCCTGGCGGGTGGGGCCTGCTGAAGCAGAGCACCCCTCGTGCTGGGCATACATCCGCAGCGTGGGAGCTCTGCAGGAGTTCCCCGCAAGGCTCCCCAAGCTGTGGATAGCAGCCTGCCGCCCGGCGCGAGGGGCGCCCTGAAGCAGAGCGCCCCTCGTGCCAGGCAGACATCCGCAGCGTGGGGAGCCCTGCAGGAGTTCCCCGCAGGGCTCCCCACGCTGCGGATAGCAGCCTGCCGCCCGGCGGGTGGGGCGCCCTGAAGCAGAGCACCCCTCGTGCTGGGCATACATCCGCAGCGTGGGAGCCCTGCAGGAGTTCCCCGCAAGGCTCCCCAAGCTGTGGATAGCAGCCTGCCGCCCGGTGGGCGGGGCACCCTGAATCAGAGTGCCCCTCGCGCCGGGCAGACATCCGCAGTGTGAGGAGCCCTGCAGGAGTTCCCCGCTGGGCTCCCCACACTGCGGATAGCAGCCTGCTGCCTGGCGGGTGGGGCCTGCTGAAGCAGAGCGCCCCGCGCGCCAGGCAGACATCAGCCAGCCCCACAAGCTCGGGGACAGCAGGGAGGCGCAGCGCCACCATCCCGCTGTTCCTCGACCTGGTTCGGTTTCCCTGACCTGCTTTTGGGGGGGAAATAAAGGGAAATTTTTTTCCCTTTATTTCCCCCCCAAAAAACTAGGTGCGTCCTATGGGACGGAGCGTCCTATGGTGCGAAAAATACGGTATGTGATTGAGAAGAATACTTTATCTCTAAGTACAGTGTGCAAAAGAATATTGAGCATAGGAGATGTGCAAACTTATGTGTGCACAGCTGAATGCATGGCCATGAATGTAAACCCATCCACTCTGATAATTAAACTTTCCAGAACAGTTTCAGAATGCAGTAAAAGTTAAACAATAGAGCCATGAGTTTGAGAGCTCCCGTGGCACCTCAGCTAATAGTGTAGGTTGCACAGAGAATTGGAAGTGTATGTAGCGAGAGTCAGAAATTTCAGAGGCATTTCTGTAAGTCTTCCTTCCAAGCATTTCATCCTTTCATTCTTTCAAGTTAAGATCATCAGGATTTACCCTGACTTTTAATGCTTGACTCGCGAGTTGAAAAGCAGAAAGCATTTGTAGTTGCTAGTGTGCTCTTTTCAGTGCAAGGAATATCGGTAGTGCAGTTAAGGATCCTGTTCGGGAGAAATTATCCATTGCGTGGCGATACCCGCCCCATCCCACAGATGGAATAAATAAAGACACCGGACACAAGAATTTAGGTTAATGGGTGAAAAATGGCCACAACTTTATTGATTACAGGTAAGAGCGGTATTGGCCTTAGGCATTGGCCCTAACAGACTATCCGGTCTAACCGGGAAGGGTTAAGCACCAACAGGGGGAGCCCCCGAGATGCACATCCCTAGGCGCTCCCCCGAGGGGTTACCGCTCGGGAGCGCACTTTAGGCCCTAGCCTCTGTAGGTTTCGGACGAGGTGACACCCCCCGGAGTCCTTTAACGAACTACCCTTCAAGAATTGGGGGAGGTGATGGCGATCCTCCCCCCCCCCCTGACCTCATTTGCATAACAATACCCCTGCCAATGCCTAACCGCCAAAACCAAGGAGTTGTGACGTTTTGCTACGAGGTAGGCGAAAAAACCAAGTGGCTTCAAAATTCAGCCAATTAGCCAAATGGAAAAACTCCTGCCAGGCCCCTTGCGGCGACCAGCCGAAGCCCATAGCAAAGTCCGAATGCACACCTAAAGGGCGGGTGGGTGGGAAACCGCGGCTGCTGCAAAGGAGGAAAAGGGGCGAGCCCGGGCTGCCCTGACCTTAAGTGCCCTCAGGTGGGCCCGCCCCCAGCGCCAGCCCATTGGCCGGCGCTGCCGAAAATGAATACTAATGGGGATGCCTGAGTCCCGCGGGGCTGGCGGCAGCCCCGCGAGAATGTGGATGGGGGCGTGAGCCCGCAACCCCCCCTCGGTTCGGGAGTGGCTTTCCAATGTGCCATGGGAGGCGTTGAAGTTCAAACTTATACCATTTGCTCTTTCCTGATCTATAGCATTTATCAGAGATCAGGATCTTTTTTGTTTCATTTAAAAGGAAGACTACTCCACTTTCCACGAGCACTAAGTCACACTCTATTTAGTTCTTTTGAAGCACTTGACAGTATAGCAGGTACCCATTTAGTGTGAATAAGGATCAGGCAGACGCAGCAATGGAGAAAAGAAGGTGGGGTTTTATTGCTGAGCAATAAGGACCCAGTTGGAATCTCTTCCAAAAGGACTGGGACCCCGAATGACAGAAATCCTGAGGTCTTTATACCTGAGCAAATCACAGCAAATCATAGATCATGAGACAATCATGAGGCTGCCACGAATTGCCAGCGACAATTAACCAATTAGCGAGCTTCTTGCCAGGCTTTCAGCTTCTGGTCAAGCGCAGAGTTCTACTTCTGCTTTCCGTTGCCTACAGTGATGCGCTGTCTAACCTCTCCCCTAGGACAGGGAGTTTTGGAGTTTTTGTGGTTTAGCTCTTCCTGTTCTGTGGATTAATTTAGCCTGTATTTGAGGGGATTTTGTACCACTGTCTCTGATTCATGTCTTCCCCTTTGTTCAGGGTACACGGATGTTTCTAGGGGAAAGGTCGGTTCTAGGTGCTGTTTCAAGCAGTTTGCAGTTAGCTAAGGCAAAGCTTCCCTTTGATTCAAAATGGATTATAAAAATACTGTAAGCCCTGATTATGTGTGAGCATATATGAATATATTGATTACTGATAACTGATTATATGAATAGCATAAGGGTAGCCCTTCTTTCCTTGCCTCACTTTCTTAGTTTGGTTTAAGGCAACTTCATTATTTGAGAATATGCACTACATTAGTCTGTTGTAGCAAAATCAGTGTGGCCATTTTAACAACCATGGTTAAGTGGGGGTTTTTTTGCGGAATTAGCTTTGTTAGAAAGAGCCTGCTTCAACAAGTAATTCTAATAGATCAGACTCATGCTTACAAGGGTTCATGCTGCAATTTTTTTAAATATTCCCTTGTTTATTGCCAGAAACGAGGAAGGTTACCCAGTCCTCCTCCTTTTCCATCATTATTATCATCACCATTTAATTAACTGAGGCTTTGCCACCCACCCACATTTTGCTTTTTCATGGGGTTTGGGTAAAATTCAGAGCTAACAGAATTAAAATGGATCCTCTGAATCAACATTATTTTGCTAGCTCCTTCCTGCACCAAAAAGCACCATCAAGTTAAAGCTTACATTTGCTAGATTGCATAGTAAAAGTCACAGATCAAGAACTTGTTGGGACCACTGAAGCACTGCTCCAATACACAGATCCTCATGAATCTTCCTGATTTTTGAATAGGATGGTAACAAAACCAGCAGCAAATTGCAAAACTTATCAACGGACAAAGAGGTGGTCTATGATTTGTTGGTGTTTTGGATGCATCTCTTTATAAGCCTCATTCCATGCTCAATAACTGCAGGATGCCTTTGCCTGGTGGCACTGGGGCCCATAATTTGCAGAAAAATACTGGGCAAGCTTTTGCCCAGTATCTTATCCGTGCTATGGGTTCAAGGGGAAAAGCTGTCCCATGAGTCTTTTCAGAGGGGAGGGGAAGGCCTCTATAAGGCTGCTTCCCCAGGGCCATTTTGCATTGAGAGCTTCCCGCCCATCCACCCTCAGATTGGAGCCTTCACTGAGCAATTTTGGATCGCTGGCTGGAATTTTTGCTCTTAACTTGGTTGGGATTTTTTCGCCTTTTACTCATTGCAGTTATGAGATTGCTTTGTTGGGCAGAATAATGTTTGTTGTGGGTGAAAATGGCATTGGGCAGGATCAACATAGTATAGGGGTGCCTCTATGGCACCCCATTAGGCTGAATTGCATTCAAAATGTGTTTATTATGAGAAATTCACACAGAAGTCCTTTTCATGAGGACTTTTAAAATAATAACAATTGCACACTGATGTGGAAATGTGAAGAACTGAATTTGAGATGTGGAAGAATAAGTTGGCCGATTCACCCATCCCTACATGGTTGTTCATTTATATCCCATGTACACTAATGCAGATTATTTTACAGTCTGAATAGTTTGACAATTTAGAATGTTCACCATGGAGCAGATATTCACCCGGAGAAAACAACAACCCAGAAAATGTGATGAAATTTCTGGAACTGATATTTTTGAAAGCTCAGTTTGAACTTTTAAAGTTCTATCTAGTCTAATTACATTGCTAATTCATCCTTTTCCTGCCTTCATAATGATGATTTTTTCTTCTTCAAATAAAGACAAAAGGCTGCAATGCAGCACAATCAGACACATCAATTATGTTACATCACAAGTCTTTGCTTTAACCTGCTTCTCGTTGTGCCATTCTTCTTCCTCACATATAATAGCTACGTACATAAGTTTGAAATGAACCATCAAGGCTGAAAATGGTTGCCTTTGGGTTCAAGTGCTATTTTGGAAAGCACTGTTATCTGCACAACTGCAGGGTGTTTTAGCTATGGGGATGAAGTCATCTTTCCAGTGTGATTGATGTGTAGTTCATTAAGGCAGAGAGAGAGAGAGTGTTATTTGTGCAGCCCTGTCATTAACTCCTACTAGCCGTATTTCTACATTGTCAAATACTCTCCAACCACGTGTACAGTGAGAGCTGCTCACGTTTTAAATACATGATTGATGCTTCACGAACATGTTTGCATGGGTGAATCAGCAGCTGTTAGGCAACAAAACGAGGCAACCATTTATTGTATACACCAAGCAGTTGTCAAGCAATATTAATATCCCTTAGTCAATAAAAGAGAGCAAAACAACTTTAACACAGTCCGTGATAAACAGATGGTAAGAGTAATGGAGTCAATCTTGTATTGACTTAACCACTTTCATCCTATTCCTCATGTTCTGCCCCTTGGGATGGACTTTTATTGGAAAGCATGTTGAAAACTGAGCCTCCTCCTTAATAGCTACAGCAGTCTAACTGCTGACACTGTAAATGCCCGTGTGGTTTTCATCTGGCTCGCCCTGCGTGAAAATGTCTGAATACGATGAGAGCAGAATATTACAAGAAATTGAGACATTTCCAGTAATTGTTATGGTGCCTCTAAGTGGCTAAAGAAGTAATCAAGGAATATATTCTTGGCATGGGGGTGGGGGAGTGAATGTGCAAAACAATCATGTGTCCTGAAATACATGTGCAGTTTCTAGAACAGTCAGATTCATCATTTTATATTCATGCTTATTTTGTGCAACAAGTGCACCCCAAAATTCATGCATCAATGCATTTCTCCAAGAAAAGTGTGCCTGATTCTGTAGTAATATTAACCCATATTTGCATTATATTTCTAAAATGAATCCATATTACACCTGTTTATGCTTTTAGTTTAAGTGAAGCACTGAAGACAATGTCAAGTGCAGTATCCTATTATTGCAGCTTGCAGCTCTTAAGTGGATGCTTTCATCTCAAGGTCACCTGCGATGCCAGATGTGGTATAAACAGACCAAAGAAATCTTTCTGAAATCTGATTGGCTGCAGGAAGCTCCATCGGACATTTGGCGTCCAGAAATAACGCGCAAACCAGAACAGTCCCTTCTGGGTTGTGGCATTCGGGAGCCAAAACGTTTGAGAACTAAGCTATTCGAAAACCAAGGTACAACTGTAGTTCCTTAAGTTTTCTTTTTTAAAAAATCAGTGTTCTTAAAGTCCAGGGTGCATGTCTGACTATACAGTGGTACCTCAGGTTAAGTACTTAATTCGTTCCGGAGGTCCGTTCTTAACCTGAAACTGTTCTTAACCTGAAGCACCACTTTAGCTAATGGGGCCTCCTGCTGCGGCTGCGCCGCCGCCGGAGCCCGATTTCTGTTCTTATCCTGAGGCAAAGTTCTTAACCTGAAGCACTATTTCTGGGTTAGCGGAGTCTGTAACCTGAAGCGTATGTAACCTGAAGCGTATGTAACCCGAGGTACCACTGTAATTAGCTTTCCCTTGCCTCTGTATCATGAAACGCAAGAGGACACGATCAGTTCTTTCCAAGGGTTCCAGTACTTCCACTTTGCCGATCAGTTCCTCCCTATAACAAATTATACAGAGGGATTGATCATGGAATAAATATGTTTCCTTAGATATGTGTTCCACCTAGTTGATATATGCTTAGAATTGTATCAATCACTGTGACAATTCTGACCTGAAACTGGTGGCATTTTGATTTCTCATTTCTTGTTATTTCCTATTGAAATGCACTGTTGGCTTGCAAGTCACTAGTGTTAATGTGGGATTTATGAAAGTACTCTGTCTTGTCATAATTCCACAAAATTCATACTCCTTTTATCTGCTTTCTGGATCTCCGAAGTCTCTAGAAAATGTTTATCTTCTGTAAATATCTGTGATAGACTGATGAAAACATCAGCCCTGACTTATAGCAGCCTCCAAAACAACAAAAAATGACACAGGGTTGCTAGTTGGCAGCTGTACTATATTTTTTGGAAATTGCTAAAGTGATTCCTCTGCACAACAGTGGTTCTACTGACAGCCCATCATAATTATAGGTTATTTACAATTCATCCTATAGACTCAAAGATTTTTTAAAGGATTTGTATAGTAATAACCTGTTCCGCGAAGCCCACTGCATCATACCCATAAATGTAATTAGTAGTGATCAGTCTTTTTCATTCCCATTCGGAGACATTGCAGTGTGTGGAAATGGCAGTAAATTTTACTTTCTGCGTTACCAATGACTTTAAGAGGTGAAAAACTTTAGCTGGGAAAAGGCTGTTCTCCTGCTGCAGTGCCGGCTGGAGAAATCACTCATTCACACCCCAACCTCTAAATTGTTATCAATCAATCAATGAATTTTTACCTTTTTATCCCAGCAGGGAACAGCATCATCCATGTACTTAGTCACATTCCTTTAATGACTCCTGTTCATCGCTCAAGTGAAATTATAGGACTTTCGCTTTGCAAATTAAATATTTCTCTTCTCAGATAAGAGACTCAAATATAAGACCTTGACACACCACTCAAGAATATTTTGCATGTACGCGAGCTCATCACAACCCATTTTCTGGATTAGGTATTCTAACCTTAAAATTCCAATGATTGCTATCTTTTCGGGAGAGGAAAAGCAAGGATTTTTAAATCTGGATGGGCTTGTTTTTCTAGATACTATCATTAGTACCCAAAGCTAAGAGATTTCTCTCTTTCTCTGTCTCTATGCATATACACACATACATTTGTGTGATAAATCTTTTATTTACATGTATGCTGATGATATTGTCCTGCAGCTATCTGATAAGAGTGCTAAAAAGATTAACACTATTCTTCATGCTCTGCTTGTGAAAGCAACAAACTGACTTCATGAAAATCAGCTCACACTCAATTTAGATAAGACTGCTGGGTTATTGTTCACTAGCAGCCTCTGCCAAGGATGAAGGTTTCTAAATTAATGAAGACAGAACAAACAATCACACGGCTGATCCTACAGAGAATGTTTAAAGATTATAGATGATGATTTTTCATGTAAACATGACACTTGTATATTGCAAAAACTAACCATGGCACAAGAACCTTGACCACATTTTCAAACTCCCCATATGGAAGAATCCCCACTTTTGCATCCCAAAGCAACCCTGTATCAGGAAATTTTTTATGTCTAATGTTTTACATTTTTGAATGTGTTGTAAGCAGCCCAGAGTGGCTGGGGATACCCAGGCAGATGGGTGGGGTATAATAATAATAATAATAATAATAATAATAATAATAATAATAATTTTGTTGTTTTATGTTTTAATTTGTTAGAAGCCACCAGAGTGTCTGGGGCAGGGGTTGGCAACCCGCGGCTCCGGAGCCGCATGTGGCTCTTTTACACCTTTGCTCTAGGGCGGATACTAGCGAGGGGAGGAGGCGCATTGTGCGCCCCGACACTCCCCACTGTGGCGGGCGCTGTACTGGCTGTGACGTCGCATGGGGGCGGTGCGTGCGTTAGTCACGCACCATCCCGACGTCACCTTCCCACCCACTACATTGTAAGGGACATGTACGCTGGTCACTGCATTGAAAGGGGGCATGTACGCTGGTCACTGTTTTGAAGGGGAGTGAAGAACACACACACACAAAAAGGTAACTTGTTAATTTAACGTTTATTTCTATGAGGAGGAGTAATTCTGAGGGGTCAAACAAAGAAATAATAAAAAGTGACCAAAAAGTTATTTTTATAATGACAAGATTTGCGGCTCCCAGTTTTTTTTCCTTCGGAAATGGGTCCAAGTGGCTCTTTTTGTCTTAAAGGTTGCAGACCCCTGGTCTGGGGCATCCCAATCAGATGGATGTCATATGAATAATAAATTGTTGTTGTTTTTGCATGTTGGTCACCAGTAAATCATAGGAAATGACTCTCATTTAATTGATACTTTGATCAATTCATTCTCAGTATCTCCCAGAACACAAAATTCTTTTCAGCTGAAGGTTTTAAGATGTTGGTAGAAAATTGACAAATGATCAAAAAGGTTTCCTGAGCGTACATAGGTGGGGAAAAAAATAGCATACATATCCACTGCAGAGGGACAGGGTGGAATTGCTGCGAGGACTGAGCTTGTGGTAGCCTTTGAGGCTATCATGGTGGTGGTGTTGATTTTGTGTATGCCTGTAAGCAATGTTGATTGGTTACGTGTCATGGGTTGAGGTTGTTCTGTGCCATGTGTGGTACAATTCTGTTGAGGTTTATTGAAGACAAGCAGAAGCACAGAAGCAGTTTAAAATACAGTGGTACCTCGGGTTAAGAACTTAATTCGTTCTGGAGATTCGTTCTTAACCTGAAACCGTTCTTAACCTGAGGTACCACTTTAACTAATGGGACCTTCCGCTGTCGCTGCGCCACCACTGCATGATTTTTGTTCTCATCCTGAAGCAAAGTTCTTAACCCGAGGTACTATTTCTGGGTTAGCGGAGTCTGTAACCTGAAGCGTCTGTAACCTGAGGTACCACTGTAGTGTCTGAGAATAATGCCTTCATCCCCACTATGGGAAGCAGGATGCTGTAATAGAAAGGCTGGACTAAATCCCACAGAGCTCTTCTTATGTTTTAACAAGTATAATCTTGATGATGCTACAGTCACATTAGGTAAAGGTAAAGAGACCCCTGACCATTAGGTCTAGTCATGGCCGACTCTGGGGTTGCAGCACTCATCTCGCTTTATTGGCCGAGGGAGCCGGCGTACAGCTTCTGGGTCATGTGGCCAGCATGACTAAGCCACTTCTGGCGAACCAGAGCAGCGCATGGAAATGCCATTTACCTTCCCGCCACAGCAGTACCTATTTATCTACTTGCACTTTGACATGCTTTCGAACTGCTAGGTGGGCAGGAGCAGGGACCGAGCAATGGGAGCTCACCCCGTCGCAGGGATTTGAGCCTCCGACCTTCTGATTGGTAAATCCTAGGCGCTGAGGTTTTACCCACAGCGGGGACCCCTGACCATTAGGTCTACTCGTGGCTGACTCTGGGGTTGCGGCGCTCATCTCGCTTTATTGGCCAAGGGAGCCAGCGTACAGCTTCCAGGTCAGGTGGCCAGCATGACTAAGCCGCTTCTGGTGAACCAGAACAGCTCACAGAAACGCCGTATAAGTTCCCGCCACAGCAGTACCTATTTATCTACTTGCACTTTGATGTGCTTTCAAACTGCTAGGTTGGCAGGAGCAGGGACCGAGCAACGGGAGCTCACCCCGTCACGGGGATTCGAACCTCTGACCTTCTGATTGGTAAGTCCTAGGCGCTGAGGTTTTACCCACAGCGCCACCCGAGGCACATTACTTGTGCCCTATACAAAATAATAAGAAGAAAAAGATTCATCCCTGCATACTAAGGAATTCCACAATGGGACCTCTTATTTGAAAGTAGGCCAATGGTAAATAAAAAGTTTCAGGATTTCAATTCAGGTCTAAGGTAAGAAACTCAAGTTGCTACATGCAGTGCAATAAAAAACCGCTACTAAACAATGAGATTATTAGGAATAGTTGAACATGTAACAGTTGCAATACAGATACTCCCAAGCAAGTGTTATCCAGGGCACTGATTGGTTATTTTCATTATTAAAAAGACAACGTGGTTACATTTGTCAGAACTTCTTCAAAAACCAATATACAAGCATGCACACATGTACACATACAAAAATTTGTCTGCTAAGTACTTTTGGAAGCTAACAGAATGTTCAATTTTTTCCTTCAGCTCAATGTATATAATTTAATATCCATGCTTCTCAGGTTAATGATGTATGTGGGTCTCTCTGGAACCTTTTGAAAGATGGAAAGCAGTGGAAACAGAACAGCTCCAGCAATTCATCAGTGAAATAAATCATCCCCAAACAGTTGAGGCATCCACATCCATAAAGCAGAGGCAGCAGCAAACAAAATAAATCTGGCTGGATCTAAGAGTTGAGCCAAAATTTCTCAGAACAAAATTTCTTAGATTTTCCTTTTTCTCACCCTCCTAGATACAGATACCACTTGGCAGAATTTTCTCCGACTATTATCCCACCCCCTTTTGTGGTGGCCACTGTCCTGGGGGATACAAAATGGCGCCATGCCACCAAAACGCTTGCTGCAGTTGCGGAAGCATCGCAGCAGCAAGAATGAAAACAATAGTTAGGAAGTAAGAAGAGGGTTGTGTTACTGCAAACGGGGAGTCTCGCTACTCAGAAGTCATTGAAGAATTCCTCCTCCCCCTGGATAAATCTGGTGAAATGGTTTCCCCGATTTCTCTGTCCCCAAATAGAGGGAAAGTACTCAGGGTTGTTTGTGCGCAGTTCTAGTTGAATCTGAATTGACCGTTCTGCAAGCAAATGGACCCTTCCATTCACAGAAGGCAACAAGATCCAGCCCAGGCTCCCTGTCGGAGGTAGGGGACAATGTTTAAGATATTCTCCTCCCTGTAGCTCCTCTCATGCTGGTCTAGAGGACTACCCAACCCTCTAGAGCACCTTCTCCAGAGGCACTGAGGGCTGCAAGGCAAAACCTGCTTTCTCAATCTATCCAGTAAAAGTGGAATTCCATCGAGTGGGTTCCACTTAATGTTGTATCTGGTAATAGAGCCTAGGAAGTGAGTGAGGGGTACCTGTTTTCCCAATCAGTGTATCTGTTGAACTAGATCAATTAGTTACCTTACTTATCCAAATCAGCGAAATTATTACATTTGCGGAAACTGTATATCTGTCCTATTTAATTCTTACCTACACGTATTCTGCCAAGGTTGGACTTGGGTCTTCTAATTTCAGTGGTGCCCTGTGCAAGGCTAAAATTGGGCGCCCCCTGCCTCTTGCCCCTTGTCAGACTCGAGGGATTCTCTCCTCCCCTGGTAGCCTCCAGGATCAAAGAAGAAACAAGGAAGTTTGTTTTTATGGTTTTATTCAGCAATTGTGGAGCAGAATAACGAATCTAGACTTGGACGCCATTATGCCATTGCTCACTCTGAACCCCTACTTTTCCTTCCTTGAC
Organism: Podarcis raffonei; assembly: GCF_027172205.1. Classification (NCBI taxonomy): domain Eukaryota; kingdom Metazoa; phylum Chordata; class Lepidosauria; order Squamata; family Lacertidae; genus Podarcis; species Podarcis raffonei. The sequence goes on along the minus strand of NC_070612.1, from coordinate 55,404,949 downwards.
AACATCCGGTGTCCTTACGAAAAGTCTCAGAAGTCACACATCTCTGCATTCTTTGCTCTTGAATCCTGATTGACCGGCGTGTCCTTGGAGAAGTGGGGGCAGGTTCCCAGGCTCTCTAGAGCCCGTGTGGAGTAGTGGTTAAGAGCAGTAGACTCGTAATCTGGTGAACTGGGTTCGATTCCTTGCTCCTCCACATGCAGCTGCTGGGTGACCTTGGGCTAGTCACACCTCTTTGAAGTCTCTCAGCCTCACTCACCTCACAGAGTGTTTGTTGTGGGGAAGGAAGGGAAAGGAGAATGTTAGCCGCTTTGAGACTCCTTCAGGTAGTGATAAAGCAGGAAATCAAATCCAAATCCAAACTCTTCTTCCTCCTCCTCCTCTTCTTCTTCTTCTTCTTCTTCTTCTTCTTCTTCTTCTTCTTCTTCTTCTTCGGATGTGCCTGATATCTGTTCTCCTACTCCCCCTCCTTCTCTCAATACAGTGGTACCTTGGGTTAATTACTTAATTCGTTCCAGAGGTCCGTTCTTAACCTGAAACTGTTCTTAACCTGAAGCACCACTTTAGCCTATGGGGCCTCCTGCTGCCGCCGCGCCGCCAGAGCACAATTTCTGTTCTCATCCTGAAGCAAAGTTCTTAACCTGAGGTACTATTTCTGGGTTAGCGGAGTCTGTAACCTGAAGTGTATGTAACCTAAAGCGTATGTAACCCGATCTACCACTGTACCTTGAAACCTGGCAGTTCTCTGTCCTGTCATAAACCAGTCCTGTCTCCGTCACTTCTTGCAGCTACTGGAGAATGGGGGGGGGGCATTCTTCCCATTCCCCTGACTCCTCTGAAAGAGGCAGAGAGGAAGGAGAGAGCGTTTTGCAGCCCCCCTCTTCAGACCAGTCCCGGACACCCCTTAGCGTAAGCATCCAGTACAGCACAACAGGTCACACTGCCCTAAATCTGCCTGTGATGGAGCAAGAAGAAACACTTATTACGAACCTCTTTCTATCAAGTCATATTCCACAGGTGACCTTGTGGAACTTATGAAAAGGGTGGTGTACGTCAAACTCGAAACTTCCCTCTGCCAAGCTCAGGTTGGCTCAGGCAATAGTAGCCCCACAGGGGTGACTTGTTGTTGTTGTTTAGTCATTTAGTCGTGTCCGACTCTTCGTGACCCCATGGACCAGAGCACGCCAGGCACTTCTGTCTTCCACTGCCTCCTGCAGTTTAGTCAAACTCATGTTGGTAGCTTCGAGAACACTGTCCAACCACCTCGTCCTCTGTCGTCCCCTTCTCCTTGTGCCCTCCATCTTTCCCAACATCAGGGTCTTTTCCAGGGAGTCTTCTCTTCTCATGAGGTGGCCAAAGTATTGGAGTCTCAGCTTCAGGATCTGTCCTTCCAGTGAGCACTGTGTAAGGGGTGACTTACACAGGCTTAATTTAAGTCAACCTAAGTTCCTCTAACTTACTATACTTAGGAAGCATGTATGCATACTAAGAATGGATTTATGTATAAGCTAAACAAGCTATAGCTTAGGGTCCCACTCTCTTGGGGGCCCCCCGAGAAATTTAAAGGAGAAAAAAACCCCTGGATGTACATTTCCAAAATATAAGATTAAAAAACAAATAAAATAAAACTTACATACAGGAACAGTGTTTTGTGTTGTGTAGGCTCCTTTGATATAATTAATGGGCCCCGCCTGCTAGCCTGCTCCCTAAAATATCACTGGTTTGCTCATTTCTGTATACAGCGGTACACAAAAAACAGCGACAATTTGTTGCTGACAAAGGACAGCTGGACATATAAAGGGCCCCATTACCTTCAGTAGCTTAGGGCCTCATCAAACCTAAATCTAGCCCTGCTAAGGACTACAATACAGCATTCAATGTCATTCTGGAGTGTTTTGACTTTCAAAATATTGCCTCAAACCAACAAATTATGCTCTGATAATCTGTCTTGCTCAACTGACACACACAAAAGCCATACCTCCCCATCCCATTTTTCTCATCTCTTGCTTCTTTTTATCCTTGTCTTTCTTAACTATTACCAGGTAACATTTTGCTGAAAACAAATGTAGGATTTCCATAATTCTACAGAAACTGCAGTCTGTAAGTGCAGATACATAATGTAGTTATTTGAGGTATCTTTTGTTCCAGACAGATTTTACCCACATGCTGCACCTGCTTTTCAATAGTTTTCGTTCTAATTTTAGTTTTATTTGTTTTGTGGCTATCATTATAAAAACCTGGGGGGGGGGGGAATACAAATAGAAAAGTAAAATCCACACAATAATACAAAACATCAACAAGCTCTTTTACAGTGGTTCTTTCTTAAATGCAAAACAAGGTATACGGAATAGAAACGAGGAAACAGAATTAAATGGGACAGATATAAAGTTTCCATAAATGTAATAATCTCGCATGTCATTGATATGGATAACTACTTCATCTAGTTACCTTATAAAAGTTCTTCACTTCTTCCTGATGAAGGACTAAGAAATAGCAGACATTGTAATAGAAGCATATGCCATAATAACATTTGTTGGTCTTTACAGCCCCCAAAGACCCTTAGTTGTAATAGTATCAGCTGCTGTGTGCAAACTATTCTATATATTGACTTAATTACAGGCTCAAGCTGCTTCCTTGTGCCCTTATGTCTGCAAGTTTTGCTAGCAACAAAAAAGTTAATAGCATTGGCGAATCAATGCAAGTTACCTTTTGTCTGCCTTGAGGAACCCCTACAAGATCAGAAGACCACAATACAGAGGCCCAATTGGCCTCAAAAAGTGCTTCCTTGCTTTTGACATTTTCTTGCCTGTTGAAGTCTTGTTTGTGATGATAGGCATGTAAATATTGTCATTTTAAAGTAAAGATTGTTCTGTCTTGTTTTTATGTTTATATATTGCTGTACTCTGTCCTGATATTTCATGACAGGGCAGTATATAAATACTGAGATAGATTCAAGACGGGTGTTATTTAGAAATCTTCAGACTGAATTGTTGGTTAATGCCACATTTTGAATCTATGTTGTTGTTGTTGTTGTTTAGTCATTTAGTCATGTCCAACTCTTCGTGACCCCATGGACCAGAGCACACCAGGCACTCCTGTCTTCCACTGCCTCCTGCAGTTTGGTCAAACTCATGCTGGTAGCTTCAAGAACACTGTCCCACCATCTCGTCCTCTGTTGTCCCCTTCTCCTTGTGCCCTCAATCTTCCCCAACATCAGGGTCTTTTCCAGGGAGTCTTCTCTTCTCATGAGGTGGCCAAAGTATTGGAGCCTCAGCTTCAGGATCTGTCCTTCCAGTGAGCACTCAGGGCTGATTTCCTTAAGAATAGATAGGTTTGATCTTCTTGCAGACCATGGGACTCTCAAGAGTCTCCTCTAGCAGCCCAATTCAGAAGCATCAACTCTTCAGCGATCAGCGTTCTTTATGGTCCAGCTCTCACTTCCATACATCACTACTGGGAAAACCATAGCTTTAACTATACAGATTTTTGTCCTATACTTCATTTCATTAATCAGACAGATCAGATCATGTACACTTTCCCCTCTCTAATGCTCTTCAGAGAGAAAACTCTGGTAATGCTTGCTCATTTTATTGTTGGATGCCACCTTGAACATTCTTTGCATTAAAAGATGAGGTAAAAACACACACCCATAAAAATAATGCTGCCGTATATCCCGGGTAACTCACAGTCTTTATTGCTCATTTCTCATATTAGATGTGCATCCTCTGAGCACAATTCTCCATACTAGTCAGATCCTTTGGGCAACCTAAAAATTTCAGGGAGAAAGATTCAAAGAGATCTTTAAATACAGAAAAGGACTGTGCAGACCAGAGTCAAAGTGGCTGGAGGCTCCTTGTACTGGCACAAAATGCAGAACACTTCCTTCTAAACTATCAATGTCCACATGCAGACTTTCTGCAAACAGTTACACACAGACAAAATCTCTCGCGTGTAGCAGTAGGGCTGCCATACATCTGGATTTCCCTGGACATTGCCAGGATTTCAAAGGTGGAATTGATGTCCGGGGGGTAATTTCCAAATGATGGCGCTTTGTCCTGGATCGTAGGCAAGTTAATTGAAAAATCACTCAACAAGTTTCAGGGTGTCTTGGTTTTTAGTTTTTGAAATATGGCAACCCTGGAGCAGGGGAGCATTTCTTCATTGGCATTATGATTATACAATGGAATGGGATTTATAGTTATCTAAGTGTATTGATAACTATCTAAGTGTATCTAAGTGTATCTAAGTGTATTGAGACTCTTGAGAGTCCCATGGACTGCAAGAAGATCAAACCTATCCATTCTTAAGGAAATCAGCCCTGAGTGCTCACTGGAAGGACAGATCCTGAAGCTGAGATCCTAAACGACTAAACAACAACAAAGTGTATTGATTTGTGAAAGGATAACATCTCTGGAAAGGAATAAACTGCAAATGTCCTATGGTAAAAACTGATTTGTAGAATATTGGTATTCACAGCTGTATTGAGGTCCATTATGAAAAGAAGGTAGGGCTACAACTATCCATGAATAAATAGGTACAGGGGGCTACATTTAAAATAAACCTCAGTGGTCTGTTTAGCATGTCCATTCTTTCGCATATAGTGCCAAGGTTGCAGTAAGAATGTTTATTTAGCAATCTATATAAATATGTACTTTTCCAATATGCTGCGCTGTTTATACTGTTATGACAGGCCATGAAGGAAGACATAAATGCATTTTGTGGGTGGTTTTTGTCCCCCTCGTTTACATTAGAAGCATTTTCATAATGATGAGAAATTATATAATAAACCTAAGAGCACCAAGTTGTTCCATTCCAATCAATGCTTTATGGTGGGAAGGATAATTTCAGAGAAACAGAGCTACTAGATGAAATAGCAATGAAATAAGATTAATATAGAATTTGAAAAAGCAAAAGGAATGGGAGGGGACTACTTACATTATCTTAATGGCATGTGTGCATGGTCTTGTCTACAGAGTATACAGATGGACTGAAGGTGCTTATCTGACATTATTTTTATGGTTCTGCATTATGGCAAATGCTTTTGCTCCTGAGTTTCTTTCTGATTTCATCTCAACTTGTTGGAATTACTTGTAATAAGACTCGAGTTTTCAGAAGAATGGCTGAGGAGGGAGAAGGGTGGTTGCATTGCCTACAATCTAGGTGAGAAATCTGTGCCTCTCCAGCATACCCTCCAACATTTCTCTGATGAAAATAGGGATATGTTATTATTATTATTATTATTATTATTATTATTATTATTATTATTCCCTGCCCATCTCACTGGGTTGCCGCAGCTATTCTGGGCAGCTTCCAAGATATATAAAAACAGAATAAAACATTAAATGTTAAAAAAACTTCCCTATACAGGACTGCCTTTAGATGTCTTCTCAAGGTTGTTACTTATCTCATTGGCTTGGGGATCACGTAACTCCATACCCTCCAACATTTCTCCAATGAAAATAGGGGTGTCCTAAAGGAAAAGTGGGACATTCTGGGATCAAATCAGAAACTAGGACGCCTTCTGGTTTCTCTTAAGATCCTATAAATCTTTCACCTTAACATAGAGGTTAGGTTATTTGTCGTGGTCGTAGGCCCAACAGAGCAGCTGATCAATGTTGCCTGAATCTGGACCATTGTACTCAAAGCTGGCAAAGATGTGGAAAATGCCAAATCAATTATACTGATTGAATCTGTTGAATCATTTGGTTCTGCAGACTTCTTTCTTTTCCTTTTCCTGCAAGTTTTTACTGAACTCTCTTAAAACTTATCCATTCACTCACACTTTGCCTCCATTGCTTCTACTGAAAGCTCTGAACGCCTATTCCCCAGATTCCTAAATTTCTTTCTAAAATGTCTAAATAGTTCCTCGCTTTTTCTCAGTTGTAAAAAAACCAAACAAAACCATTTTACAGTAGAGAGAGACTAATGAAGTGCGTAAATAAACTCAACATCCAATCTTCATCTAAAAAACTGCAGAGCAAGGAAGAAATAGAGTGAATTATTTGCTTTATGTGGCTGTTGCTCAGTAACTGGGGAAAAAAACCCTTTCATTGAATGGGAGGGAGGTCCCTACAATAGGCAGGAGTCTGTTTATGGCTTTTGAAATCATAGTTTTAATTATTGATCAGACACTTCAGCCCAACATTCCTAAATTTGGCACATTGACTGCGGAAAGATCCTTAGCCAAAAAGTCTAAAGACATCAACACATTTTCAGTTTCCCTTCAAGTATTCGCCGGCAGCTTTGCTAGCTATACAATGTTAACATTCACATCAGTCGTTTTCCTTATGTTCCGATGTTACGAAAAAGGAGCAATGCAGAAGCAAGCACCAGGTGGCTGGAATGGTAAACAGGATATGGATGTTATTGGATTGTCCCGTGGGAAACTGGGACTGTCTGTAAAGTGCTCTGAGAGCCGGATGTTACCTCAGAGCAGCACATGACCCTGTACTGGAAGTACATGGGAGGAGTTTATTCTTTCTCTCTGCAGTGGGAAGCAGAGTGTGCAGACATGTTTTCTCTGTACTGGTGAACGACAGGAATAAAGACATGTAAATATATTTCTGTCTGTCTCTCTCCCCCTCCCTGGGAGAGGAGTGAGGGGGAGTGGTGTGTTCTCCTTCACGTTGAGGAGAATCGCCGATTGGAGACCTCCTTTGATCTTGCCGGGAGTCGCAGACGGGAGGTCATAAGGAATCAAGCCGGGCACCTGGAGGGTGGCCAAATTCCTCTGGACTAAGAGAAGAGCTGGGGGCTCTGACTTTTGGCTTGGATCCCGACATCTGGTAGCAGAGCTATGGTTATCTGATCTATGAGAATCTGCATGAGAGGTGAGAGGTCGATGAATCGTTGCCATCCTCTGCACCTAAGGAGATAAAGAAAGCGTCTGCCTGCAGCCAGAAGCTGAAACAGACAGCTGGACACCGAGAGGAGTGTGTTTCAAGGCAACGGAGCCCCAAAAAAAGGTATGCTGCATTTTGGGGGAGAGAGAATGAACGCAGAAAGATTTATTTCTGGTTCACAAGAGCGGCGTTTGAAAAACAAGCTCTGAAGGCAAGCTTGCATACCAGGAATTCCTGTGGTTTAGATAAGGAATTCCGTCCTGAGCAGGTTGCTAGGCAACGTCTGCCAGTTACTGAGTGGCCTAAAAAAGAGCCTGGGAAATCGAAAATGTATCTGCGCAGCTGTGCAAGGGTTTTGAAAACAACCCAAAGGCTTGCCTGCCTGTAAAAAAGCAGTAAACAGAAGAGAACTTTTGGAGTTTTACTGGCTTGAAAAGTGAAAGCTGGCTTGGGATTGAGTGCAAACTGACCCTTGGATTCAGCATGGATGCCAAGAAGGGGGGAGTGCCCCTGAGTGCCGTGGTTCTAGATGAACACAGCCGGCATGCTGCACTGGAAGTAAAGGACAGGGGGAGGGAGGAACGGAGTTCTAATTCCCCCGCAGATGAAGCTACTGGAGAGAAAGCTCTAGCCTTGAGCGTTGTCCAGTGCTACGATTGTGGACAGGCTGGGCATCTTCAGCGGAGCTGTAAGAAGCCACGTCAGCCAAAAGGAGCGAAGGGCCGCTCAGCAAAGCCTGAGGCGTCAGGCAAAGGTCATACCAAGCCTATGGTGGAACCTGCAAAGGCTTTGATGGCGAAAGGAACCACGCCAGATGTTGGGAACGGGTTTATTATCGACACTGCAGCGACAGTTCATATGTCTCCACACAGAGAACTCTTTTCAACGTTTAAGAAGCAAAGCTTCACTGTGACACAGGCCAATGGTCAGGAGCTAGAAGCGGCCGGCGTGGGGACTGTCTATTTAAAGAGTCTGGACTTGACAATAAACAATGTTTACTTGGTTCCTGAATTGAAGTTCAATCTGCTGAGTGTTTCGCAGATTGCAAAGAGAGGACTAAAACTGTCCTACGATGCTGAGAGCTGCGAGATCTACAAAGATGGAGAGTTATATCTTTCTGCCAAACAGAAGGATGGACTTTATTTGTTGACTTTTGCACAAAGTGATTACATGGAATGTAATTCATCTGTGTCTAACCTAGTTTCTCTTGCAGGTGTGAGCAAGAAGAAGACCGGAGTCAACAGAGCATTTCAGCGGGTGTATGCTGATGTGATTGGTCCTCTAGAACCATCTAGAGGCAATGCAAGATATTATCTTGTGTGTGTGGATCATTTCTCTAACTATGTCCGGGTTTATGTGTTGAGAAAGCCACAGGAAGCCTTGGAGAGGTTTCAGGAGTTTTGTGACAAAGTTAAGAGTATGCATGATGCTAACATTGATTGTCTATTCACAGATGAGAAGCAGATTTTTCTTTTACAGGATTTCCAAAGGTTCCTGCAGAAGAAGGGGATCAGACACAAGATTGCTGTTTCAGCGGAAGCGTGGAACAGGGGTGTCTGTGTACGGGTGAACAGAGAATTGCAAAAGGGGATGGAAGCGCAATTGCTAAGTTCACATCTGCCACATGAGTACTGGGCCGAGTCTCTAATGTCGTTCTGTTATACGAAAGTGAGAAAGGTTTCAAAAGACTTGGGAAGTTCTCCTTTTGAGAAACTGTTCCAAAGAAAACCTTCTGTTGCCCATTTCAAGGTTTTTGGGTCTCATGTGAGAACAGAAGCTCCAGGTGGAGTAAAGAATGCCAGAGGCATTTTTGTGGGGTATGAAAAGGGTCTCTACAGAGTAATTTTGTCTGAATCTGGTCAGGTGATTCTCACAAAATTTCTAGAGAGTGCTCCTGAACAGGAGAGAGTGATAGTTCACACATTTCCCACTGAGGACGATTCAGATGATGATGATTTCACTGATTTCAGCTGTACAGAAAGTGATGACACTGATAGCTCGGAGAGCTCAGTTGTCACAGTCATTGAGAGAAAGTCTCACACAATAGATAGGCCTTCACAGGTGAAGGATGAACCACTGTTTACCATTGGAACTAGTTCTCCAAAGAGTCCTGAGACTGGACCAGTGAGCAGAGAGGATCAGCACCTCATACGTAGGTCTGAGAGAGTTACAAAGGGTCAACCACCCAAGAGGTACTCAAAAGAGTTTGCTAACTTAGCTGTTGCATGTGTTGCTGTTGTAAACAACCGAGGACAGGTTGGAACTGTGTCTAAGTCGGAGACAAAGACACAACAGAGAGTTGCTAGCCAAAGTAATGCAGGTGCACTCATTCCTTGGAAACCAGACAACCAGAGAGGTACACTGGGGAAACCAGTGGCGGGGAGTTCCAAGGGTGGAACTGAAACAACAGGGGAGTGTTATGTGTATAACAACTGTTTGTTTTCTTCTCTGGATTATGCTTTGCTTGCTGCAACACGCATTGATTTTTTGGGGGGAGGATGTTACGAAAAAGGAGCAATGCAGAAGCAAGCACCAGGTGGCTGGAATGGTAAACAGGATATGGATGTTATTGGATTGTCCCGTGGGAAACTGGGACTGTCTGTAAAGTGCTCTGAGAGCCGGATGTTACCTCAGAGCAGCACATGACCCTGTACTGGAAGTACATGGGAGGAGTTTATTCTTTCTCTCTGCAGTGGGAAGCAGAGTGTGCAGACATGTTTTCTCTGTACTGGTGAACGACAGGAATAAAGACATGTAAATATATTTCTGTCTGTCTCTCTCCCCCTCCCTGGGAGAGGAGTGAGGGGGAGTGGTGTGTTCTCCTTCACGTTGAGGAGAATCGCCGATTGGAGACCTCCTTTGATCTTGCCGGGAGTCGCAGACGGGAGGTCATAAGGAATCAAGCCGGGCACCTGGAGGGTGGCCAAATTCCTCTGGACTAAGAGAAGAGCTGGGGGCTCTGACTTTTGGCTTGGATCCCGACATCCGCTTGTAATGAAATCTCTAAAGGTGTCTAACAGTGGCCTCTAGATGGTGTCTTACATATATCTAATTAGAATGGTATTCAATGTTTATTATTATTAACATTTCTATACGGCCTTTCCATTGAACAACTCAAGGTGGTTGATGTTCTCGTTATGACAAAACACGCAGCCTTCCAATCAACCGTCAACAATATGGAAAAGTAAAATTGTGTGCATATTTAAAAATGAATGAAGCCAAGATTTGTGTGTGCATATTTCAAAGCTAAGCTCTTTTAAAGAAGAAAAAGACCAAAGAGCTAAAAGGTCTGAAAGCACTGAGTAAGTAGAAACCTTGCTAGTGGAGGTAATGCAGCACCTCTGCCACTGCAGTCACTCAGCGGTGACTGCCTCACTGCCTCACCTCTTCCAGTAGGCCGCAGTGACATTTAGCAGACCCAAGTCAGAGGAGCTGTCCACTCTCAAAAGGGGATGAATCAATACTGTGATTGGTGCTGATCTTTGTGAAGTGGTGCTGATCTTTAAAGCCCTAAACAGCCTCGGTCCTGTATACCCGAAGGAGCGTCTCCACCCCCATCGTTCTGCCCGGACACTGAGGTCTAGCACCGAGGACCTTCTGGCAGTTCCCTCACTACAAGAAATGAGGTTGCAGGGAACCAGGCACAAGGCCTTCTTGGTAGTGGCGCCCACCCCGTGGAACGCCCTCCCGTCAGATGTCAAGGAAATAAACAACCATCTGACTTTTAGAAGACATCTGAAGGCAACCCTGCTTAGGGAATTTTTAAATGTTTGATGTCCTATCGTGTTTTTAATATTCTGTTGGGAGCCGCCCAGAGTGGCTGGGGAAACCCAGCCAGATGGGTAGGGTATAAATAATAAATTATTATTATTATATTATCATTATTATTATGTGAGTATTTACCTGCTTGCATATGTCATGGTTCCTGCTGGGTCCTGCCTACATTCTGGGGTGAAGTATGCAACAGATCTTAGGGTGGCGTTCACTGATAACTCTTGAACATGTCAATGTTGAGCAAAACTAGCAAACATTTCTTAGTTGGAAAATAGGGAGTGCTTTCTAAGTTTTGCCAGCTTAAATGTGCTCTGATTTTATTTATGCTGGCTTGCTTCAGCCCTAGAAATCAGAATACTTTATTCTGATTTTGTGCTCTTTAATAATGCATATCATATTATAGCACACAGTTTATTCTCTTTTCAGCTTAACTTTTGTTTATGAATATTAAAACACCCATTCATTTTTCTGCTGTGACCTGAGAGACCCCTTCAATTTACTCTTTGCAGCGTATGCCAGGAAGCTGTCCTTTGAGATAAAGTGCTCAAATGCTTTGGGATTTGTGTAGTAATTCGGAAACCAGGCAGATGACTAGACCTCGTGACACCCCCTCTTTTTACAGCAGCAGGAGTTTGAATAAGGCTTAGCTCTTTCTGAGTGTGAAGAGGCCAATACGATTGGCCTCTGCGACAACAGACTTCAGTCAACTTTTTCTGTTTATTCTCATGAGGACTGCTTGTGATCAGTGTCACCCCCGTCATGAGAAGCTGATTCACTGCCGCAGAGACAGCCTGCTGAGCAAAAACCAATGGGGCGGCTTCAGTAATCTCATTATTTGTAGCTCCCAAAAAGAAGAAGGTAAGTTCAAGATATTGGAGAATGTAACTAGCACTGCGGAAATCTCAAGGCAACCTCTGAGAGCTTACAGAATGAGGAATGCTGTTGTTCCTTTTAATCAAATCAGACACAGTATCTTTGTACAGCTAATTTGCTTACTTTTTAAAAAGGTAGCATTGGGATGTTAAAATTACCACCCTATGGAATCAGTATGGCAAATGTAACTATAAGGTTTCAAAATGCGTTTTCACTTTAGCACTGATAGGGCTTAGTGTGGTTTGGTGGTACATTTTGAAAGGCACACTGTATAGTGACAGCCACTATAGCCACTGCCCCATGCAGCGCACTGTGTTGGTCCATTTAGGCTTAGAAACCTATATCTCTCCACATACCAAGCAGCAACAGAACATTGTGGGATGCTCAGTTTATTAGGATCAGCGGACAGTCGCGATAGAGAAATCTACCAATTTCGGTTCTCAGCATTCCTCATTTCCCCACTCTTAAATTCAATTCTGTAGCTATTTATGAAATCCTTGTGGAAATTCATCAACGTGTCGTTCAGATTTCTCCATATATATATATGGAGAAATTTATATTTATATTTATATTTATATTTGTGGTACTTTGGGTTAAGTACTTAATTTGTTCCAGAGGTCCGTTCTTAACCTGAAACTGTTCTTAACCTGAAGCACCACTTTAGCTAATGGGGCCTCCCGCTGCCGCCGCGCCGCTGGAGCATGATTTCTATTCTCATCCTGAAGCAAAGTTCTTAACCTGAAGCACTATTTCTGGGTTAGCGGAGTATGTAACCTGAAGTGTATGTAACCTGAAGCGTATGTAACCTGAGGTACCACTGTATAGTGTTTATTTGGTTGGACTAAAAGGCATATACAGCTGTTGGCAAATGCTGAAGATGCATTTCTTTATGCTGGCTGAGATGGCTGCTCACCTTCCCTGTGGGACGGTGTTGCGGGCATGCCACGCGCCCTCTCTGTGCACAGCAGGGGTGTGGCAGTGCCCCCGCATCAGAGGGGAGTCTCGGCCGCGTAACACCTCTGGCCGACCAGTCTGCTTGGCAGGGGGTGTGTGGCTTACAGCATTTAAGCAGCCGCACAGCTGGGGGATCACCCTCTTGTTCCTGCGTCCGCAGATCTCACACCCTCTTTTCATGCATTCAACATCTTGGCCTTGCTATGGACCTCGGTTGGTCGCCTGTTGAGGGGGCCAGGTACAAATTTTTCCACTTGGCAAATTGGCACCAGCCATTTGGTTTTCACCTACCTCATAGCAATCCTCTCAACTTTGTAAGGTTTGGCAGTTAAGCATTGGTAAAACCTGGTTCATGGGAAGGGAGACTGTGGCCATGACCTATCCCTCCTCTTTAAGGGTATTCCGTTAAAGGGATCCAGGGGTGTGGATCTCATCCAAAGTCTGGGTAGGGGCTAGGGCCACCAGGGACCCTGGGGGAGCTCTCAGTTGATGTACATCAACAGTGCTCCCCCTACTGGTAGTTGATCCTTACTGCATGGTGGACAGGAGTCCCAATATAGTCGGTTCAATTCCAATGCCTAAGCCAATACCACTCGCATTCTGTAACCAATAAAGTTGTGGCCTTAATTAGCCAATTAACCCAAAATACTGGTGTCCATGTGTCTTATTCAACCACGTAGGGCATCATTTTAGTGGGTATCAGAATATAGTCCGTCAGCAATTTCTAGATCAACTCTGTATCACCAAGTGGAAACCAGAGCTGGAGGTCATACATTTTCTATTACCTGGGAATGATCAGGAGCTCACCAAGTTAGTGGCAAAATATCTCTATTTGGTTTTTTGTCATCGAAATACACTGCAGACGCCTGATCTCCCTGGAGACCTAGAGATGTGACGATAGACTGCTCTGCCTCCTTTCTTTTAGCAAATGTTTTGTGCCACTGGGGAAGTGGTAGTTCTGTATTGATTTGTTTTGAATGTTTGTATGTGATGCCAATAAAAGGTTTGATGATGATGTGTCTTATTATCCATCAAATGGGGAGGGCTCAGGGCCTTGACACGCAAGTATATATTCAGGAAGCACTTTTAAAAGCCAGTGAAAATAAGGAGGAAACAAACAGGAAGCTGGGAACTCTGGGTGGAATGGACCAGGCACAGCTGCAGTTAAATGAACGAGTGAATGCAACATACAACTAGCCACGGACAAGAAAAGGCGTGGTGTTGGGGATGTGACAAGCTGGGTCTCTTATCTGGCGGTCCCATTAACCATAACCACTCATAAACATTGATAGACCTTTTCTCCATGGTAGCTATAATAAGAAAGGAAGGACATTTATTCCCCCCATGGTGTGAGGTCATTAGACTAAGGGGACTAGGCTAGTCTCCTAAATTTTCCCCTGGTGATGTCTCCTCAAAGCCCAGAAAGCTTCTGCCTGGCTTAGGGAGGGAGGTATGAGGCTCTGATGGGTCCAAGATCTGTCCTGCCATCTTCCTAAAGCCCATCCAGCTTTTGGAAGGAGTCAAGAGGGCTCCAGCATCTTGTCAGAGCCCAGGAAGCTCCTGACCGGCTTAGGGAGGGAAGTGGGATGCTCACGTGCAAAACACCAGGACGTCACAATGTCACATGCATGACATCACCCCCCTCGCAAGCTGTCGCCTCTGGCCCTAACTGTTCCCCTATGAAAAATTTCACCGCATCTCACAGCCACCGCCGTAGCTGACACATTCTGGAAAGACTGGATTCCTGTATTTCTTCTGTGTTTCCCACATTTGATTTGTGGGAAAAGGATTTTCCTTTTTTTATTATTGGTGCTGATTAAAGTGCAAATTTTTTTCATGCATTTTAACCTGTGAATTAAATACATACAGGACACTAAATAATTGGCAAAGCCGCAGATGCGTGAATGTCAGCTGGACTTGATGACATTTGGGTGATCAGCTTATACTATGTTTAGCTGAAATAAATGAGGAACGCTGAAGTTCTCAGTTCTGGGAAGAATTCCAGTCAAGCCTATTAATTCTACATAATTCTTTTAAAAAACTAGGTAAGTGGACGGATGCTACGAAGACCGTTCAGCAGAAGGAACTTTTGACATGGATGCTGGCAGCTGCAAGGATCTCTATACCAGGAGAAGGGAAATAGTTTAAAGATCTGACTATATCCTTATGTTCTAAAAACCACTGGAAGTTAGTTACTGCAGGGGGGTGGAAAACACTTAAGTTACAGATTTCCAAGAGACAGGAAGATTCTGATCATTTCTACACAGTAGGGTGAGTTTTCATTTCATGTACAGTGGAACCTTGGGTTGCGAACGTGATCAGTGCGGGAGGCACGTTCGCAACCCGGAGCGTCGCATCTGTGCACACACGTGACGTGATTCGGCACTTATGCACATGCACAAAGTGCATTTTATTGCTTCTGCACATGCGCGAGCGCCAAAATCCGGAAGTAACACGGCGTGTCCATAACCTGAAAATGTGCAACCCACAGCGATCGCAACCTGAGGTATGACTGTAGTTTAGATTCAGTTTTAGTTTTAGATTTGCCATGATCTTAGAACTGGGTGTTCTTATTTAATATGTTTAGGTTATTATTTATATGTCTTCGTGGTTCTATAATAATTTGAAAACCACTAAAAATAATCTTAAAAAATACCCTCGGTTGTAATGTTTAATATATCATTATAGAAGGCAGCATAAATTTCTGGGGTTTCCCCCTTCATAAAGAGCTAAGCCATTTGAAGGATGTATATAAAACCAATATTTCAGGCAGCATGCATAGTCAACTGCCAATATTTTGTTCCTCTAGCAAAGTTCTTCATAATGTTTTCCCACCCTTAGGCAGAACGAGATATTTGTCTTAATTAAACCCACATTACCATTCGATAGGCACAAACATGACTGGTTTCCAGTTGATTAACTCTGCTTTGGGGATTATCCTGCTGTTCAAAATGGTTCTTGCCTTGGGGTAACACAGATGACTCCAGTCAGCCGCTGACTGAAGTACCAATGTGTACATTCATTGATTAACAAACAAACAAACAAATAACTATATCTTTTAATACTACTTGCACTTTTTTCTTCTTTATGCGACAAGAAGTTATGGAAAAATAAAAATCAAGGGATTTATACAGATGTTGCATTCTTTTTTTAAGGTTGAGATGGTACTCCCTAAAGGTCTTTGTATTTAAGCATGCAAAGATTTAGGGATTAGGAACTTGTGGCCCTTCAGATGCTCTTTGACTATACATCTCATCGTCTCTGACCATTGGTCATGTTGACTAGCACTGGTAGAAGTTGGAGTTGAACAACATCTAGGGGGCCACAGGTTCCCCATCCCTGATTTTTATCTCCCATACAAATGTAACTGAAACTTTCAAAGCATGTCCTAAAGGATCCATTATATAGTCCTGACACACAGAGGACTTTCCCATTTGGCTTAAAAAATCTGTTAACCAGCATTTGATATAATTGCTCAAACTATTATTTCTCCATCAAGCTGACAAAAACACCCACTTCTGAGGGGGGAAAGTGAGGAACAGCATTTTCTGAATTCTGTTGTTTGTTTGAATGCATTTAACATAAAGGTAAAGGGACCCCTGATCATTAGGTCCAGTCGTGACCGACTCTGGGGTTGCAGAAGAAGAAGAAGAAGAGTTTGGATTTGATATCCCGCTTTATCACTTCCCGAAGGAGTCTCAAAGCGGCTAACATTCTCCTTTCCCTTCCTCCCCCACAACAAACACTCTGTGAGGTGAGTGGGGCTGAGAGACTTCAGAGAAGTGTGACTGGCCCAAGGTCGCCCAGCAGCTGCATGTGGAGGAGCGGGGAAGCGAACCTGGTTCCCCAGATTATGAGTCCACCACTCTTAACAACTACACCACACTGGCTCTCATCTTGCTCATCTCACAGTGCTCATCTTGCTTTATTGGCCAAGGGAGCTGGTGTACAGCTTCTGGGTCAAGTGGCCAGCATGACTATGCTGCTTCTGGTGAACCAGAGCAGTGCACAGAAACGCTGTTTACCTTCCCGCCACTTATTTATCTACTTGTACTTTGACGTGCTTTCGAACTGCTAGGTTGGCAGGAGCAGGGACCAAGCAATGGGAGCTCACCCGGTTGTGGGATTTGAACCGCCAACCTTCTGATCGGCAAGTCCTAGGCTCTGTGGTTTAACCCACAGCGCCACCCAGGTCCCTTTTGTATTTAACATACAGTGCCATAAATTATATTTTCAAAATTACTCAGGTATTTCATATTAGCTTTGAAGGCCATTAAAGAATGGCAAATTCACCATTATCTGAGGATTCAGGAAATGTTCCCTACCAAAATGTTCCCTGCTATTAAACTAAGACTGTCTGTGTATGCAGACACACACACGACCCATGGAATTCATTTTTATTTATTTCCAATATTCTTAGATCAGTTTTCACCATAGATGGTCACAAAATGGCTTACATGACAAACCCTTGTTCAGTTAGAGACTTCCCCTACATGCAAAGGCAGGCTTCAGCAGATGAGACCAATAGTGTTTCCAAACATCAAGAAGGCGGTTTCTGCATGTGGTGTAGAGGGAAGTGATGGGCACATGGGACTCATCAACCTGGGAAGGTAGTCCATCTAAAAGAAGGAAAACTCTGATTCTAAACTTCCACTTCCTTGTGGGATACCTTCGGGAGAAGAAAAGGCTAAGTAAACTCTCCACAAATCCAGAGTGGAGTCCTTAACATAGTTAGGTAAAGGTAAAAGGTAAAGGACCCCTGGACAGTTAAGTCCAGTCAAAGGTGACTATGGGGTTGTGGCGCTCATCTCACTTTCAGGCCGAGGGAGCAGGTGTTTGTCCATAGACAGCTTTCTGGGTCACGTGGCCAGCAGGACTAAACTGCTTCTGGTGCAACGGAACACCGTGACGGGAACCAGAGCGCACGGAAACACCGTTTACCTTCCCACTGCAGCGGTACCTATTTATCTACTTGCATTGGCGTGCTTTTGAACTGCTATGTTGGCAGCAGCTGGGGCAGAACAATTGAAGCTCACTCCGTCGTGGGGATTCAAACCGCCGACCTTCCAATCAGCAAGCCCAAGAGGCTCAGTGGTTTAATCCACAGCACCACCCACATCCCTAAGATGGTTAGATCATGGGTAGACAAACTAAGGCCCAGGGGCCAGATCTCGACCAATTGCCTTCTAAATGCGGCCTGCAGACGGTCCGGAAATCAGCGTGTTTTTACATGGGTAGAATGTGTTCTTTTATTTAAAATGCATCTCTGAATTATTTGTGGGGCCTGCCTGGTGTTTTCACATGAGTAGAATGTGTGTTTTTATTTAAAATGCATCTCTGGGTTATTTCTGGGGCATAGGAATTCATTCATTCCCCCCCCAAAAAAATATAGTCCAGCCCCCCACAAGGTCTGAGGGACAGTGGACCAGCCCCCTGCTGAAAAAGTTTGCTGACCCCTGGGTTAGATGGTGCCTTGCACACCTCCTTCCAGCAACTCTTACAGCTAAGCAGGTGCCAAATGTATTGCTCTGCTTACCTGTGGACCACAGTAGCAAGGCCGAGATGGGGGTCTTGTCATCTGGGCAGCCCAGTGCCCCCATATACACTGCCAAGGTCACTTAGGTGCTGCTAAGACATGGTTACACTTTACCCCTTGAGGCATACTCAGTTTTCTCTTGAGACATATGGATGACAACTACAAAGAGGATCCATAGCTCTCATGCAGCATTCTGGCACACATTTTCAAAGGGAACAGCAGCCAGGCTCCTCTGCACATCCATGTGGCCCCTTGGAGGAATAGCTTAGCTTCCCTCCCAAGTTGCTTAATGTAGTCCTTTATCCGAGGTGACATCAAAGAGTCAAATTTGAACAGAGTTCAGCTAATAATACCTAGACAAATTAAAGATGGATGTGGCACTACATTCTGTATCCAACATGCATTTGGTCACTTCCCTATCCAGATAGCACATTATTCAAAAGCATCATGTTGAGCATAATTGAAAAGCAATCCCAACATACTCATTTTTAAAAAGTGTAGTGGGAAAATACAAGTTAGGCTCTTGATAAATATTGAACGAGATAGACAGCAGACCCTAGAATCATTAGGGTTCCCCCCTCCCTTGCACTGAAACCAGAAACCTTACATTTTTTAAAGAAAGTTGCCAGAAGTTAATCAGCATTGTGAGTAATAAGGGCTGACAGCTCCATCATTTTATAATTCTTTCTCTTGGTATTTGGAGAAATATTCCTGCAGGAAGCAGATTTCAGCACACATGCACAATGGATAGGAAACAACCTTGGAAACGTGTGAAGTATCTAAGCTTACAGCTATTGGAATCATTTTGTGGTGAGAGGGGAGCCATGTGGCAGCAGGGTAGTTATTTGTTTTTAATTTTCAGTTTTCCATGCGTGTTTGTCTATCCATATCCATTCTCATCACTGCTAGATTTTAGCATACTGTGTCTGTCTGAGACAACATCCAATGACCTGCAGTCATAACAATACTGGAAGCAAATGAGTTAGCTGCAGAAGCCTGGAACGGGTGCCTCTCATTATTTTGCTGTGCTCCTGATTAACTTCAAGCAACATTGTTTTGTACTTCAACTCAGATGTGTTGCCTTGTGATGCCAGGCATTGTAAAAGCCTGTTTGCTTTCTGGTTGTAACCCGGAGGCTGAAGAAGCAAACGAGCCAAAGAAGTGCTGCTGGTCTTATTTGGTGTGATTAGTTTTAGAAAGAGATGTTAATCATACAATGCACTCTATAATGCATACTGAGTTGCTCTGATATTGCATTCTTGTATTTGAAACACTAGCCCTAGTCAATTGTCTGCCATGCACAGAAGCTACATGTAGAAAGCGGGGGGTTGAGGGGCAGTGAGACCATGCTCCTGCTTGTGCTGCTGACATCTTGTAGGACACATGTATCTTGTTGGAGAACTCCATTGTTGGCAAAGGAGTATACAGTGGTACCTTGGTTCTCAAACTTAATCTATTCCGGAAGTCTGTTCCAAAACCAAAGCATTCCAAAACCAAGGCACGCTTTCCCATAGAAAGTAATGCAAAACGGATTAATCCGTTCCAGACTTTTAAAAACAACCCCTAAAACAGTAATTCAACATGAATTTTACTATCTAGCAAGACCATTGATCCATAAAATGAAAGCAATAATCAACGTACTTTACTATAAAATAAATAAAACAGTATTGTAGATGATAAAAATTAAAATTAAAAAAAATTCTCACCTGTACAGTCATTGTTTGGATGGGGGGACCACAGAACAGCAGCACATGTTCAAACAACTCTGTCAAAATCCAGCACTGTATTATACATTGCCAGAGTCAACATAATCGTATCCTCGTTGCCAAAGTAATCATTCTCTGAATGCCCAGCAGAATGAGGTTGGAAACTTTATGATTGAAGGCAGGGTCTCTTCTCATATTTTTGCCTGGAAATAACTCAGAAATGCAAATAAACAGGATGGAAACAGAGTGAAGGAATCTAAAGTATCTGCTTTGCCCCGATGGGCCATGTCAAAGTAACCAGGCAGTTCAAAATAAGGAGATGTCCCCAAATATGTAGGTGCCCACAACAGATGCTCCCCAAAACTTAACACAAATATTGTTAAATAAATAAATGAAATGAATAACATGTGCAATATGTGCTCCAATATTTTAAACAGTTCTGCAGTCCATGGCCAAAACAGTGGTACCTCGGGTTAAGTACTTACTTTGTTCCAGAGGTCCGTACTTAACCTGAAACTGTTCTTAACCTGAAGCACCACTTTAGCTAATGGGGCCTCCTGCTTCTGCCGCGCCGCCAGAGCACAATTTCTGTTCTCATCCTGAAGCAAAGTTCTTAACCCGAGGTACTATTTCTGGGTTAGCAGAGTCTGTAACCTGAAGCGTATGTAACCCGAGGTACCACTGTACAATGTCCTTTATAGTTCATCTCATTGTCCTTACAGCAAACCTCTGAATAAGTAGGTCAACTTTTCTTCCTGTTTGCTGAAGTGACTTGCCCAAAGTCAACAACTACTAATGCCCAGGGCAGAGCAAGAAAGCGAACCTTTATTGGCTAGATTGTCCAAGGATTCTACATAATGTAGATCCAAATTGCCTAGATGCAAAACCATTATATTTTAAAACAATTTTGATGGACTATAAAAGATGACACACACGCAAAACTTAATGGACTTCTGGGCATGTTGCTGGTGCCCTGAATTATTTGGTAAGAGGCAACGTGCTGCTTGGAATCCATTGTTAATATGGTGGCACAACACCAGAGTTCCCATACGTCCTCCTGAAGTCATAGTAATTCATCACAGCAAAGCTAATCTCAGCCAGGTATCCAAATTGGGAAAGAAAATTGATGTTAGAGGGGAATATTCCCCCCCAAACACAGCTGTTTCTCAGCTGGAGCATGGACTTTGGCATTCAGCCCCAACGCTAGTTAGAGGGGAGAAGATCTGGAAAAAGGCAAAGAGAGAAACAGAGGAGAACTTTGGAATTGCAGGTACCCTGGACTTAAAGATGTTTTTGGATTTTCTTTGCACTGCTAAAAAGTGGAAGGATTATTGCGCTAGATGGATCAGGGCTAGTCTGCCTGATTTCAGAAGCCAAGCAATTCTGCTATTGACCCTAAGCATCTCAAAGTTGTTCAAAGTAGCAAAGTTGTTCCCATTGAAAAAGTCCTCTAAAACAATGTTCACACATGCAAGGCACAGACTTGTAGCAGCAAAAGTGAAGCCTTGATATGGTGCCTCCATCACCATACTACCTCCAACCTTTGCATGTTGAGTGCAGATGTCTGAAAAAACGAACCCTTTGTGTGCTAGCAGCTTCTCATAGACACAAGCTCCACGCGACCTGAACACCTCTACAAGGTTCCCAAGGGCTTCACATCACATTATCTTAAATGTGTAGTACGTATTATTATCATCATCAATAATGATAATGATAATAATGATACAGAGGTGTTATTTGGAGGGGGGAGTCACCCATGCAGCTATAATCTGGAACAGGCATAGGCAAACTCAGCACTCCAGATGTTTTAGGACTACAACTCCCATCATCCCCGACCACTGGTCCTGCTAGCTAGGGATGATGGGAGTTGTAGTCCCAAAACATCTGGAGGGCCCAGTTTGCCTATGCCTCATCTGGAACCTGCTACCAATCTGATTTCAACCCCCTGCACACAATCACTTCCAGGTGATTCCACCCTTCCCCAAAGGATGCTATTTGCAATAAATGAAGTATTTGGGTGCAAATCACAACGGGGGATTTTAAGCAAGAAACTGGCACTGGACCTTGATCTGGATTGGGAGCATCTTCCAAACCTGGGGCTGCTTTTTCATCAAAGTATTAATGGTCTGTCTAAGCACACTTAAAAGCAAAATTAAAAAACCAGGAGTGACAGAACATGTAGATTGGCCTCTAGAATCATGCTTTAAAGGCTAGACATCAACAAATTTAAGACGATGAACAGTGAATATTAGGAAGGTTGGGAGAAGGGATCCCATCCTTTATTGTTGTTCTCAACCATCCAGTATTCATTCGAATCTCTAGAAATACGATTTGTATATACAGAAGCAAATCTGTACTCTGCACTTGTAGGCTTTAGCAGTAGGGACAGGTCTACACATTCCCTGACATTTGAATAAGTCCTTAGAATCATCTATGAAGACTGATGGACAGCAGAATTCAAGCATGCCATCTTTTACTGAGTAGAAAATGTTTGGGTTTGGGGCTGATTGTAGCATATTCAGCATTAGCAGCTGCTCTTAGTGCTTAGTAGGACTACATAAGACTACTTTCTTAAATGGCTATTTTGCCATTGACAAATCCTCAGTGATACGTTTTTATAAAAATTACTTTGAACATCTGCATAAGTGATGGATCTTCCTTCGCAAACCTATATGGGACTCTAATCAATCAATATTAGTTGATAAAAATTAGCTGGTGTTAACCTCAACCACGCTACCTTAAAGGTGGTGTATGATAGCCAGAGTTTTGTGAAAAGTGAAGATAGGAGAGTTTAATGGAAATATGCATTCATGCAATAAATGAAGATGTTAGGAAAACCTAGCTTCCGCTGAAGTTATTATTCACCTCAGTAGTTTCCTCATCTCAGATCAATGGAGGCACCCTCTGACTGAACAGCATTTAAGCATTATAGATAAAATACATGTATAAGATTTCACAAAATATCCATGACCAACCTATTCACTTCCTATCATTCTCCAGAGGGGACTCCTCAGTCACCTAACGCAGTATAAGAAACAGGCAGGCATTTCTAAAAGGTCAGTGGATTCATTGAGGTGGGAGCATCATCCGAGGCCCTAGGAGCCCATCGTCAAAGATACACAGATACTGCCTTTCACTCAATGCATGGATGCCTATGTTTTCAAATGGGAACAGTTTATCTTCCAAATTGCATTTAATGGTCTCAACTCCAGAGTAGATAACAATAATTTGGAGGATTTATCTGGATTATCTGACTGACCTTTTCCTCTCATTGCTGTGTAAGACTTGCTTTCACCACCGTGTCAAAGTCCTTGCTACAGAAGTCCTGCAGCTGTGTTGCTAATGTGATATTCCTCATATAGGTTCTGCCTTTTCTGTGTCCCTCTGAGCCCGGAATGTCCATATTCATCAGTGTGTTCCAATGAGGAGCTGGCATTACATGGTTAGCTACGTAGAAATATTGTCCTCTGGTACCAACTGGACGATAGTTACATAACTCCAGGGAGTTGGCTCGACAAAATTACAAAGTGAAACTTTAATCAGTGTTCCCAGTTGGCTGCATTACTTCACCCAAACAAGCCTTGATACTCATACTCTGAGCAGCTACCTGGGAGAATTGGCTACATCGCAGAGTCTGCAGGCATTCAGGCAAGATGGAAGGAATGTAGCAGCACTACTGAACAAATTGCAAACGGTTTAGCAACCTGGCATGGAAACCTGATGGCTTTCTAAAACTGAATATTTTCCTAGTCTAAGAGACAAGCCATTACCATCCACAATGAAAACAATATCTTTAAAAGACTTGTGAAATGCACTGGAAAATGTATCAGTGTGAGTCCCAAAAGAGCTTTGCGTGGTCAAATGGATGGAGAGGAAATGTTTTAATTGTTCATATAAATACATATATAACGAGCAGACATTAATGGCTTAGGAGAAGCCATGAAACGTTCTGAAAGTTAATTATCTGAAGTGTGTGGTTACAGAAGAGCCCTGAAGTGCCTTTTAAAATGGCAATCTTGTGTCTGGCAGATTATGGCCCAGCTGCCCTCGTTCCATAAAACCCCTTTTCTACCCCTGCTGTCAAGGGCTTTCAACGAAACTCCATTTTCAATGAAGAAGCAATATTCTGCTAATGAGTTTCTTCTGATATTGCCTACTGTGTATATATCATGTGGTGGGATGATGGATGATTAAGAAAAGAAATAGGTGTGTGCTGATAACTGTCTACATTCAAATAAGATTGCAGACAGGCTGACTAAAAACAAGGGCTGTGGACTGGATTGAGTTGAACCAAATAGGGACTTGAGCATTGGATGAGTTGGGTTCAGACAGACACAGATCGCTGTGGATTGGGTTGGATAGCCCAGAGCCGTTTGCGGCTGTCGGGGTGAAGCATTAGGCAGGAAGGAGAGACAGGCAAGGCAGGAAAACCTTCCTTTCCAGACCCTCCCTGCTCTCAGGATCTCCTCCTATTGAAGAGGGGGAGATCATGTGGAGGGAGGCATCCTGGGATGTCCCCAAATGTAATGGGTCCTTTCCTGCCCCTCTCTTAGCTATCTGGTTAAGGCTATCCAATCATAAGTGGGAAGATGCAATTCTGCATAGCATGTGGGTGGCGCTGTGGTTTAAACCACTGAAGCTCCTGGGCTTCCTGATCAGAAGGTTGGTGGTTTGAATCCCCGCAACGGGGTGAGCTCCCAGCTCCTGCCAACCTAGCAGTTCGAAAGCACACCAGTGCAAGTAGTTAAATAGGTACCACTGCAGCAGGAAGGTAAATGGTGTTTCTGTGCGCTCTGGTTTCTGTCACAGTGTTCTGTTGCACCAGAAACAGTTTAGTCATGTTGGCCACATGAGCTGGAAAGCTGTCTGTGGACAAACGCTGGCTTCCTTGGCCTGAAAGCGAGATGAGCGCTGCAACTCCATAGTCGCCTTTGACTGGACTTTACTGTCCAAGGGTCCTTTACCTTTACCTCACCTAGTGCCAGTCACCACTCCTTTATGAGCAGCTTTTGGGTACTCTGCAGGAAGAAATCCCACCTCACCCTCCGCTTACCAGGAGGATCTGATCCTTCATGAATAGCTTCCATGCATACGGGAAGACACTTGTGAAAGAGCAGTACCCTACAGGATCGAACCTGCCTACTGTAGGTTAGAAGTGGTGGAAGAGAAACAGCCTCTCCTCTTTCCCTCACCTCCTCCTGAACATATGTTAGAATACTCATAGTCCCAACTCCTGCCCCAAATTGCTTGGAACTGGGTGGGGCAGGTTGTTCCCATGGTGGCACAGGTGAATTTGCCCGATTCAGAGGCCACAGGTTGGGGCCACAGGGTGGATCACAAGGTTTTCCACAGCCCTGGTTCATATGTATTCTGGTGGGTTTTGGTTACATGCCTTCATCTTTCTTCAGTGCCCATTGACAGGAATACAAGCTGCAAGGAGCTTGAGCCTATCAGAAGCTGCTTCTACCATGCAGTCACCTAATATATCAGGGTGGAACCATGGTTTGAAGCTCTGGACTCAACAGCCATGCAGAGAGTTTAACTGTGCATATAAGAAGGAGCATGATAGAAGCTGCAGCCCCTGTATTTTCATTTGAAGGTCAAAATAGAATCATTGTGCATGCAGCTGGAGAGCTCTGCTTTGGGCTGCCTTCCCCAGGCTTCTACATGTTCTTTCGCATATGCCTTTCTGAATTGTAAAGATCCCTTTGATGCTGGAATCCTCTAAATAAAATCTGCCTACAGGGACGAGAAAATGAAATAAGTCAAAGAGAAGAGGCACATTTTCATATTTACCTTGTTACACTGTACTTGCTTCCACAAGTTGCTATGATGTAATCCAAAAAAGAAGGGGAACCAATTATCCGCAAGGAGCCTGCAGCGTGCTGAGTCAGCGCCTCTCTTTGATCTTATCATAATGGCAGATGCCGAGGGAAGAGGTGCAAATTGGAATCGTTTTGAGATGTGAACATTTCAACAATTTGCCTCTGTTGCTTCAGAAGCCTTTACCCCCTACTTGTTGCTAGGATGCTCCGCAAAGGTGATGAGTTTTCAAATGGAATGTACTTAAAAGTTTCTCATTTGCTAGTATGAAAGCTTCTCTTTTGTGTTTCTTAGAACCACAGGAGCAGTTAATTTCTCGTGGCTTGAAGCAAGGATTCACAACTGCTGGTAATAGCTATTATGGAAAGATGTACAGGGAAAGCTTGTTTTGACTGTTATTGATCAATGCTTGGTGAAAATAAAAAAATAATCACTTGAGTCACTGGTCTGTTGAACTGCACGATGATGCCACCTGCCTTAAGGGGGAAAGAAGACCTGTGAGATTGGATTGTACAGGCACAGTTGTAAATTGCACTGATTTCAATCCTGTGCATCTTAATCAGGGCTGGACCACACATGAGGTAGGTTGAAGCAGCTGCTTTGGGCAGCAGAATCCTTTGGAGCAGAGAGATCTCACATGCCACAACCCCAATAAGCAAGGCTTTGGGGGGTACTTTCTGCATCAGCTCAGACTGTGAAGCAGGCCAGGTCAGCCCTGATTCTAATGGGCATATAGATCCCTGAAACCTGTGGGACTCATTTATGTATAATTGTGCATAAATGTTTAATAATAATAATAATAATAATAATAATAATAATAATAATAATAGTAATAATAAATTATTTATACCCAGCCCATCTGGCTGGGCTTTCCCAGCCACTCTGGCAGCTTCCAACAAAATATTAAAATACAGTAATACATCAAACATTAAAAGCTTCCCTAAACAGAGCTGCCTTCAGATGTCTTCTAAAAGTCAGATAGTTGTTGTTCTCTTTGACATCTGGTGGGAGAGCGTTCCACAGGGCGGGTGCCACTACCATGAAGGCCATCTGCCTGGTTCCCTGTAACTTGGCTTCTCGCAGTGAGGGAACCACCAGAAGGCCCTCGGCAGTGGACCTCAGTGTCCGGGCAGAACGATGGGGGTGGAGATGCTCCTTCAGATATACTGGACCAAGGCAATTTAGGGCTTTAAAGGTCAGCTTGGAAATGTACTGGGACCCAGTGTAGGTTTTTCAAGACCGGTGTTACCGGTATGTGGTCTTGGCGGCCACTCCCAGTCACCAGTCTAGCTGCCACATTCTGGATTATTTGTAGTTTCTGGGTCACCTTCAAAGGTAGCCCCACATAGACCACATTGCAGCAGTCCAAGCGAGAGATAACCCGAGTATGCACCACTCTGGTGAGGCAGTCAGTGGGTAGATAGGGTCTCAGCCTGCATACCAGATGGAGCTGGTAAACAGCTGCCCTGGACACAGAATTGACCTGTGCCTCCATGGACAGCGAGTCCAAAACGACTCCCAAGCTGCGCACCTGGCCCTTCAGGGGCACAGTTACCCCATTCAGGACCAGGGAGTCCTCCACATCCGCCCGCCTCCTGTCCCCCAAAAACAGTACTTCTGTCTTGTCAGGATTCAACCTCAATTTGTTAGCTACCGTCCATCCTCCAACTGCCTCCAGATACTCACACAGGACCTTCATTACCTAACTTCGGTGCAAAACAATCAAGCTAACTGGCCTATCTCTCATTTTCTTCAATTTCAGGCTTTAGCATTGCATAAACTAGCCATGGGAGGGAACTGTCATCTGGGCAAGCTCTAAATGGTTTGGATTTAGTGTGATGTAGGACAAATGCAATAGCTTAGTTAATACCCAAGGCTCGGTTTGCTTTATAATGACAACATCTTATAATGCACGTTGGCAAAATATTCTGTTTGTCCATTCCATTGGAACACAACTTTAGTTAACCTGTTTTCCCCTCCCTAACATTACAGATAATTCCCTGGTTGCTACAGTTCCATCTCCTCAAACAGGCATCAGTCACACCCCTGAAAGTGAACTGAAATTCCTTTTAATAATCTGATGGCAGTAAAATAACTCCAGAAGATTAACCAAATGGCTTTATTAAACAACTGCTGTTGGGTGAAAATGTGCTCAATGATCCACTAATCCCCAACTGCTTTAGAGAATGTTCATGTCCCAGAGTTCCTAGTATGAAGACAGTTTTCCAGCACATCTTAAAATATCTGAAATGTTGCCACAGATGTAAGAAAGGTACTGCTGAGGTATATTAAAGCTTGCAGTTTAAATTAGTTCCACATTAGACAGAATTAAGTTAATCACAAATCCCTTGAACTGTTTGATATGTGGACCACTTTAAAACCATATTGCTTGCATGTTTTAGCAAATCTATATGCAACAACTTTACGAGTCCCCTCATAAACCACTTCATTTTACAGGATGAAATTCCAGGCACACTTAAAAGGGGAGCAAGTCCCATTGAAAAAAAATCTTACTTATGACTGCAGAGGCGTAACTGTGTTTGTGGTACCTTTTATGACGCAATCTTTGTTTGGGGGGCAGTGTTTTTGTCTTTTGAGGAGCCATGTGATATCATCATTGTCTTGATTTTCCACTGCTGTAACAAGACCATCTGAAAGAGCTCTGTATATGTGTATATAACTCTGTTAAATATGGGGGGGTGCTAAGACGACCCGAGGATGTTATTAAATACGTGGAGAGACTCAAAATGCCCAGGAAAGAACTGTTAAAAGGGTTAGGCAGGAAGAAGCAAATGGAAATATGCTAACACAGGGGAAGCTGAGTACAGTAGGACATAGAGGGTGAAAAAGTGATCCGTAGGATGGGGGCAGCAGAATGGTGAAGTGCTCATTACTAGAATGCACAGTGGGAGATGGGACTTTTCATTGCACTTCGTGAATCCAAGATGCTAGGCTTCTGTGACAGAATGGCAATTTCATTCTGTGTGGTCCTGAAATTGTACTTCATTGGTCCCAAACAGTTTCAGGGTGAAAGTATCCTTGCAATCTTCTATGCAATCGCTCGGATGCCCTGTGTCCTACTTTACAGAAGACAGTACTCTGTTTGACTGAATCATCTGTTTGGAGGGCTGTCTACTCCAAGTCCAGTTTAGAGAGCCAGTGTGGTGTAGTGGTTAAGAGCGGTAGTCTTGTAATCTGGGGAACCGGGTTCGAGTCTCCGCTCCTCCACATGCAGCTGCTGGGTGACCTTGGGCTAGTCACACTTCTTTGAAGTTTCTCAGCCCCACTCACCTCAGAGAGTGTTTGTTGTGGGGGAGGAAGGGAAAGGAGAATGTTAGCCGCTTTGAGACTCCTGAAGGGGAGTGAAAGGCGGGATATCAAATCCAAACTCTTCTTCTAAAGATAAAGAACCATAAGAAGGGAGATCAAGGGCCTTGAAGCTGTGCATCAGAAGAGGATGGAGCTGGGACCCTGGTGAGCAGATCACATTTGCCCTACTAGGATGAGCTATATTGTATTTCTGCTTGCAATAAGTGTTTCTAAATTTGCAGCTCCCCATACAAATTAGCGCATGCAAATTTTATGCAAATCGCTGGCGTCTTTTGGTGATATATTTCTTCTTTCCCGGCAATGCATTTAAAAAACAACCCACTTTCTTTATTTTCGTGACAATTTGAAGCATGATCTTTTCCCTTTAGTAAATGACTCTGCATACAGAGAATAGATCCAGACCTATTCTGTTCAGATAGATGCACCTGACTCACATGCACAATGACTCAGAGCTAGTGATATTCCCAGTCATTCCCCAACAAAATGAGAGCCAGAAGCAGCTCACTGAGTGGAATAGATCTGCTTTGCTTGCTTCCCAGCAGGTGAGTCACTGTTGGTTACCAGGAGGGGTGATGTGTCCTGTCTCCCACTCCCAGACACAGTACTTGGAATCTATAGGAATACAGGAAACTGCCTTCTACTGACTCAAACCATTGGTTTATTTCATTCTAAGGGATGCAGGTGGAGCTGTGGTCTAAACCACTGAGCCTCTTGGGCTTGCCAATCAGAAGGTCAGCGGTTCGAATCCCCACGATGGAGAGAGCTCCCGTTGCTTTGTCTCAGCTCCTGCCAACCTAGCAGTTCGAAAGCACGCCAGTGCAAATAGATAAATAGGTACCACTGTGGCATGAATGTAAATGGCGTTTCTGTGCGCTCTGGTTTCCGTCATAGTGTCCCATTGCACCAGAAGTGGTTTAGTCATGCTGGCCATATGACCCGGAAAGCTGTCTGTGGACAAATGCCGGCTCTCTCGGCCTGAAAGCGAGATGAGCACTGCAACCCCATAGTTGCCTTTGACTGGACTTAACCATCCAGGGGCCCTTTACCTTTTTACCTTTACAGTGGTACCTTGGATTAAGAACTTTATTCATTCTGGGGGTCCGTTATTAACCTGAAACTGTTCTTAACCTGAGGTACCACTTTAGCTAATGGGGCCTCGCGCTGCTGAGTCTGTATGGGTTAGCAGAGTCTGTAACCTGAAGCATCTGTAACTGGAGGTACCACTGTATCTTGTTCTGCTGGAGGAAACTAGAAATGCTTTATTCAAGAAGTCAACAGATGGGCTCAGCATTTAGGTACAGGTTACAAGATTCATAAGTCTACAAGTAGGTCTCTTAAGACACATGACTTACCATGAGCTAAGATGTTGTTCTATCACCCAACATGCCCCTCTCCTACTTTCCTTTCGAAGAATGAGGGTGCCCCCAAATGGGTAGGTCAGATCTCCCCCGCCTCCTACCATGGATCCTTCTCTGACAGATCCTGCCAGTCCTGCCATTCTTAATACTGTACAAAAGCAAAGCCAGAAACACAAAATGTTCAGTTTCAAGAAATAAACTGCAAGGGATCGTGAGTAATGAACACTGCAACCTATCAAGGGACAATTGAGAAGACAGCTGAAATGCTTTAACCATATGTCAGTAACTATGTCTCTTTCCCAAAACCTTTAAGAGTTGTTTGCTGTTCGAGCAATAATTCAGAACTCATTGCTCTCGCAAACCACTTACTTTAAGGAAGTCCCACGGAGCGGGATAGATGGTCTCTGATTGATGCTTTCTAAACTGCAAACTTGGAAATTTGTACCATTCTGTTTCACATTCTAAGACATCTTCCACATATTTGTGGAATTTTTCATTTTCCTTTATTGTACCCCAAAAGCATATTTTCAGGATCCAATTACAGTTTTAAAAAGTAAAAGTTACCTTTGAAGAAGATGAGATTAAGAAGTGAAAGCAGTTTCTGAAGTCTAATAGATTGCAGCAGCAGGCTTCAGTACCAAGGGAAATAGTAGCTGAAGGCTACTACTTATAGTTCACCATGCAAATCCCCTTTGGGAGTAGCTTAGCAGCTTGATAACATTTTAAGCGTCTATAGCTGTTGGTTTCTTTAAATCATAATAATGCTTTTCAAGCTAAATACATTTAGTAAGTTCAACACAGTGTCACAAACGCCTGTCATTCGTTTTAATGCCTCTCTTATGTTCTATTGAGTTTCCAGCAACTTTGTTTAGCCTCTGAGGAGAAATGTGGAAAGTCATTTGACAATATCCCCCAATTATTTTATCGAACAGAGTTTCAAGGTGGATCCACACAACCTGTATTTCATGAAATAATCACAAGCTATCCTGACTGTTTGCTTTCAGTCAGCTTTCATAGATAGGGTAAATTCGCACTGTGGTGTTGCATGTGATGAAGGAAACCTGAGGCCACAATGGTGGAAGGGAAACCGGGTGGTGACCTTTAATCTTCTGTTGATTTTATCCAAGTAATCCTCCAGCCACACTCCTTTGGCACAAAAGGGACTGAGTAAAAATATTCAGTGAAAGCAGAAGTAGAGAAATTGTTGTGGTTGTTCTGTTCCTTCCCTCAAAACATGTACAGACCCCCCAGAACCCCCTATACTCCAGGGACAGCCCCAGATTTACAGATCCTGGAATGTCCCGCTTTTCCATAGGATGTCCCTACTTTCATCGGAGAAATGTTGGAGGGTATGAAGTTATGCATCCCCCAAGCCAAGGAGATAAGTAACTCTAGAACCTTTAGAAGACATCTGAAGGCAGCACTGTGTAGGGAAGTTTTTTAACGTTT
This sequence comes from Podarcis raffonei, assembly GCF_027172205.1. Classification (NCBI taxonomy): domain Eukaryota; kingdom Metazoa; phylum Chordata; class Lepidosauria; order Squamata; family Lacertidae; genus Podarcis; species Podarcis raffonei. Next base: position 55,373,307 of record NC_070612.1, on the reverse strand, counting down.
AGAGTTTTATTATATTTTTACATACTGTAAGTTGGAAGCCATTCAGAGTGGCTGGGGCAACCCAATCAGATGGGCAGGGTATAAATAAAATTATTATTATTATTATTATTATTCCCCTCCAATAATCTTTCTTTTTTGGTATAATATTTTTATTAATTGTCACAAAAGAAGAACATTACTTTTAAGGGGGGGAAGCATAAAATAAAACATTTGATCCATGCGACGGTCATCTCCAGGCTTGACTACCGTAATTCGCTCTATGCGGGGCTGCCCTTGAAGCTGACCTAGAAACTCCAGTGGGTGCAGAATGCTGCAGCGAGGCTCCTCACGGGGTCTCTGCCATGGGAGCATATTCACCCAGTGCTTTTCCAGCTGCACTGGCTCCCGGTAGAGTATTTTTGTATAATAAATTATTATTATTATTATTATTATTATTATTATTATTATTATTATTATCTTTATTGAGGTCCAATGACCCACAACATGGGTTCAGAAGAAAATACAGATTCATACAGACAAACCCCCAGGGGAGGGAGACTGAGGCGTTATTTGTTTAGTCATGGGTATGTTGATCTTTGATTCGTATGACTACTGAATAATAATAATAAATAGGACTTGGTTTGTCCTCATGTCACTTAGGATAGGTCTTAGTTGTAATTTTGTTTGATGGGGAAAGGGCTAGGATTGCCAATCGGACCTGAAAAAAGCACTGGCAAACCTTTGATTTTGTCAGGGCATGCACCAGCCAGCCGTAACTGAATTAACTATGCATGTCCTATGCATGTCTACTCTGAAGAAAATCCTAGCGACTTCAATGGGACTGGCTCTCAGATCTACAGGTTTAATGTGTGAATGGATTCACCCAAGGTGAAATTACGCTTGGCCTGTGGATTTGAAACCAAATCATATTCATGCAAGACTAAAAATACGGTGGTTTCAGACTTCTCTAATTAGTAAATCATTCTTTGTTTCTACTGTAATTGCTGTTTACTTAACTCTTAAAGTTATTAGTACACACCCTGCACCGGAGTTCAGGAGGCTATTAATCACGTTTCAAGCAAATCTAATGGCAGAATAATAAGCCTATTGCGAAAGCCCCTCACAGCTAGTTATTAATTGATTATGGAGTGCTGTTTAAAATGTATGAGCTGCTTTGCGATTCTGGACAAGTATCAAATAATTTTCACATCTGCCTGGAAAAGGTCATTCTGAATGCTCACGATCTGAACAATAACAATAAAATACATCTTTATCTACTGCCATCACAAACATATATATCACATACGATTTGATAATTTATCACATCGGACAAGGATAGGCAACCTGTGTTGCGTTTTTGAGAACCACATTGCCTCAAAGGCAATTGGTTGAGGGCCACACACAGATTTGGGGAGGGACTAAAACCAGCAGTATGTAAAGATAGACAGGTTTGTCAATTTTATTTTCTCTCAGCTTCTCATCTTTCCAATGCTAAGTTCATTTCTTCACATTTCTACATGCATTTGTGATTTTGAAAGTAACAGATCTGCATGGAAATTCAACAGCATTTGAATGCGAGTTTTCTTCTAGCAAGCATGTTTCTCTGCAACGTCTCCTAATATACACACTTTTGCAAAACAACCGTCCCCTAATATAAAGCATTTTTGTATGTTGTTTTCACTGATATATGCAATTAATTTTTATTAGATTATTATTATCAATCTATAGATAGATCGCAAGGCAATGGGTGAAATATAATAAAAGCAACTTTTTAAAAAACCAGTTAAAACAACACCCAAAAAACCAGGATATGCTTTGAAAAATACAAAATGAACACCCATGACAAAGACCTGTTCATTCAACTGAGAAGCCCTGTTGACTTATGGTCATTTTTACGCTAGTATATGCATTTTTTCTAGATATTACATGGCTGGATAAATCCCATCTTCAGCTCAAGCTTCACAGTGGAGTGAGGAAACTTTTTTGCCTGAGTGCCCAATTTTTATCGGGTTAATCCACTGTGGGTCAAGTGGATGAGTCCAAAGGATGGTGCATTAAACACAAATCAAAGTTACCCGTATTTTCCAGTGCAGAAATCACATATGCAAATCACACATACAAAGATAATTAAAGTGGTACCTGGGGTTACATACGCTTCAGGTTACATACGCTTCAGGTTACAGACTCCGCTAACCCAGAAATATTACCTCGGGTTAAGAACTTTGCTTCAGGATGAGAACAGAAATTGTGCTCCAGTGGCGCGGCATTAGCTAAAGTGGTGCTTCAGGTTAAGAACAGATTCAGGTTAAGAACAGACCTTTGGAACGAATTAAGTACTTAACCTGAGGTACCACTGTATATGAAATGGGGGGTGGGGAGAAATTTGAATAAGACACCCAACAAATGATTCACTGCCACTGTAAAGAAACAAATATTTATTCATACACAGAGAAATGCAAAGGTCCCTGTTTCAAAATATGAGTGAATAAGGGTCCTTGCCAAATTAACAGTAATAGCTATCCAATTAAGCCCATTTCAAATCATGCTTCTTCAGAGAATGGAGGGGGAAATGAGTAAAGAGCTGTCAACGATGCTTTAGTACACCCAGGGTGTCCAAAGTAACACCATTAAGACCTTAACTATGGAGGGAGGAGTAATCGACCGTGGTGGGGAGTTGTGGAGGGAAAATGAGAAGTGCCTGGCTGAGCTATTAAACCCATTCTTTAGCCACAGATTGGATAATCAACATCAAGCTTTGCTGCAGCAAAACACAAACAATCGCTTAAGCAGGTGACACCGAAAGATGCCCCTTGATTGACAACTTTTCTGACACCTCCTGCTTAAAACCCAAAAAGCCAGAAGGAGTGTGAGACCCCGCTGTCATGGTCTGTATTCGTACTGAAAATCAAGATCAAGCAAGCTTTTGCCCTTCTGCTCTGCGAGAAGTTTCTGTCCTCCCTGAGCTCGCCTTAGGACACCTGTGTTATGGTTGTACTGCCCCAGTCAAACTCCCCACCTGACGCTGTCTCCGGAGTCTGGCCCTGTGAAGAGACATGAGAGGTGTAGAATAAGTGGGAGACCCCCAGTTCCAGTCTGGTTGGCAGACAGCAGTCCTGAACACTCTTCAGATATTGGGTTTTGCCCCTCAGGCCCTTCTAAGTCTGGGGTTGGGCCAGGCAAAAGCTACGGTCAGGCAAAGAATCATAGACACCCAGAGACAACAGGACTGCTCAAGGTGCCCAGACTATAAAATGGGAGAAATCGAGAGAGTGAGAGACGCACCGGCAGCATATCTCTTCTTTCTCATATCCAAAAACGCAAGAAGGGCTTTTACACTCACCAGAAGCTCGGCTTTGCCCTCGCTGGTCCTGGAAGGATCCTTTAAAAAAGTCACATATGCTCAGAGACTTTGCGCCTGTTCATTGGGGGAGATAGGAAGCCCAGAGCACTTGTTCTTTATGAAGAGGCTCGTAGTGAGACCATTGATCCCCTACTGGTGAGGCTTGCCGACCTCCTGGAAAAGCAAAAATTTGACCTTTTCCTGTTAGGCAAAGATCATAAGACGACCCGGATGGTTGCCAGATTCTGTGTACAGATCTGTAGGCATAGACCATCCCCCGACCCAAACTAGTTCGTTAAGAAAATCCCCAAACTCGGTTCTATGGGTGACACTGGATCATCTCTCTGCGGCAGCTCATCTTAAAGTTTTAAGGGTCTATACACTTGTTGCATTTATAAATTTTAAATTTATTGTTGAACATTGTTTTAAATGTTTGTTTTCCTTCTGGGATTGTACCTCCAAGTGTGTTTTATAAGCTGGTCTCCGACCGTAATAAATTATCTATCTATCTAAGTGGGAGTCCGGGCTGCCGGTGAAACATACCACTACTCTGATGATTTTTTCACTTACCCAGTGAGGCAGGGAGGGGGGGCTCTCGCTTCTGGCTGCAAGTAGTCTGCAGGTGTCCTAAAGCAAGCTCAGGGAGGACAGATCTTGATTTTCACCTTGATTGACAGGTTTACATGGTTTGGCAGAAATGGGCTGGCCAGCCAAGATTGGCACGAAGGCTAAAGTTCCCCACTTCTGCTTTATAGCATGCAAGGAAGTCCAAGGAGTGTCTGCATGGTAAAGTTGGGGAGAAGACACAATAATAAATAATAATGATAATTTTTTATTTATACCCTGGCCTTCCTGATTCAGAAAACCAGGCTCAGGGCGGCTAACAACAAATTTAAAACGCTTAATTGATACAACAAAAAACAGCATAAAATACAGTATAAAATGTGAATAACAATAAATTCGGAATTCAAAAATCAATTTAGGGGGAAATCCATCCAATAAACATCAGATGATCACCAGGGCTAGCTGGCTAAATTAGTTCTATTTGGGCCAGCGAGGAGACCAGGGAGAATTAGCTGTGGGATCCCAGAGAGAAGAGTTTGGATTTGATATCCCGCTTTATCACTATCCAAAGGAGTCTCAGAGCGGCGAACAATCTCCTTTCCCTTCCTCCCTCACAACAAACACTTTGTGAGATGAGTGAAGCTGAGAGACTTCAGAGAAGTGTGACTGGCCCAAGGTCACCCAGCAGCTGCATGTGGAGGAGCGGAGATGCGAACCCGGTTCCCCAGATTACGAGACTACCATCATTAACCACTAATCTTCATAAAAAAGGGAGGGAGAGGGAAGGAAGGGGAATAAAAGATCAGGCTAAATTCAAATTGAAAGCCAGGTGGAATAGCTTTATCTTACATGCCCTGCGGAAGGAAGTTAAATCCTGCAGGGCCCTGGTCTCATGGGACAGAGCATTCCACCAGGTCGGAGCCATCACTTAGAAGGCCCTGGCCCTGGTGGAGGATAATCTGACTTCCTTAGGGACCAGGACCTCTAAACTATGATTATTCATGGACCTTAAGGTCCTCTGTGGGGCATACCAGGAGAGGTGGTCCCTTAAATATGAGAGCACCCCAAATAAGAACCACCAAAAGCTTCTCGTAAACACCAAAGCACACATTTTTATGCAACTGCACGTCAAACATACAATTTTGGGAGAGTGCAGTTGGGAATAGATAAGCATTAATGGTGGGAGATGTGCTTCGCTTCCCCCCCTCCAAAGCACTTTTCAATGGGTGCTCCTCTCTGCTGAGTTCCCCCACTAGGATCGAGTTAAATCCACCTTTAACAGTGAATAGAGCGTATTCACACATTCTGAAACAATATGCGAAGCAAACACAGCCTTTCTCTTAAATTCGCCCACCTCTGAATTTTGCAGTGCAGTACTCCAGCCACGTAAAGTGTACAAAAATGTATATATTAGATAAAAGTGTGCATTTAAAATATCACACGTATTAGTGAAAATAGCATATCTGTCCTGAATAAACACAGAGGAAAAACTTGGTTACAGGATCCAAATTGCAACATGAATATGTAAGTGAGGCAATGTAGAATCCTGCAGGCGAAGGAAAGTTCTTTTGATTTCTTTCTTACTGGAGCAAAGTTTTCTCTTTGCTTAGAGAATGTCCCTTCCATTTATAGGCAAGGCATCAATACATGTCCAAGAAAAGGGCAGCCTGAAACAATCAACCAGTATCTTGTTACCCAGCTAATGGCCAATAAGCCTTATTTTTTTGACTTTTATAAAGAAACAACGCAAAGGTTATTTGTTTCTTACTTTCTTCTCCCTGCATTTTTCTGGCAATTTTCTTAATGTTCGAGCCCTTCTAGGACGACATGACACCAGAGTATCACACCTGAAATTAGATTTCTCGAGTCTTAATGTAATAAAACTCACGACAAAGCATAGCCTCTAATCTTATTGCACTGTCTGGTGTGTGTATGAGAGCAGTGTTTATCGTAAATGATATATCCAATGTACAATAGACATTTCTCAAACTTTCTATGTTTCTGAATAAGACAAGGATTGAAGCCTGGGCTTCCTCTAGACCAGCAGTTCTCAACCTGTGGGTCCCCAGATGTTGTTGGACTACAACTCCCATCATTCCTAGCCAGCATGACCAGTGGTCAGGGATGATGGGAGTTGTAGTCCAACAACATCTGGAGACCCACAGGTTGAGAACCACTGCTCTAGACTATTCAACCAAATTTTCAGTACCCATGTTCAGTCGTGGACAGTATGGTGGGACAGATTAAAGTGTGGCTTGTATTCGCAACCTTACACTGCTGGCAAAGTGGCGTGGCTCCCCACACCCCCGAGAACAACCTGGGAGCACAGGGCAGTGGCGCGCAGCCCACCCACTGCTTCCAAGCCTCCCCCGAGCTGCCGTAAGGAAGAGGAGGAGACCACGACAAAGCAGCGTGGCTCCCCCCCCCAAGAAGCAGCCTGGGAGTGTGGGGCAACGGCATGCAGCCTGCCTGCTACTCCCAAGCCTCCGCCAGCGCCGGCTTGGGTAGGAAGTGCTGAGAGGCAGTAGTGCCAGGATTTTGAATGGTAAAGGTGCAGCTTATTTGCAGGCATGTCTTATATTCAGGCCAATACGGTATTCCTTGAATCATGTTGTCATGTTACTATATTTTTCCATGTATAACACGCCCCAGTGTATAAGATGACCCCTATTTTAAAGGAAAAGGGACCCCTGACCATTAGGTCCAGTTGTGGCCAACTCTGGGGTTGTGGCGCTCATCTCGCTTTATTGGCCGAGGGAGCCGGCGTACAGCTTCCAGGTCATGTGGCCAGCATGACTAAGCCGCTCTGGCGAACTAGAGTAGCACACGGAAACGCCGTTTACCTTCCTGCCGGAGCGGTACCTATTTATCTACCTGCACTTTGACGTGCTTTCGTTGCAGGGATTCGAACCACCGACCTTCTGATCGGCAAGTCCTAGGCTCTGTGGTTTAACCCACAGCGCCACCCGCGTCCCTAGTGACCCCTATTTTAGGGGACTCCAAATTAAGGAAATGTGGGGAGATTGTCCAGAGTTGTTGAGCTTTTTGGGGGGGGTTGACCAGCCAATTCATGCAGCAGCAGCCAATCGACATCAGGCCTTGCCGCAGCCACCAATCAGCCGCCCAATCGCCACTGACAATCTCCTGCTCACAGCTGCCAAAAAATCACCCATCCCCCCTCTGAACTATCCCCATATAAGACGACCCCCCAAATTTTAACATTTATTTCTAATAATAAAAAATCATCTTATACACAGGAAAATACAGTATATCTGCAAGGAAAATAATTGCTCCTTTAAACATATGTGTTGTCCATACTCCCTCCCAAACACCTTCGTTGCTCTTTCTTTTCTTTTCCTGCTGTTCCCACCCCCCTCCCATAAACTGCACTGTTCTCGATGTGCCTGATGAGCTGCACTTTCAGGCCAAACTGTATTCCGATCACACTTACCCAATTACGACGACACTGTTTTAAAATAATCAAATGCGGGTGGAGGAAGTATTCAGAATGAACTATCAAGGGAAGGTAAGCTGCTGAAAGCAAGCGTTCTCAGTTAAATGAACAGAGACCATCTGGAAGAGCTTGTGCTTTGTGTGTGGCTTAAGCTGGAAGGAGAAGAAGAAGAAAGCTTAATTCAGCCACCTGACACTTCTGAGAAAAGTGACTATCATGCAGCTGCTGCTGTTTGCCTTCTCAGTACTGCATTTCAGAATTGCAGGCTTGCTTCCAATCCATAAGTCGCACAGTTCAGATGGCTGTCTTGATAAGAGGGATCATGTCCCCAGATAATGTGATGTGCACAAACACACCTACAGAAGGTGGAAGGGTTTGCTTTCAAGGAGCTGCAATCGATCCAGTTTTTCATACCGGCCCAAAGTACCTTGTGTCATTATGTAGCAGAGCAAATCAGCATAATAATAATAATAATAATAATAATAATAATAATAATAATAATTTTTATTTATATCCTGCCCTCCCCAGCCGAAGCCAGGCTTAGAGCAGCTAACAACAGTAAAAATAATACAGCATTCTAAAATCAATTGATTATAAAATCAGTTCAATATTCCACGAGAAATTACACCAGGGGTCAGCAAACTTTTTCAGCAGGGGGCCGGTCCACTGTCTCTCAGACCTGGTGGAGGGCCGGACTATATTTTGAAAAAAATAATGAACGAAATCCTATGCCCCACAAATAACCCTGAGATACATTTCAAATAAAAGGACACATTCTACTCATGTAAAAACACACTGATTCCCAGACCATCAACGGGCCAGATTGAGAAGGCGATTGGGCCGGATCCGGCCCCTGGGCCTTAAGTTTGCCTACCCATGCATTACACACTCTGCGAAGGGGCTGCATGATCTTGGGGGCGGGGAGTTCTGTACTAGAGCACTTGCAAAGCCTTCCAAGTCTTTGTGAGTTCACCCACTTATTCTCAAATGTTAGATTCAAAGGGAAACGGGATCCCTCCCTAACTGGCGGTGTGTGGTGTGTGTATTATTTGACTTAGGAGAACTGATTAACAGCATTTATTTTATTTCTCGTTGATACTAATATTTTATAAATATATATAAACTGCCAACTCATAAAAAAATTCACAATAAAAATCATGAAAACATCATAAAATCATAAAATCATAAAAATAGGAATTATGAAATGCAGCCAAGTGACAAACACAAATTAATTCTCCAAAATTGCTTAGTGAAACAAATACATTTTCAGTAGGCAATTGAATATCAGGATCATAGACACCTGTCCAATTTCCATAGTAACAGCGCAAGTCTTACTACACTAGAAGCCTTGGTTCACACTGAAAAGAAGCAAATATGAGACGACTGTCAGGAGAGCTTCTCTAGATGATCATAGTGATCTGGTCTATGTATGAGGGATGTTTAATTAATTAAAGCTATAGTCTTACACTGGTTTTGCAAAATGGCTGATTTGCTCTGCTACATAATGGCACAAGGTACTTTTGGCCAGTATGAAAAATTGCAAACATATTACAAGCATTGTTTTTACTGAATATTGCTTGTTTGCTTTCTTTTTGAGATTTTGCTTCTGAAGGACCGACCTATGTCACACCATCAGAACAACCTATTGTGTTCAAGCACTCTGTTGGACCTACTTATGGAGGAAGGAAGTTCCAGCTTAACTCTGAAGTGGCCAGTAAACACACCTGCCCTTTCGTTCTTCTCACTGCCCATAATCACTACAAATGACAAATATTTCATAATTTCAGGGTTGTCAATGGCACAATAGCAAACTGATCTGAAAACTGGTCAGAGGAAGCATAGGTATCTTTTGAGGAGCGAGTTGCAGGTTTAGCTTGCAGTGCTCATCAATTACAACAGTATGACATATTTATTGTCATTAATAGGTTTGTTGCTCATCTAAGAAGAATGGCTAACTAAAATTGTATCACAGAATTAATTACTACAATTGATCTCACAGGTTTTACTTTCCAGTAAACAGTGGCATACTGTTAGCACAATTTATGCTTCGGAAACACTCTTCCTCTTTGTCTATGGCTTATTTACATGAAGCATTGCAAATACATTGGCCTGCAATTATGTCTCCGCAATGTAATGGATTTTTAGTTAGCAGTCAAATGGGGAGCAAGTAGCTAACACTATCGCTGACAGGCTCATCAATGCAGTAAGATATGAAGAACAATATTGCAAAGGCTTAAAAGACTTCTTCTCTTCTGTTTGTTGGCCGAGACAAGCATATCAATCGGCTTTAATTTGTCCAAGAAAGTGAGGCAAACGTCTTCTAATGCAAGGTTACCATATGTCTGGACATGTCCAGGATTTAGCAGGTGAAAATAGAGTCAGGGAGAATTTTGGAAAATCCAACAAACAACTTTCGGTTTCTTAAAACAAGAAACCTCATCAACATTTGTGTCCTCAATTTTACTTCTAGAAATATGGCAACCCTATCTAATGGAGTTGTGTTGTGAGAGTTGTGAGAGGAAAGAGTGAGACATTATTAAGCATGATTATAAAAAGGAGGAAGCTCATTAGTATTAAAATATTAAAAGAAAATTTGGGGAGTTTCAGAAATACTGTAACTATGGGAAGCAAAAGAACAAATAGAGCCTGTTTCAACTGCATGTCAGAAATGTTAAGCTGTTCCATAAATAGTAATGCATAAGGACAAATATTCCTTCTGTAAGGTGCTGGGTAAGGGATATGCATTTCAAACTGTGACTCCCAGATGTCATGCTCTGCCAGCTTATCTTCAATACTACCAACACTTTGTTTACACAGCAATCTTTATGGACTAATCTAGTCTATAGTACCACCGCAAGTGAATACTCATTGCTACTATTTCCAAAGGAACCTATAAAGTTCTATAGAGTTTCTTAGTCTGAGCAAGCCCAGCATTCTGTTTTCTACAGATCCTGGGCTCGACTGCACTGGATGCCAATTAGTTTGCAGCACAGCTGTCAACTTTCCCCTTTTCTTGTGAGGAATCCTATTCAGAATAAGGGAATTTCCCTTTTAAAAAGGGAAATGTTGACAGCTATGGTGCTGGCTTTGACCTATAAAACCTTCAACAGCTCAGGACTGCAATACTTCAAGGACTGCCTCTTGCCATATGAACCGACCCAGATCCTGTGATCATCACCTAAGGCCCTTCTTCGTTTGCCTCTTCCATGAAAAGTCTGGAGAGTGGCAACACAAAAATGGCCCCTTTTTGCAATGGCTCCCCATTTGTGGAACGTTCTGCCCAGGGAGGCTTGCTTGGCACCTTCATTATACATCTTTAGATGCTGGGCGAAAATGTTCCTCTTCAACCAGGCCATTGTCTGAGCAGCATCCTATATCCTTTTAAATGTGTTTGTAGGAAGGGGGATTATTGGTTTCTTTTTATTGTGAACTTTGTGTTTTTATCTTGTATTTTTATGTTGTGAACTGTGCTGAGACCTTTGGAGGAAGAATGGTATGCAGATTTAAAATAAATAAATAAAATAAATGTGACTTTTGCTAATTCTTTTTTTTAAAAAAAATATTTATTAATTTTTCCAATTTTTTAAACAAACAAACAAAAACAGAACAAACAAAAACATTAAAAAAGGCATATAGTTCATAAAACGTACTTTTCCATAACAAATTTCTCAGACCTCCCCATACTTCTCCTCCTCGTATTCCAATTAAAATTATTTGTTCAGCAAATCCTTCATTTAAAGCATTACAGCTTATATTATTACCTTATTTTTCAAACCTTTTTTCCCCATCTATATTCATATATAACCTTACAGCTAGAAACCACTCAATTTCAATCCAACACCATCAACATTCCTTGATTTTACAATATTTCTGTAAATAGTCCTTAAATTTTTTCCAATCTTCTTCGGCCGACTCTTCTCCCTGGTCACGGATTCTGCTCGTCATTTCTGCCAATCCCATACAGTCAATCAGTTTCATCTGCCATTCTTCCAGAGTGGGTAGATCTTGCGTCTTCCAATACTTTGCGATGAGTATTCTTACTGCTGTTGTAGCATACATAAAGAAAATTCTATCCTTCTTTGGCACCAATTGGCCGACCATGCCCAAGAGAAAGGCTGACTTTTGCTAATTCTTCTGGGCTTCTCCTTGAGGTTCAATACCACCAACCACTGTATTCTTTAGGGGACTGTCTGAGATGAATATTGAGGTCCATGTGTTTAAGAAAGCACATTCCTAGCTGGATAGCCATTTCCAGAAAGTAGTTTTAGAGGATAGTTGTTCTGTCCCATAACAATTTTTGCTTCAGGGCTTTCTGTGTCCTATCAATACATTGTTGTGTTAGCATCCATCTGTCTCAAGAGACAATGGAGTGCAACTCCAAGGGTGAAGTCAAACCATTGCAGCGAAGTCACCGCCCTGGGGCACAAGCCTGGGCAGTGTGTATGGAGGTCCTGGGCTGCCCAGATGACAAGACCCCACTCTTGGCCTTGCTGATGTGGGCTGAAGGAAAGCAGAACAATATGTTTGGCACCAGACTGACTGCAGGAGTTGCCAGAAGGATGTATGCAGAGCACCATCCAATGGCCTTAGAGACTCCACTTTAAGGGTAGGGTTTGTTCCTTAGCCCTTTCTTCTTCTGAAGATATTCCGCAAGGCAATGGAGGATGAGTTTTCCTTCTCCTAGGTGGGCTGTCTTCCCAGGTTGACGAGTCCCATCTACCCCTCACTGTCAGGAGTGTGTGCAGGAGCCAGGTCCTGTGACTGGTAGGGCCTCGCAGAACTGGGGCCTTCCTGAGTTTGGCCTGGAAGGGCAAGGCACGGCCACACAGCTGAGGCTTAACAGAAGACTCGGAGCATCTGGTGGCAAGGGCTGGGAGGGGTATATAAGGTCAGCATTTCCCTCTGGCTCTTTGCCACAGCATCATGCTACCCACCTAGCTGTGCTTCGGCTTCCTGACTCCTGGTATCCTGACTCTTGAACCCTTGGCCTCCTGACTCCTGGTTTCCTGATTCATGGACTCTTGGCTTCCTGACCCCTGGACTGCTGATTCCTGCTTCCTGACCTCTACCACGGTTCCAACATACCAAGCCCGGACTCTGACTGCCCGTAACCCAGACCGTGACACTCACTTCTCTCTACAGCATGTACAGTAAGCACCTTCTTGATCATTGAAGCCACTATTGGTTTCATCTGCTCAATCCACTAGATCAGGGGTCAGCAAACTTTTTCAGCAGGGGGCCGGTCCACTGTCCCTCAGACCTTGTGGGGGGCCGGACTATTTTTTTTGGGGGGGGGGAATGAACAAATTCCTATGGCCCACAAATAACCCAGAGATGTATTTCAAATAAAAGCACACATTCTACTCATGTAAAAACACGGACCGTCCGTGGGCCAGATTTAGAATGTGATTGGGCCTCATCCAACCCCCAGGCCTTAGTTTGCCTGCCCATGCACTTAGATCATGTCTTTGCATGAGGTGGAAGTTCCTATCTCACTGAGGGTTTGGGATCCATCAGCTGCCCTCACCTCGTTTAGCTGGCCTTGCTATGAAGAAGGACCAGTGAGCTTTTAAATATATTTAAGCATGGTCGTAGCTGGGGGAGGGGAGGGGGGCAGCTTCCCTCAAATCAATTAACTAAATGAAAACTAACTAACTGACCAATTGTGTCACAGATAACTTGGTTCTGCCCCCCTAACATAAAGCCTGAAAACCCCTCCCCCCAAATAATCCTGGCTACGCCCAAGTATTTAAGCAACCTTTCGCCACTTTATGATCATAGTGATCAAAACTAATTTTATTTCTGTGGTGCTTGGATTCTTTACATAAAACAAACCAACAAGCGAATGAGATTCCAGGCAAAGTCCACAAGGAATTCTGGCATCAGCTCTGTAAACAACAACAAACCAAACCAAACTGTACAATGAATAACATTGAAATACAATATTAAAACCTGTGATTTAAAATGGGGAAATGTTCTTAGTGAACAAGCAGCGCCTGGAAAATAAAAAACAGGGGGAAAATGGGGGATAGAAACTGAGATCCAGAGAGTATGAATTCCACATTGTGGTGTATGCCATAGCAAAATCTTTATTTTTCTGTAATGGGACCTAAATCTGTTTGCAGTGCCTTTGTTTGAGCTGGCTGTTTATTGTCCCCAGCACAGCTGGAGGCCGATCCGGACATATAAATTGTAAGCACATCAATGCACAGCAAAGTTATTTATCTCTAGATGATACAAGTCTGCCTAGCAAAGATGCGTATTTTCCGAGGAGTAGGCTCCATTGAACAGAGGAGGACTTCCTTCTGAGTAAACATGCATAAGGTTGCACTGTGAAACTATTTTATTCCATTATCAGCTGTGCTCGCTACATCAGGCTAGGCTAGACTGGGTCTAAATACTACAGGGTTATCTTGCATGGTAACAGAAGCCACCCTAACTGTTAGGTGGCAATCATGGTTTCAGCTTTCTCTAAAAGAAGCAAAAGCTGGCTGTAGGGATCTCTCAGGTAGTGAAGGGCATCTAGTTACAACTGGGGGGGGGACTTATACCCAGTGACTGCAAGAAGAAATTATATATGTGTACATATATGTGAAAGCATGCACACACAATTATATTAGAAAAATAACATATGCATCCATCCTTCATGGAGGCTACAGTTCTGAACAGAACTGGCTGTGCTTACACAACAACAACAACAACAACAACAACAACAACAACAACAACAACAACAACATAATAATAATAATAATAATAATAATAATAATAATAATAATAATAATAATTTATTATTTATAACCCGCTTATCTGGCTGGGTTTCCCCAGCCACTCTGGGCGGCTTCCAACAAAATATTAAAACACAATAATCTATTAAACATTAAAATACTTAAGTTGCATCATTTTAACCTTTTGCTATAAGCATTTTTTAATTATTTTGAGTTGTCCTCTATTTTCAGCTTTCTCCCATAGAGCTGATATAGACTTTTGGTTCTTTGAGTCAAGGTTTAAATGTGAAGAAAAATAGGTAGGTTCAAGGTTGTTGTTTTTTAAAGGAACCGATGAAGCAGCAGCTAATATATAACGATGCTTTGCAGACGTTAGAAACTTGCTTTTCTCTGTTTTACAATCTGCTGGGAAGACCACCCACAAAAATTATAAGTACTAAAAACCATAAGCCAGCTAGCAGTTCTTTCTGATGGTATTTACAACATGATGGTCAGTGCAAGAGCTGTAAAATCAGTTCTTTCTACATCATAAAGTTATTTTGTATACTGCAATGGAAGCTCACAAAAGGCATTTACAACTGCAATAAAAAATACTTTTTAAGTTCTAAAAACTGTGAAAGTGTCAACATAGAGTCTGAGAGAGTGGCTGGCAAAACCACAACATATAGGGTATGTAAGGGAATTAATATTTGTACCTCGCATGAAACGGACCGTGTCTTATTCTGCTGTGAAGTTTGTCCCATTGGTCAATTGTTGAATTATGAGGTATCTTAAGCTAAGTCCAAACTGATAAACTTTGCACTTGATTGCTCATACAGGTGTAAATGCTATAAGGCTCAGATTGCAATCCTGTGTGTGCTTTTTAAAAGTAATTTAGTGGGAGCTATTTCTGAGAGGCATTGTGTAGGATCCATAGCTGGGTGGGTATCCTGCCTCCCACTGGGTCTTGGGGTGCTGAGAAGTCATAGCACCTCCTGGCTGTGTGAGGGGATTCTCTAGATCAGGCAGAGGCAAACTCAGCCCTCCAGATGTTTTGGGAATACAACTCCCATCATCCCTAGCTAACAGGACCAGTGGTCAGGGATGATGGGAATTGTAGTCTCAAAACATCTGGAGGGCCGAGTTTGCCTATGCCTGCTCGAGACTGATTCATGCTAAGGTGGGCACAAAACTTAAGATGGTGCAACTTCCCATTGGAAGGTCCAGCAACTTAGCTAGGATGGGGATATTGGCCAGCAGACAGTCTGTTTGATGATGGGATCCTTACCCTATGCCACACCAGACTGAGTGCTTTCTAACGAAACAAAGTTGTGGCTTTTCCTAAACTCACACAGGCCTCTGAGTTGAATGAATGAATAAATCTTTATTTGCGTCAGCCATCTGCCATAGCAATAAAACAACAATACAATATACAGTGCTACCTCAAGTTACATATGCTTCAGGTTACATACGCTTCAGGTTACACACTCCGCTAACCCAGAAATAGTGCTTCAGGTTAAGAACTTTGCTTCAGGATAAGAAGAGAAATCGTGCTCCAGCGGCAGCAGGAGGCCCCATTAGCTAAAGTGGTGCTTCAGGTTAAGAACAGTTTCAGGTTAAGAACAGACCTCCAGAATGAATTAAGTACTTAACCCGAAGTACCATTGTACAAAGAACAGAAATAAAAAGTCCATTATATAAAATACATTTTAGGCTTTTGAATCAATAGTCAAATAGTGGATCTCATTCTTATTGCCCCAGCTAAAAACCTTGCAACCTTTGCTGTCACCTGCCCATCTTGATCTGCCAAGAGAAAGAACACTGTGGCAGTGGTTGGGTGACCCAAAATGGACAATAAAAGAGGGGTGATAATCTCATTCCTCAAGTCTTTCCTCAAGAGTGCAAGCCAGGAGGGCATGTGCCACCTATTCGGTACTGCCATCTCCACAGGGACATAAGCATTTTTCGTGTGGAATCTGTTGGAATAGTCCCTCAATAATAATAATTTATAATAATAATTTATTATTTTTACCCCGCCCATCTGGCTGGGTTTCCCCAGCCACTCTGGGCAGCTTCCAACAAAGATTAAAAACACATTACAATATCACACATTAACAACTTCCCTGACCAGGGTTGCCTTCAGATGTCTTCTAAATGTCAGGTAGTTGTTTATCTGTTTGACATCTGATGGGGGGGGGCGTTCCACAGGGCGGGTGCCACTACCAAGAAGGCCCTCTGCCTGGTTCCCTGTAGCTTAGTTTCTCACAATGAGGGAACTGCCAGAAGGCCCTTGGCGCTGGACCTCAGTGTCCGGGCAGAACAATGGGGGTGGAGACACTCCTTCAGGTATACCTCAAGTATAGCCGAGGGCAATACATTCAATCTTGCAGGAATAAAAGCACGTCTATATTTTAGAATTGCTAGGTTATGCAGATAGGGGGCCAGAGAGTTGAAATGGGAAGGTGGAAAATAGTCATACCATGGGCAAAATTCCCTTATTGTGGCCAAGCCTCTGAGTTGTTTATTGCTCCTAGACCCTGCAACTTAACTGCATGGAAACATAAATCTACCAGTTACCTAACAATGGCAGGGGCAAATGACTGCATTTCTGTCAGCATTCCAAAATGGCAACACAAACGTCATGTGATGATTATACCCTTCTGCTTCCAACACACATGCATGTTTTATCTGGGGCATCAGTTTTATATGCTTCAGCTCTTAAGAAATGGCTATTTAACAACCAATATTAGTCAGTCATGATCAGAACCCTGTTTTGAAAGAAAGCTTAAGGGTCTTGCAATACTACGAAAGTCTGGACTCCCTCTGAGCAGTTGTAATGCTGATCTCATTAAAAAGCTTTCTCACAGAACAAAAATTTGCAATATTGCAATAATTGCAGCCTCAATTATTTTCATTACATTGAAGGCTATTTTGCATAAGCTGTTTTATTCATGGTTTTACAAATTATTGCACATCACTAACAATGACTAGGTTGTTTAATATCCTATTTCCCATTCATCTGTGACTGATTACTAAAAGCACATTGCATGGTTATGCATATGCATTTTGCAGATTTTCCCATTAGTTTGCCTTTCAATCCTCTATGTGAATTATATTTCAAGTGCATGATTGTTAGCTAATAATCGCACTTTCCTTCTAGATAAATAACAGCAAAAGTAGCGATTTTCCTCTACTCATAAAACTGGTTAGCTGTAAAGGGAAAGAGAGAGAGAGAGAACAGGAAAGAAAAGGACACAGGCATCATCGCAGGTCTGTTGTTTCGGCAGACTCGATCAAGGTGGCAGGTGATAACAGGAGTCCCTTTTCTAAATGATTTTTTTTGAAGAGTTTCAAACAAAGTTTAAAAAAGAGCTATAAAAGGAACAGGATCTATTCTCTCTCTGCGGTACATGCCAAATCGCCAGGGTACATGCCGGATAGCAAGAGCCAAACCACTATTGATCTGAGAAAGGGACAAAGTAGAAAGAAATTCAATACTGTAACAGAGCAGGGCTACTGAAGTTGTTATTCAATACAATAAAGGGCAATATCCCTTGAAAGGCTTTAATCCCAAATAAATTTGTTGACAGCTGGGAAGCATAGCTTGATTCCCATTAAAGATTTGGTTTTTCCACGCCTATCCCAATAAGAAGTTGGGTCTTTTAAACATTTTATATTGGCATTATTGAAGTCTCGATTTGCTGCCTTTATGTCTTTTGTGCCTTTCCTCGACATGCTCTCAAACTAGGCATTGATTTGAAAGAGAATTTCTGCTTGTTAGGGTCCTGTGGATGCTATCAGTCATGCTATTAGTTAGTCTCAAAAGTAACCATGACCTGTTTTGAGTTTTCCTTTGTTTGTTCCCTTTGATTCTCTTATTCTCCTTTGTTTTTGTTTGGCGGAATAGTTCCACTGCACTTTAGATGCCCGTACATATCCCGTTCCCGGCTTTGTATGAGTAACTAATGCCTTGACTACATTTCTTTCTCTTTGATGTCATGGCTTTTAATATACCATCGCAGGACATTTGGATGGCCTCTGGGTTTTGTTAGTTTTGCAGATAATGTCCATTTTCAAGGCTGATACAATCTGTTATACAATCATGAGGCCTTGAGGCTTTTGGAGGAGAGAGGAATAAATGAGGATATCTATGCAATTATTAAGTTTTTGCTTTCATAACAAATCCATTAGAAAAGTTGCGTTATCTTTCATTTTAGGAGGGAATCACTTGAGCGTAATGGTACATTCACAATCTATTAGATTCTTCCTTAAAAACTGTTGCCTTAAGTGACATTACAGAAAACGTTGCTGGTGTTTTAACACGGGATAGTTGGTAGTTGTTGAAGGTCTATCAAATGAATTCATCAAGATCTTTCCTTAACAGTGTTTTATATATTACAGTTGTTTTACTGATGATTTGTTAATTATTCTCTATAATTTATGCCGTGTTTGTGATGTTCTGTTAAGTTCTATCATGTTATTGTTATTTATTGTTTGTAAGCCGCATTGGGATTCATTTGAATGAAAAGTGTCATAGAAATCAAATCAAACCAAACACACATTTAAAATGACTTATATGAAATAGGAACATAGGAAGCAGCCTTTTATTGAATTGGACCGTTGGTCCAGCTAACTCAGTATTGTCTACTCTGATTGGCCTGGGCTGCAGACAGAAATCTCTCATTTCTCTGAGCTATGGTCTAAAAGGTCTACACAGTTTTAGCAATCCATGAAGAGCAGTCACCCCTTTTGCACATTCACATAATAATTAACCCATTGGTTCCCAAATGTTTTCCATTATGGAACAGTTGAAAATTGCTGAGTGTCTTGACAGATCATGTAATTATTTTTTCCTGCCTTTTGTAGCCACTATAATTCCACAGAATTCAAATTGTGATATACAGTAATGCAATTACATAGGGGACAATAAAGCCATTCTAAATGAAGAGTCTTAAGGAACGATAGAACAAATAACACAATACCCAGCAAGACGAACCAGCAGGAACAAATTCTCTAATCTCTATTTTCTGGTCAAATGCCCTGGAAGAATATATGAACGCTCCAACAGAGAGAGGCTCTTGGAATACTCTTCTTCACAGTCTCTCTAGAGCTCCAAAAATGGTGGCATAGTTGGATTGAGGAGTATGTAAACTGGTAGTACAGCATCTGTGTAAAGTGTGAGCAAACATATACTCAGGAAGACAGCACTGAAGGTTCTACATTCATCTGGGTATCCTATCTAAGTCACAACCCCCAAACACATTAGACAGCTTCATAGTTCTGTGCACACATCTGTGTGTTCACTGTGAGGGGAAATGGTGTAACGACAGTGTACACACATAGGACACCTATCTGCCACAGAAAGTATAGGGATCCTATTGGAATCCTTGATGAGTTGACATGTTGAATTCTAATCGTTATACCACAACATTATTTCACTGTTGTTTGGGGAAGCTGGCATTTCCAGTTATCTAACTTTTATGCCACAGTGTTTGTGCATTTAATTCATAGCACAGAGAAATCCCTTTCTTGTTTGCTTTAGTTTTTCATTCTCCCCTTAAAAATTAGACTTCTTCTAAAATCCTTCTTGGTTATAGATTTCAAAATAATAAAGCCACAGATTTTATTCCCCTTGGACTGAAGTGCCAGTTAAGCAGTCCTAGTTCAACACACACAGCAGGTTGAGAAGATGCTAGGTCAGCATTTTAACTTCGGAATATTTATCCTAGGTGTATTTCTGAGCAGTTTCCAGCAGAGAAGTAAGAAACTGATAGCAGGAGATGCAGGCCCCAAGCCACTTCCTCCGAGATGGATCCATTGAAGTTAATGGGACAACTTCAGAGGAAAAGATTTGAGCGTTGCAAGTGTTAGGTTTGCTTGTTTCAATGTAACAGACTATCTGCAAATGTGAAAGCATTGCTTAAAGTGCATTTCTCAGCACTGCTTCAAACCAGCATTAGATACTGTCACCAGGACAGATGGGACAATTTCAGTTCACCTGATTCATTAAGCCTTAAAGCTTGGGAAGCTCTGCAAATCTTAGGTCTTAAAAGTTCTTCTATACTCTCCCCAATCCTATTATGATTTTTACCTAGATACATTCTGGAGGAAAGATCAAAGTCATAAAGAAAGCATTGTAAACATATCTGGGGGAGAAAGAGGCAGGCATTCAATCAGGGCAGATCAACTTGCTGCTTTCTTGCTCATTCCCTTCCATAATCAATTGGATAATTGGATCATCCACTGATCAGCTTTGCCTTTTTGCCAGTTCTGCTTAGTGGTAATGGTGTCCTTTGCATTTTAGCTTGGTTACTCTGAGTCAGTGGTGGCCAAACTTGGCCCTCCAGCTGTTTTTGGACTACAACTCCCATCATCCCTAGCGAACAGGACCAGTGACCAGGGATGATGGGAATTGTAGTCCAAAAACAGCTGGAGGGCCAAGTTTGGCCACCACTGCTCTTAGTGATCCTTTGACAGCATCACTCACCACTTCAGTCATGACACAGGGCATGATCCTGTGTATACATTACAACCTGCTGCAATGCATTATTTCCGGACTGGGCCAAATTACTCCATCAGGTGATGAGTGTGTACATTTACACCCTTTCTTTTGCATAGGAATCTAATTGAAAAGGGTGTGTGTGAATCACATGTCTCTGCTGGCTTGCTTTTGGTGAAGCAATCGTGCTGAAGGTGCAGCTGTGCTAATGCCAATGTACCCAAACCTATAGAGGCAGGAATTAATGATAAATTTGTAGACCAAGAAACCCCACAAGTCTTAGAGGAGAAACATGATGCTGCCTTGGGACAAGGTGCCCAAAGGCAAAACCACTTAAAATATGATTTCACAATACAGATGCAAAGTGTAACACATGGCCTTACACACACACACTTGCTGTCTACTTGGGCCTGGTGTCACTGGGAAGCACGTTTGTGTCACTACCTAAAGAAACATCTCCACCCCCATCGTTCAGCCCAGACACTGAGGTCCAGCTCTGAAGGCCTTCTGGCAGGTCCTTCACTGCGAGAAGTCAGGTTACAGGGAGCCAGGCAGAAGGCCTTCTTGATAGTGGCGCCCGCCCTGTGGAATGCCCTCCCATCAGATGTCAAGGAAATAAACAACTATCTGACTTTTAGAAGACATCTGAAGGCAGACCTGTATCAGGAAGTTTTTAATGTTTGATGTTTTAATATTAATATTAATATTCTGTTGGGAGCTGCCCAGAGTGGCTGGGGAAACCCAGCCAGATGGGCAGGGTATAAATTATGATGATGATGATGATGATGATGATGATGATGATGATGATTTTCCCATGTCTACAACTGCCATTTTGATTTCCTATATTGCCTCCAATATCACTCCAGGGCTTTATGTGAAATTTTAGTGGTGGCCCCTCAGCAACAGTCAATGGAGAGCCACTGCCAGCAAGCCCACTGGGTATAGGAGGGGTAAACACTGCTGTTGGAGGGTCCCCACCAGAGAGCAATATGCCCAAGGCCTTCTCAAACCTGGAGATGCCTCTGCTTCGGGAGGCCAGAAGGTTGTGCTACTTGATTAGGTGACTGTAATTATCCTTATTATCTTACTCTGAATTTCACTCATCAGCACCAATACATTTTCATTGTTGTTTCTAGGAGCAGAAAAATGGTGGCTTACATCAGTGTGGTGGCAGCAGCTTCTGAAACATAGTCAATGTTTCTGCAGCCCACTGAACCATGAGAGTGATCTTTTCTGCACATTTCTTACCTTGAAAGTGAGGAGGAATTAAAGAACCTTTTAATGAGGGTGAAAGAGGAGAGTGCAAAATATGGTCTGAAGCTCAACGTCAAAAAAACTAAGATCATGGCCACTGGTACCATCACCTCCTGGCAAATAGAAGGGGAAGAAATGGAGGCAGTGAGAGATTTTACTTCCTTGGGCTCCGTGAACACTGCAGATGGTGACAGCAGTCACGTAATTGAAAGACGCCTGCTCCTTGGGAGAAAGGCGATGGCAAACCTAGACAACATATTAAAAAGCAGAGACATCACCTTGCCAACAAAGATCCGTATAGTTAAAGCTATGGTTATCCCAGTAGTGATGTATGGAAGTGAGAGCTGGGCCATAAAGAAGGCTGATCACTGAAGAATTGATGCTTTTGAATTATGGTGCTGGAGGAGACTCTTGAGAGTCCCATGGACTGCAAGAAGATCAAACCTATCCCTTCTTAAGGAAATCAGCCCTGAGTGCTCACTGGAAGGACAGATCCTGAAGCTTAGGCTCCAATACTTTGGCCACCTCATGAGAAGAGAAGACTCCTTGGAAAAGACCCTGATGTTGGGGAAGATGGAGGGCACAAGGAGAAGGGGACAACAGAGGATGAGATGGTTGGACAGTGTTCTCGAAGCTACCAGCATGAGTTTGACCAAACTACGGGAGGCAGTGGAAGACAGGAGTGCCTGGCGTGCTCTGGTCCATGGGGTCACGAAGAGTTGGACACGACTAAATGACTAAACAACAACAAACGTACCTTGAAGAGGTTACTGGTTGCCTGAATTGTTGCAGTGATAAATTAAACCAGCCTCTGTCAACCTGGTACCTTGCAGATGTTTAGGGCTGCAAACTCCCATCAACTGTACTGACCGGAGCTGATGGGAGTTGTAGTTTAATGTAACTTTAGGGACTAGGCCTGATAGGCAAAGACTGATCTAAGCAACATTTGTGGTCACTTTTATAATACAGTTCTTGGCTTCATGCCATCTTACTCCATTTCCTAGTTCCCTATTCCGTGCCGCTCAGTGATTTCCTGGTCATGATATATAAACATGTCAATAACAAACATACATTAAATTCTATTTTAAAAATTAATTGTAAATACCTGAGGGTCTGCAGTAGCATCAGACTACACTGGGAACATTTCAATATAACAAGGTCCATGACTGATTAATGATAAAATAACATTTAATGAACAGGTACTCTCCGCCCTAAAGAACCCTAGCTTAAAATGAATTATGTTAAGATAAAACATAAGTTTTATCTGAAGGAATAGTACACTTTTGATTTAAGTTTTCCTTAGTCTAATAAAATCTTAATGATTATTAAATATTTAAATTAAAAAAAAACCCTGCCATGCTCCTACCGACTGTTCCCAAACTTAACCCTCCTGCACTTTGTCTGAATAGTAGTGATTTTGTTAAAAAATGGGAACTGCCAAAGGTCAGTCCTTTGAGGCAAAAAATGATCACAGTAACATGCTAAAGCTTTTTCTAACTAGGCTGCCTAATCTGCGCTATGGAAACGGCTGCAAATCAGTCCAGAATCTATGGGTGAGCTCAAGCAATGATTTAAAATGGGAAGAAAAGGTATTGGCTGAGCTGAAAGGGAGTCTTGCAGCAGCAGAAAGCGTTGTCACTTGAACAAAGCAGCTCCTCTGAATTATGATGATTCCCTATCCTGCTGCAACCTGCTGTAGCCCATCCCACGCCATTCTGCAAGTTCCTTCAATCCTCTGTTGTCACTTTTGACTGGTCGTGCGTAGGGTTCCTGTGGGGAGAAGAAGCCACGAAAGTCTCATTGGGTGAGCAGAGTTCTGCTCCTGCTTCCATGGACCCAACCCATTATAAAGATTGTTTCCTTTCTCATTTTTCCACCGCTGAGCATTTCTTGTGCATGTACAGATATGGTCTTGTGCACTTTCTAAAGAACAACAAAACGTCACTGGATTGGCTGTGTGTGAGGCTGCAGTTAAGTAACAATGCCACAATGGCAGATGACAAACGGATCTAGTGAATGGATCAAGTATATAGTGATTGACAAATCAATACGGCTGAGATTTCTGGATAATTGACAAATGAACTTTCCTCTAGTCAACCAAAGGATGGGGGTGAGGGTGGCATTTGCCTGATTCATACTCTGCTCAAACCACAAGAACCAAGCTGTACAAAAATGTTCTAACATGTGTAACCACAGACTGTGGTATGAGGCTAAACAAGCTGTTTTAAAAGGACAAACAATTATTTTAGTAAAAGGCCAAATTCATTCTGTAAACTTTTGCAATTTCCCACTATATTTGAGGAAGCAATGTATAAATATTTTGTACCATGTTCAGAGAACTCCTTAGCACTAAAGTGTTCAGGGTTTGTCTCCCAGTAAATCAAATATAAAATGCAGTGGTACCTCGGGTTACAGATGCTTCAGGTTTCGCGTTTTCAGGTTGCACACTGCGCCGAACCCGGAAGTTCTGGAACAGTTACTTCCGTGTTTTGGCACTCGAGCATGCGCAGAAGCACCGAATCGCGACTTGCGCGTGTGCAGACGCGGCACTGTGGGTTGCAAACTTTCCTCCCACACAGATCACATTCACAACCCGAGGTTCCACTGTACCTTCATTGGCATCAAAGTATAAAACATTTAAAATCCCTGGGATAATTAAAAGGACAAGGGTGAAGCTGCTGAAGGTCATAAAGGTCACACTGTGATCATGTGCACTTATATATTCTGCTTCGCCCTGTCTCTTCCCCAAAGGAATGGTTTGTTAGGAACCCTTTTGGGTAAAATTGTGGCTAAAAAGGAAGCTACTGGAGCAGTGATATCTTTGTCCCGATCTTCCAGGAGAGACCTCGTTTGGCTTCTTCTTGGAGTTACATGCTGGAGGTCCAAATTTTGCTCAGCATCAGTTGGTCAGGTCTGCTGTGTAAAGAGCAATCAATTTAAGAGAATGTGGCCCATTGAATCAGGTACTCCTTGGTCACAGGCACACAAACCGGATTGATATGGAGTATGTGTGGATCTGCCTTTGTTCACTGCAGAAGGGAAAGCTCTTCGATGGGAGGGGAGTAGGAGATCCTTTAGATATTTGGCACAGGTTCCATAGAGTGTTGTGATACCTAAGGCCTCCAGAGAACAAGATCTCGGAGTATGAGGTAGCAAGCACTGTCTTTCGTGGTCGTGGAGCCAGTACACACACTGGAATTAAGGAGAAGCTACTGGCTTTCATTTGAATGATTATCTCATGGTCTGCTTTCCACAACAATAGGCAACATAAGAAGTTGTCTTGTACGGAGTCTGAGCCTTGGTCCATCTAGACCAGTGTAGTAGTTGCCCAGGGTTTTAGACAAGGGACATTCCCAGTCCTACCAGGAGATGCAAGGGATTGAATCTGGAAGCTTCAAGCAGATGCTCTACCAAAATTTACAAGACAATTTAGTGTAAACAAGTGTAAAATGATGCACACAGGGGCATAAGAATCTTGATTTCATGATATGGAATCTGAACTGGCCATGACTTGGCCAGGAGCGAGACATTGGGGTCACAGCAGAAAGCTTGATGAAGCTTTCAGCCCAGTGTGTGGCAGCTGTGAACAAGCAGATTCCATGCTAGGGATCATTAGAAAAGGAATTAGAAACAAAACTGGCAACACCCATAATGCCACTACAAAAATATAGCGTGCAACCATATTTGGAATACTGTGGACAGTTTTGGTTCTCTCACCTGAAAAGCAATATTATGGAGTTGGGGGAAAAAAGTCAGAAAAATGCAGAAAAGATTCAGGAAAATGATCAAGGTCATGGAGAAACTTTTCCATGAGGTGGGTTTTGTTGTTGTTGTTGTTGTTTTTTGGTTTAGAGAGAAAGTGCGTAATAGGCAACATGAAAGGCATGGATCAAAATTATGCATGGCATGGAGTTACAGTGGTACCTCAGGTTAAGTACTTAATTCGTTCTGGAGGTCCATTCTTAACCTGAAACTGTTCTTAACCTGAAGCACCACTTTAGCTAATGGGGCCTCCTGCTGCCACTGCGCCGCCGGAGCACGATTTCTGTTCTCATCCTGAAGCAAAGTTCTTAACCTGAAGCACTATTTCTGGGTTAGCGGAGTCTGTAACCTGAAGCGTATGTAACCTGAAGCATATTTAACCTGAGGTACCACTGTATTTTTATAGCCCGTCATAGAATTAGTGGACATCCAATGAAGCTCAAGGCTGGAAAATTCAGGAGAGATAAAAGAAAGTACTTCACAAAGTGCACAGTTAAACTGGAATTCGATCTCAGAAGAGGCAATGATGGCCACCAACTTGAACAGATTCAAGACAAATTCATGGAGAATAAGTTCATCAATGGCTACTAAGTCTGATGGCTATGTTCTTCTTCCACTTCTGAATACATATTGCTGGTAACCATAGGAAGATGGAAGAGTGCTTTTGCTCTCAAGTCCTACTTGCAGGCTTCTCATTGGGATCTAGTTGGCCACTCAGAGAACAGGATGCTGGACAAGATGGGTTACTGGTCTGAACCAGCAGGACTATTCTTTTGTTCTTACAGTTCTGTGGCAATGGGAAGCAGAGACAGCAAGTCAACAGAAGGTGCTGTGCTAAACTCATAAACTGAAGCAAGTTCCATACAGTGGTACCTCGGGTTACAAACTAAAATCATTCCGGAGGTTCGTTCTTAACCCAAAACCGTTCTTAACCTGAGGCGCTCTTTTGCTAATGGCGCCTCCCGCTGCTGCCATGTCGCTGGCGCGCATAGCTGTCAACTTACAGATTTGAAAATAAGGGACCAGCAGCCTCTAAAATAAGGGATCAGCAGCCAAAATAAGGGATTTTGCGAACACAGGTATGTTCAACTTCTGAGCTCCTCCGAGCCAAAGGCAGAAAGCCCAGCCAGTAGCCAAACGAAGCCTAAAGCGGTGGTTCCCACAGCGCAGCAACCTGGCAAAGGGGATGCAGTAGGTAAAACCACCGTCACCTCTCCGCTGGGAAGCGCTGAGCAAACGCCACAGGCAACACGGCCAATTTGACTGGCACAAGGCATGCAAGCTCCACCCCCCAGTTGTTCTTAGACTCCTTATTGGGTGAGCAACGCAGCCAAGCAACACAGCTGGAGCCTCCCTTCTCCCTGGCCGGCAGGGAGGGAGGGAGAGGAGCTGCTTCCTTTGAAACCTGGGAAATTTAAGGGACATCATCAGTAAGGGACAGCAGCAGGAAACGGCGCTGGGATAAGGGACTTTCCCGCCAAATAAGGGACGGTTGACAGCTATGCTGGCACGTGATTTCCATTCTCATCCTGGGGCAAAGTTCACAACCCGAGGTACTACTTCCAGGTTAGCGGAGTTTGTAACCCGAAGTGTCTGTAACCCGAGGTACCACTGTAAATGTACTCCATGCATCACAGAGTGAATTGTACTGTGAATTATCTAGCGCTCTGAGAATCAATCTGTACATGGGCACAATAAAATCACTCAGGTTTCCATTTTAAACGCTCTGGTCTTCATCACAGTAATTAATTCCTTTCTGATAATCCAATATTTTTCTTTCCATTCTGCCTTACATCATTTTTAGTGCTGTCAGAGATGGTAAGCGGATAAGCAGCAAAGAGTGACAAAGTGCTGAGAAAAGCATTTTTGAAAGATGTTACCTGATAATTTAAAAGTATGCTAAATTCTTTTAACAGTAATGGAAATTATACATGTGCACTGATGGGAAACAGAAGCACCAATGGTCCAGGATAGCCATTAAGGCACAAATCCCAGAAAGAAAATGTTAACTTTGAAAATGAGCTGCTGTAGGCATTTAACCTATGGTTCGCGGAACATTCCTGGGTTTATTTCCAATTATTGATGCCTTGGAAAGCAATAAATGAAACAGTATAACACAGTACATTTTTTAACTATAAGATATGGCTTATTTTATTCTGTACAAATAAACATTTTGCTCTGTTCTGAATCTACCAGTACCTGTGATTAGTGTTTGGAATGAACTAGTTCAGGTGAATGAAGTTCACTTAGCTAGTTCAAGGATCTCTGAACTAGATCTGAAAGTTATTCCCATAAGGTCCAGATGAACTAAAGGTGAAATAATAATAATAATAATAATAATAATAATAATAATAATAATAATATGCCACCCTTCATCAAAGATCTCAGGGCAGTTCACAAGATAAAAGCATTTTGGGATAAAACCTCAGACGATTTCTAGTTCACATTCATCTCCCCAACACCACCAGCTGGTGGCCCAGACTATAACCAGTTATGGTCAGCAATGAGGACAGCCTGGTCATCCCTTTAAATAGACCAGGGCTGGGCTGGGTGCAGCCTCCCTGCCCTTGATAGGCCTGTCGGGAGATGCCTGCCCAACACCTGGAAGGTCTTGAATGGCCTAAGGTGGGTTGCACCTTGTGGCCATCCCCTCCCTCAGCTGCACCGAAATATGGTGGCCTCCCTGGACCAATTGTGGCTATGCCGTGTGGTAAATGATGCCCCCCCCCTGAGTCCCAGATGAGCAGATATTTCCAGTTACTGTGTAATGGAAGTTTGGGAATGTGTAGTATTCAGAAAACAAAGGACTAGAAGAACTTGCCAGAAGGTGAGTTGGCCTGAATCATGCGCAGAAATTATACACGTCTCTCCCCCACCCCGGAGAAAGCATGTAGGAATATTATGTTCCCCTAGTAGTAAGAGATGGTAATTATCTTCCTCTGGCGCTGTAGTACTTCAAACGTAGCGACGGAAATGTCCAACGATAGAGATTTATATGTTGTGGTTCTACAAGGTAGCTACTTGAACTTTAACACTTTCTTTCTCCATGGCTCATTATGGTAATGGTGCCTTAATGGCTGACGAGCCAATTGAACTCTGATTATTTCCCATCTCATGATGTACATTTGAGGGTATTGCAGTGCCAGATTTTAATGATGTCTGCTAATGATGTCTGCGAACATCTCTTTCCTTTCCAGTAGTGGAATCTTTGGGATGGCAACATTTTTAATGTCTAATTATGCTAGTTAAAACAGCTCTGCCTCTCTTTTGTTACAATAATGGAATTTTTCCATGGTTAATGATGCCAGATGAATCTAAACTGGATCTATCTTTCATAGATAGTATAAGTATTTTGCAACAGTATTAAACCAGGCTCTTTTCTCTCCTGTGAATCTTCACTTGAATATTTTTTTTGGGGGGGGGGTTTACTTGGTAACTTATAAAGGACATGGAGAAGACTGTACAGATTAAAAAATACTATGTTCTAAATATGCAAATGCATAAATATATGAGAAGGAATGAACATCTACCTAACTTTTTAATGCTTCTCTGATATTCCATGAGATTCTTGAGCCTGGTAAAGGTAAAGGTAAAGGTACCCCTGCCCGTACGGGCCAGTCTTGCCAGACTCTAGGGTTGTGCGCTCATCTCACTCTATAGGCCGGGAGCCAGCGCTGTCCGCAGACACTTCCGGGTCACGTGGCCAGCGTGACAAGCTGCATCTGGCGAGCCAGCGCAGCACACGGAACGCCGTTTACCTTCCCGCTGTTAAGCGGTCCCTATTTATCTACTTGCACCCGGAGGTGCTTTCGAACTGCTAGGTTGGCAGGCGCTGGGACCAAACAACGGGAGCGCACCCCGCCGCGGGGATTCGAACCGCCGACCATGCGATCGGCAAGTCCTAGGCGCTGAGGTTTTACCCACAGCGCCACCCACGTCTTGAGCCTGAGATAGTTCTAAATCCATGAAGGGACTGTCATTATTTTAAAATAACTGGAGACTGTTAAAACATATCGCTTAATCAAGAGGTTTGGTTAGGCACCCACATTAATCCTCCTGGAATTTGCTCATGCTTTTTAGTTATGCCTTGAAATAAATGTGGTTGTTCAGATCAATGTTTCTATTTTGCTTGGTGTGATGAAAGAGCAGGAAGCATTTCCAGGTTGAGTTAATGTGTGTTTGCTTTTACCTCTTTACCTTAAGTTCTAAAGAAGCGATTTCAGGAAGAGCCATCACAGCAAACAGAAACCTGTCAGACGCGCTTATATAATTATCTGTTTGCTGATCTGCTTTCTTATATTTTACTTCGTTCACTTTCTAACTGCTCAAATCCCTACACTCAGCTCTGAAGCTCAGTGGGTGGCCTTGGGCGATTCACTACCTCCCAGAGCAAAATGCTGAGCTCCTCAAAAGAAGGGCAGGATAGAAAGATAAGAACTGCATAATCTGGTGAAGCATAATATTTGAGAGGGCTTTATCTATCTGTCTGTCATCTATCTATCTATCTATCTATCTATCTATCTATCTATCTACCTGGTAACCTTTTATTAATTTTCCAAAAACAACGACAAAAAAGTAAAGAAGAAGAAGTAAAAATAACAACAACAATGCATAAAATAAAGAAATAAATAAATAAACATTTTTTTAAAAAACAACAACAACATAATTGTTGCTTGACTTTCCTCCACTACCCCTCTTGGTTCCATTGTTTAATACTCGTTCATGCACCTCCTTAAAGACTTATATTCTTAATAATCCAATTTTAAACCTTCTTCATCTTATTACAAGTGACTTTTTAAAGTTATACTAATGTAATAATCTATAAAGGTAAAGGTAAAGGGACCCCTGACCATTAGGTAAAGTCGTGACCGACTCTGAAGTTGCGGCGCTCATCTCGCTTTATTGGCCAAGGGAGCCGGCGTACAGCTTCCGGATCATGTGGCCAACATGACTAACCAACATGGCGAACCAGAGCAGCGCACAGAAACGCCGTTTACCTTCCTGCCAGAGCAGTACCTATTTATCTACTTGCACTTTGACGTGCTTTCGAAGTGCTAGGTTAGCAGGAGCTGGGACTGTGAAATGGGAGCTCACCCCGTCACGGGGATTTGAACCGCTGACCTTCTGATTGGCAAGTCCTAGGCTCTGTGGTTTAACCCACAGCGTCACCCGCATCCCTTATAATAATCTATATACAAAGCTTAAAAGATATGCATTAAACATTTGCCCCCCTTTAAAAAAAAATCTAAGTCCTCTTTCTTTCTTGGGATTCAAATTAACTGATTTGTCCTGCATAGTTCAATAGTTTATTTTGCCAATCTTCTTTATCTTCTTTGGTGAAGGCTTCTTCCTTCTGTAGGAGCTGGCTGGTCTTGGCCTGGCATCCACTCTTATGTACAGGAAAAAGGTTTTTCATTCAATAAGTCCATCAAGTCCTGTACATCTCAATATCATAACTTCAATTTTTTTAATAACAATCATTTTCCACATTCCCTTCAAATCTTTCCCCATGCCTTGGCACAAGACGTTGGACACAATATTATGTTTGCTGACTGGGAACAGTTGTGGACCACCGGGATTAAATTTACGGCATGTAATGCCTTAAGAGAGAATATTATGAAAATGATATACAGGTGGTACATGACCCCAGTCAAGCTTGCAAAAATCTACCATTTGCCCGATAATAAATGTTGGAAATGTAAGGAAAATGAAGGTACATTCTTTCACCTTTGGTGGACGTGCCCCAGGATTAAGGCTTTCTGGGAAGATATATAACGAATTGAAAAAGGTATTTAAATATACCTTCTTGAAGAAACCAGAGGCCTTTCTCTTGGGCATGGCCAGCCAAGTGGTGCCAAAGAAGGACAGAACTTTCTTTATGTATGCTACAACAGCAGCAAGAATACTCATCGCAAAGTATTGGAAGACGCAAGATCTACCCACTCTGGAAGAATGGCAGATGAAGATGATCGACTGTATGGGATTGGCAGAAATGACTAGCAGAATCCGTGACCAGGGAGAAGAGTCGGCAGAAGAAGTTTGGAAAAAATTTAAGGACTACTTACAGAAATATTGTAAAATTAAGGAATGTTGAATGATGTTGGATTGAAATTGAGTGGTTCCTAGCTGTAATGATATAAAGGAATATGGAAGAAAAAAAGGGTTTGGATAGAAAATAAGGTGATATTATAAGCTGTAATGCTTTAAGTTAAGGATTTGCTGAACAAATAATTTGAAAGGGAATACAAGAAGGGGAAGTATGAGGAGGTCAGAGAAATATGTTATTGAAAAGTTTGTATCATGAACTATATGTCTTTTTTAATCTTTTTGTTTGTTTTTTGTTCGCACAAAAAATTGAAAATTTTAATAAATATCTTTAAAAAAACCAAAAAAACAAATCTTTCCCCATGCCTTTTTTAATGATTTTACATTGCAACTACATATAGTAATCTTTTATACTTTTTGCAGAGGGATTAATATATAGAAACAAACTAGGTGAGGGTCTGGGTCAAGCCACTCTTTGGAACTTCAGTGAATAATCATGCCACATTCATAATATGCAGGCTAAATTTTTGTTCAGATTTCTCAGTGAAGGTGTGATATTACATTATATGTTGCTCTCCACCCTCCTTTCGAATAATTGAGTACTAAAACTTGTTTTGTGAGCTCCTTCCCCACTTCCCCAAACTTTTTGACTTTGGGGGATGTTAGAAAACTTTCCTGTTTCCCCCCCCGCTTCTGTTGGGAAATATAAAAATAAAGATGAAGACAGAAAATATAAATAATGGGTAGATTAGCAGGTAGGTAATACCTGAGAACTCTAATGAATGGCATGTTCATTAAAGCATAATTATTTCAGAAACATTTGGGATCTCCATAAACCATTGACTTCTATGGCAGTTTAAGTGTTTCCTAGGTCTATTTTTGAATCCTGAGTTTTCATCATTAATGCCTCATGTGTCTCACTAAACAATTGCAGTGAACAAGATGCTATCCATCTGGATTCTCAGATGCCCAGCTGGGTTCAGATAAATTAATAACTTAGCTCTTCATTCTGTTAAAAAGAAAGGAGATCATTCCCTCTTTTCTGAAAGCATAAAAGATTGTACGAATAGAAACTTGTCATTATATCCATCCTGAATAGCGCCATACCAATTAAACATAAAAAGAACTACTGAAGATAACAATATTATAAATGAAAACAGGTAGACAAAGAAAAGTAGAATCCTGCCAAGTACATTTAGTTCTTCCTAAAATGTACAAAAGAATTGTGTATATGTGTTAAAAAAAAACTTTTGAAACAGCTGTAAGATATCCCATCCATTCCATATTATCGCTCAAAGTCTAGGTATTTTGAAGTCTGAGTTTACATTTCAATCAATATTTGCCATCAAAGCCTTGCATAAAAGGTGAAATTCATTAAAGATTTATATTGATGAGCATGTGGCATATGTTTGATATGCAATTATATGTATAATTAATTAGCAATTTGGACTAGATCCCCAATGCTAATAATGTCCTTCATGAAGTTTTCCCCTCCAATGAAAACAGGCTCTGAATTCCTAAAGAAAAGGCATTTCTTAATCCATGTTCTATTATTACTTTTGCACTGATGCAAATTTATGGTAATATTTTAGACACAGGACTCAGCTAGATTGAGAGCTGGACCATAAAGAAGGCTGAGCGCCAAAGTTTTGATGCTTTTTAATTATGGTGCTGGAGGAGACTCTTGAGAGTCCCATGGACTGCAAGAAGATCAAACCTATCCATTCTGAAGGAAATCAGCCCTGAGTACTCACTGGAAGGACAGATCGTGAAGCTGAGGCTCCAATACTTTGGCCAACTCATGAAAAGAGACGACTCCCTGGAAAAGACCCTGATGTTGGGAAAGATGGAGGGCACAAGGAGAAGGGGACGACAGAGGACGAGATGGTTGGACAGTGTTCTCGAAGCTACCAGCATGAGTTTGACCAAACTGCAAGAGGCAGTGGAAGACAGGAGTGCCTGGCGTGCTCTGGTCCATGGGGTCACAAAGAGTTGGACACTACTAAATGACTAAACAACAACAACAAAACCACTGTGGCACCAGATGGCGCTGTGGACTCCCATCTCCCTACTGGATTTCCCTGTATGAGTTTACAACTGAATCACTTCTTTGACGTGTCTAGATCCAGCCAGAGTTTGATCTCTGATTCTCATGTCTAACCGGCAAAAGAAAGCGATCTGGAAAATATGACAAACAATACATTAATAGTTTTCCGTCAAAAATAGCTGAATATAATTTGATACAGTGCTTTGCTTTACTGAAGTCACCTGTGATACGACTGTGATTGGCTGCTACATGAGAAGCTGGAGGAGGCAGGGGGTTCCAAGCACTCTGTGTAGGGTGCTGCTTGGGAGTTTGTTTTTTAAACAACACTATTTATTTCTAAATTTGCTTTCCTTCCTGTAAACTAGCATATGCAAGTTTTATGCAAATCAACATCCTCTTTTGTCTTTTGGTGTCTTTTCTGTGGGAGAGCATAAGTGGCCACTTCACTTTAGTATCTCTTTTTTTAAAGCAGCAGTTAAAATACACAGCGTTAAAATCTTGCATGGTAACACAATGTGAATTTTAAAATATTTGAATAGAGACAAAGGAAGGGAACTATTAAGAGGACAGTAAGTTCCATTATGAGGGGTGCGGGTGGCGCTGTGGGTTAAACCACAGAGCCTAGGACTTGCCGATCAGAAGCTTGGCAGTTTGAATCCCTGTGACGGGGTGAGCTCCCATTGCTCGGTCCCTGCTCCTGCCAACCTAGAAGTTCGAAAGCATGCCAAAGAGCAAGTAGATAAATAGGTACCGCTCCAGCGGGAAGGTAAACGGCGTTTCCGTGCACTACTCTGGTTCGCCAGAAGCGGCTTAGTCATTCTGGCCACATGACCCGGAAGCTGTACGCTGGCTCCCTCGGCCAATAAAGCGAGATAAGCACCACAACCCCAGAGTCGGACACGACTGGACCTAATGGTCAGGGGTCCCTTTACCTTTACCTTTTAAGTTCCATTATAACAGGGGTGACATGGCAGTGGGGGACAATGACAAGTACAGTGGTACCTTGGGTTACATACGCTTCAGGTTAAATACGCTTCAGGTTACAGACTCTGCTAACCCAGAAATAGTGCTTTGGGTTAAGAACTTTGATTCAGGATGAGAACAGAAATCGTGCTCTGGCGGCGCGGTGGCAGGAGGAGGCCCCATTAGCTAAAGTGGTGCTTCAGGTTAAGAACAGTTTCAAGTTAAGTACGGACCTCTGGGAGGAATTAATTACTTAACCCGAGGTACCACTGTAACTTCATTATAATAGTATAACTTGGCAAGAATCATAATGAATGAGATAGCAGGCTCAAAATAAGGAACTGAATGGGTTGCATGGGGTCACACCTCTCACTGTATATTATTGTCACCACCATATCAGCTTGTCATTATCCCTTGGCCACCGCCACCCTGTCCCAGCTCTGACAACTGTAGTTTGGCAAGCGTACTTGAAAAGTGTTTGCTGGCGATTCCTAGCCCCTTTCACAGAACTTCAGCTCCTATAATTTCTTTGTTGTTGTTGTTGTTGTTTAGTCGTTTAGTCGTGTCCGACTCTTCGTGACCCCATGGACCAGAGCACGCCAGGCACCTCTGTCCTCCACTAACTCCCGCAGTTTGGTCAGACTCATGCTGGTAACCTCGAAAACACTATCCAACCATCTCGTCCTCTGTCGCCCCCTTCTCCTTGTGCCCTCCATCTTTCCCAGCATCAGTGTCTTCTCCAGGGAGTCTTCTCTGATTTCTTAGGGAGATGAAATGGAGGCCCGTAGCATAAATGCATCCTCTTTGTTCACTTCTTCCATATTCAAGAGCTCCTGTCTCCTCCCATTATTTTATCCCCAAGAGCTGGGATCCTTTCCCTTCCTTACCCCCATCATCGCCACTCTCATTTCTTCTAGTTTCAGAAATGGGGGGTGGGTGGGGGTAGGGGGGACACAATTGCAGTTACTTGGCAACCGCAACACAATATCTCCAGGCTGTGAGGCACATCCGAAAGACGAAAGAGCAAAAGCTGGATTGCCTTGAAGCGGCAGCCGCAGCAGACTACAACCCAAGTCTTCCCTTATGAATGGAACAGCCTAGATGCTGGAACACTGGGGAGTATCATTATTTTTTGAAAAAGACATGGCAAGATTTTCTACTGACAATTTTAGCTATTGTTCAGAAAGTCTTGCACAGGGGGATTTTGTGTTATCTGGCTTGTATTAAAATACCCTTTTAACCTTAACACTTTTAAGAACATTTATCATTACAGACAATTATAATATATGCTCTAAAGAGGCTGTAATTCCATCGTCTCGTTCTGATAACATGAAAATACCACCTGAGCTGCAATACCTTGTCTGTCATCAATCCCTGGAATCATCTGATGGAATTACAGTCCCATTATGTATAGTTGGAGGCCCATTATTCCTTCTCTCAAGGCTGGAGCATATTTTGCGAATATATTTTACTTCCATGAATTTTTGTGAAAGCAAATATGATCTGTTCAGTCCAGCTTTATAAACAGGTGACATAGCAAATCGTTCACCTACCAAAGGCTGGGAATAAGAAAATTACTAAACTCGTATTTGAATTGATGTGGCAATTTAAAGTGATTTTCAGCAACCCACTCCTGAGTGCCAATGACCCTCTTTACTTTGTCCTTTTCTTATATTGCTTGTGCTGAAGAAAGCTATTCCCAGGCTCTATAAAGCCATGCGCTTAGACACAATATATATCAATAGTGAACTAAAGAGTGTTATCATCACTGATGAGAACTAGGGGAGAGATCAAACCTGAGATTGCATGGTAGCCGCAGTCTGTGGGACAGTGATTTAAATCTGCCTCATCCAATTTCAAAACCATATATAACTAGGAAAGTTGTAACATAATGTGCATTAACGGATTCTCACAGGAGTTTGTTCTGTCTTCCACACAGGCCTACCACTAAGTAGATACAGCCCAAGAGCTTGCTGAGTCACATGCCATGCAACCCTGTGCTTCCATATCGCCCTAAATGCCACATATCTTGAGATTCACAGGTGGTGTGTTGACCAGAGTGCCTTTTACCAGCTTGTAGCTGGTTCACTGTGGCCCCAGCTAGAGAAACCAGATGCTGCCTCAATTATACAGGACCTGGTTAACTCCCATGCTGTTGTAATCATCACACATCTTCCTTTGAAGATGGATCAGGAGTATCAACTGGTACAGAATGCAACAGGTTGGATGCTAGTGGAACCCAAGGAGTCAGAGCACACACTGGGGACCAGTCTGCGTTGGTTATCTATTCATTTCCAGATCAGTTTTGAATGCCAGGAAAGCAACAGAGCAGGCATAGGCAAACTCGGCCCTCCAGATGTTTTGGGACTACAATTCCCATCATCCCTGACTACTGGTCCTGTTAGCTAAGGATAATGGGAGTTGTAGTCCCAAAACATCTGGAGAGCTGAGTTTGCCTGTCCTTGCAATAGAATTCCACTCGTACTACCTCACCAGCTGCTACCACACAGATCATTGTCGCTGAGAGACTGCTGAGCTGTCATGCTGTAATTTGTAGCTCCACCCCTCAGCAGCAACTTAAATTGCAGCACGACAACATCCTTAGATTTTTATTATATGTACAGAAACATCAGTGAAATTTTGAGAGCATTGTTGAAAAGGAATAAGGGAGAGGTCACATTGTCACATTTCCTGAAAGCAGAAGTATCAAAGTGGTTTTCTGGAAAGTCTTATTTGGTGCAGAAACCACACAAATCCTGAGACCCGTCTTCTGATATAAAGACAAATTGACCTCTGTGTTCCAGAGCCACAAGCTATTAAAACTAGCTCTTGGAAGAGCAAAACCCCATCTGTTTATGTTAGTGTGACTCACTTGAAAAATTAACTGCTGGTGAATTGCATCTGGCCAGTTACGTTTGGGCGGAAGGTTTGAGATTGTTCTTAACAGGTTCGAATGCAGAAACGTGCATTTCTAAAATGTGTTATGGAGCCTGCCACCCCTTTCTTTTATTTTTTTCCTGAAAAACATTTTCCTAACCTAGAAAACTTTCTTTAATCAAAATAATACACTAGGTAAATGTAAGTTCAGGTAGGTAGCCGTGTTGGTCTAACGCAGTCAAAATAAATAATAATAATAAAAATTGTCCAGTAGCACCTTACAGACCAACTAACTTTGTTCTGGTATAAGCTTTTTGTGTGCATGCACACTTCTTCAGATACCTGAAGATAGGGAAATGTAAGTTATGTGAATGATCAAAGTGTTGTCAACACATTACATTCAACCTGCATTGAAATCCACTTAATGATTCACCAACTTCATGCTCTTCAGATGTTTTGGGGTATACCCTGTCCTCATCAGACCCAACCAGCATACCTGTCTGCAAAGCACTGGTTGGTTTATATGTTGCATATCTTCTATACGTCTGTGCTACACAGCTTCAAACCACAAGCTTAGCAAAATGTTTCATGGAGAGTTTATTGGGGCCCACATCTCCTTGATAGCATGCAGTAATCAAATGTCACCATAGGAGCATTTTCCCACAACCTTCTGACAGAGTAAGATGCTACACCACACAGCATTATCAGGGAAAGGCATAGGCATCTGGTCTTTAAACAAACATGTGAGCAGGAGAACAGGCTCATGGATGCCAGATATTCTCCCTGCATATTGAGACTTATACCAGCCAAACCCCTACCTCCTGTAGCCACACATTGGGTGTCGGTGTGAAGGGGCCTTCTGGGTGTCAATACATATAGGCCTTCTCTATACTAGGGGGAATTCTAGGCCAATTAGCGCCCCCCCTTGAATGGAAGAGCCCTATACATATACACATGAATGTGCACAGGTTTCCTTCACACTGATAGTTATGTGCAGATATCAGGGCACACATGACTGACTATTGGGTGCAATCCAGATACCCACCCCCCAAAGGTGTGAGGGTGTTCAGAATGTCTATCAGCCCCAGCTAGCATTGCCAGTAGTTGGGGATGATTGGCGTTGTAGTCTATAGAATCTGGAGGACACCACATTGACTCAACATGGTTTAGACCTTGTCTTCAAGAGTTTAGAGGTCAAAGATGGGTAACATTGCATGGAAAATGACAGAAGCCTAACTAGATAGCTACAAATCTAAGTTATGGGCAATGAAGAAACACATAGTATACTATTTGGAAAGCTAAGGAGCTTAGGCCAATAAAAAAAGAATGGTGTCTATGAGCTGGGAACTGCCAGTACAACCTGTATTAATTGACATAGTTCTTGGCAATTTATTTTGGCTGTCACAGTGGAAACTAAGGAGTGATTTAGTACGTAAACTTAATTATCCTGTCAACTTTAGAGGTTGCTGCACATCACGACTACAGTGTGCAGTGAAGGCTTAGCACTACACCTCTGGAGAAAGAATTTCAGTCTCGAGGGTTGTCAATCTACCACCTTTCACAAACACTGAATTCAATTTTAGGGAAAGAATTCAATTGTTAAAGCACAATCCCTCTTTTCTGACAGCTGTGAACTTTTATTTCTTACTTTTGCATTAACTGAGAGTCAGGAGGGGTCAGTGGTGGGCAGCAAGCAGACATCATTCTTCCATTTGCTTTCACAGCTCAGGTTCTTTTCTACCCAATGCAAACTTTGCTTGCACCTGTTACTATATGCAAGTAGAATAGGATGTTCAGCATAGTGATCAGGGAAACGTTCAACATGTCACAATTGTGACTCATAGATGTGACTCATCCTAGCATATCATATCCTTTCCGAAGGCACATGCATAGATAATATGAACCAAAGTTTTAAATGCCTTGCGTTGCATTCAGAAGCCTGGGACTCTTAAAAGTCAGACTTTGGATTCTGATGCAGTGCAGTACATGTAGAACTTTGTCTTATAGCTTCTTCCTTGTATTTAGCCACAAGCAGACCAGTTTTCTTCATTCCAGCATCCCCCTTGACCTGTGAGTCTAGTTTAAGCCCAGGGCATTCTGAAAATCCTAGCCTGGATCAAGGAATAGATCTGGCATGAACCTTGCATGTTGTGATGCTGTTGAAGAATCGAAGCAGAAATGGAACAGCTAGGAATGGAAACCACTCAAGTGAATATCAGTGGTATTTGCTCTCATTGCTTTTCTCTGGGCAGAATACTCAAACTTTACATATGTAGGTTATTTCTCTGCATTGTTGTTGATATTTCCCTTCCATTGAAATGTATTTATGTTAATTGCATAATTAAATACATAATTAGTTATTGCGCGTCGAGGTCCCCAAGCCACCCCCCAATAACTCACACATCACACATAATTTTTGTTTAAGGTTTTTGGCATGATTTTGGCCACAACTTTATTTAAATACACCCAAGTGAGTGGTTGCTTAGGCATTGGTTCCGACTATCTGTCCTTGCCCAGGGGACAGAACTGACTTTCGGATTCCAGCGGAAGCCAGTCAGGGAAATAATGTTGGGGAGAAATGAACCTGAGCATCAGTCCCTCACTTCTCACCCACATGCTCCTGGAGGCTTGCACGGCCCAAGTCCGATGCCAGGGACAAGGACGAAAAGAATGGCAAGCCCCTGGATTCCTTTAATGGAATTCCCTCTCCACACCACCATTGGAGGGGTAAGCACTTACCCCTCCACCAACCAATTTAACCAATACCTAACCGCCAACCTTACAAGTTGTGACAATTTGCTACGCAGTAGGCAAAAACCAAATGGCACCAGCCAATCAGCCAAATGGACAAAATTCCTACCAGTTCCCTGCCTCAAAAGCAGATGACCCCATGACAGGTATAGCAAGGTCAAGCGAACACCCCCCCCCCCAATTCAGGGAGGGTGGGCAGGTGATCCGGTGCAAGCAGCCAAGAGGACGCCCTATGCTGGGCGTCCAGTATTTAAAACCTCTGACCCCTCCTCCAAATTGGCAACACACAATTCTCCCCAGAGACCCAATTTAACCAATTCCTGCCTGGGTCTCTTCAAACATCCGCCTAGCAACAGTGGGGGTGGCCTGTAAGCCCCTACACGTGCTCTCTGTTAGTGAGAACACGCTTTTTCCTTGTGTTCATAGAGGATAGACAGTGAGACAAATAACAAAGGTTTTGGTGGAAGCCGAACTGTAGTGGAACGGAAACAGTACTGATTGCAATGAACACAGGACAGGATAGAAATGGTTGCTTACTTCTATCCCTGGATGTGCTTGTGATGGTTCTTAAAATATATCACATGGGTGAAATAATCCTTACCCTGTTTGGGGGTGATCAGAGCTTGGGGAACCACAACTACATCCAAAGCCCCATCAGTTCTGCCAGTCGGAGCAGAAGATAGAAAGTGGGGGTTTTCTTGAATGTTTTGCTGCACCAGTATGTATGTCATACTGGTAGTATGTCAGAGGAGCTCATATCAGGCCCCTCTCCTGGCTTTGGGTGAGCCTGTGAACAACACGCACACACACACAGAGAGAGAGAGAGAGAGAGAGAGAGAGAGAGAGAGAGAGATGATGATGATGATGAACAAAGGAGCAGAGCTGTATAAATAATGGCTGTGATCCAGGAAGTAATTTTAGGCACTAGGATAGACAGAGCAGTAGAGCTCTTGTGCTTTGATTCCTGCAGAGCACTTCCCCTCCCCAATCTCTTTATCCTCTGTGCTGCTTTGTGAAATGCTTTTGAAATGCCCTCCAAGAGTTCAAAATACCTTGTGATGCAGTGGCAGCCAGGGAAAAGGCCCAGGTTACTGTGCTTCAGGTGTGGGAAGGATTGAAGCCCTGTAGCACCCATAGATCTGACCTACCTGTTCCCTGCGTGCATTCCAAATTTTATATATGAGAACAGTTAGCTCCTGCCAAAATAATATCTGACTCTGTCTGCAAGTTGGAAACAACTAGGATATGTCTCTCTGCTTTATGATTCTTGACAAGGAACAGCCTTAGGGAGGTTTGTTCAGGGTTTTTTTTGGATTTTCCAATTATTATGATTGAATACAAGGATCATTTTGTATGAATAAGATACTGTTGTAAAAAGATGAGGGGGGATGTTGTATTGTTCTCAAAATGCAGTGCTGTTCTTATTTTATGTAGTAATGACTTTGACAAATCTGAATCTAGTTTCCTGGTCACCTTTTGTTTAGTTATATGGAAAGATATACGGCTTGAACTGGACAATGAAAGGAAAGCGAAGGTTTCATGTATTCTTCCTTCTTGTTACTAAGCAGAGGGGGAAGCCACACACACACACACACACACCCCAGTTTGCCAGGAGCAATGTTTCCAGCTTAGCATGGTGGTGGGATGTGTTTGGGCCTCAGCACATGGTAGTTTCCATTATGTCTTAAGTGGCATAGATCAGGCAGTCTCTTGGAAGTTGGACAGCCCTGGCATAGATTATTCCAATCTCGAATCCAGCCTAGCCACGGAACTGGATTTCTGGCCTTGGTCAACCTGACGGACTACCTTTTCCAACAGGGGCGTGTGACATACTTCTTTCTGACATCCATTCAAACACTTCTTATTGTGTTGGTATCATTAGGCTAGTTTGGCAACTGAAACATTTCTAAGGTAAAGGTAAAGGGACCCCTGACCATTAGGTCCAGTCGTGGCCAACTCTGGGGTTGCAGCACTCATCTCGCTTTATTGGCCGAGGGAGCCGGCGTACAGCTTCCAGGTCATGTGGCCAGCATGACTAAGCCGCTTCTGGCGAACCAGAGCAGTGAACGGAAACGCCGTTTACCTTCCCGCCGGAGTGGTACCTATTTATCTACTTGCACTTTGACATGCTTTCAAACTGCTAGGTTGGCAGGAGCAGGGACCGAGCAATGGGAGCTCACCCCATCATGGGGATTCGAACCGCCGACCTTCTGATCAGCAAGTCCTAGGCTCTGTGGTTTAACCCACAGTGCCACCCACGTCCCTCCTGAAGCATTTCTATCTGCACCTAAATTTATAAATGGTAACTCATGGTTTTTTGAGGGAGAAACAAGGAAGCAGAATTAAATGAACAGTTTGCTGATCTAACCAGGACTATACAGGTCATATCGACTTTGTTATGCAATAATCTGTAGTTTGAAACAGGCACCATGACATCTGGCATGGGATCTGTTA
The DNA here is from genome assembly GCF_027172205.1 of Podarcis raffonei. Lineage (NCBI taxonomy): Eukaryota > Metazoa > Chordata > Lepidosauria > Squamata > Lacertidae > Podarcis > Podarcis raffonei. The sequence goes on along the minus strand of NC_070612.1, from coordinate 55,330,614 downwards.
CAGTGGTGCCCCGCAAGACGAATGCCTCGCAAGACGGAAAACTCGCTAGACGAAAGGGTTTTCCGTTTCTTGAGCTGCTTCGCAAGACGAATTTCCCTATGGGCTTGCTTCGCCAGACGAAAACGCCTTGCAAGTTTGCTTCCTTTTTCTTAACACCGTTAATACAGTTGCAACTTGACTTCGAGGAGCAACTCATAGAACGCAGTGTACATAGTAGCCTTTTTTGAGGTTTTTAAAGACTTTGGTGATTTTTGAAGCTTTTCCAAAAGTTCTTTTGCAGCCATTTGGTAAGTTAAGCTTTTAAAACTTTTTGGGGGGGTTTTGGATTTTGGGTTGGGGTGTTTGGAATTCAAGGACTTGGTGTTGGGGAGGGGTTTGCAAGAACCTGGAAGCTTGTGTGTGTGTGTTTTTCTGCATTTTTATGATTTTTTGTGACCATTGGGGCACTCTGCTGTTTATTAAAAAAAATTCTGGATTTGAATTTCTGTGTGCTGGGTGGCTGGGGGAACAGTTGGGAAGGGGTTTGCAAGAATCTGGAAGCTTGTTTTTTTCTGCATTTTTATGATTTTCTGTGACCATTGGGCCACTCTGCTGTTTTTTAAAAAAATTTCTGGGTTTGAATTTTGAAAAGCTCTTTACAGTATGTGTGACTTTAAAGAGCACTTAATAAACTCTTGTTGTACCAAATTTGGCTTTGTTTGGACTTTTTTTGACCATAGGAACGCATTAATTGATTTTCAATGCATTCCTATGGGATTTCGTGCTTCGCAAGATGAAAAATTCGCTAGGCGAAAAAATTCGTGGAACGAATTAATTTCGTCTTGCAAGGCACCACTGTATTGCAGAAATAGCCTTTTCTCTGTCTTGGCATTTATTTTCATTGAATCTGGCACTACATGCATTATTCGGCACTTAATGCACCTTTTCTATCTGGTAGGCCACCTGAGGCAAAACCTGGATTGACGAAGAACATAACAAGAATCCATGGATGAGCTACATGACAGTCTGAAGATTTGAACCAGGGTCGTCCTAGTCCAGGCACTCCAACCACTACCCCACAGTAGCTTTATCAACTTCAAATGACCTATTTTCATCACTACTTCAGTGATAATAATGGTCTTCAATAGAGGGAAGTGCTCTTTGTTCCAGTGTCCAGGGGCTGAGTGCATCTTACAAGATAATCCATTTCTTTGTCGCCGAGACCTGGAGGTTTTCAGGAAAAAGTGGGTTCAGCGAAGAAGGGAGGCTGCAACACATCAGCTGCCAATGAATTCTTCACTGTTCAGTATCTGAGCAAGGAATAAGATACTTCTCCTTGATATGAACAAGACACCTAAGTGGCCATGGAAGGTTTAGGTGGTTTAAATCTGTAGCTGTAGCATTTGTAAAGGACTCCTGACAGTTAAGTCCAGTTGCGAACGATTCTGGGGTTGCGCCTCCCACCTCGCTTTACTGGCCGAGGGAGCCAGCGTACAGCTTCCGAGTCATGTGGCCAACATGACTAAGCCACTTCTGGCGAACCAGAGCAGTGCACGGAAACACTGTTTACCTTCCTGCCGGAGTGGTACCTATTTATCTACTTGCACTTTGACGTGCTTTCGAACTGCTAGGTGGGCAGGAGCTGGGACCGAGCAACGGGAGCTCACCCCATTGCGGGGATTCGAACCGCCGACCTTCTGATCAGCAAGTCCTAGTCTTTGTGGTTTAACCCACAGCACTAGATTTCAGTAATTTACAATTCATGGTGAGCTTGTCATGTCTATCTACCATCATGAACTAACCAGTTCAAGGGGAATTGCCAAAAGATACAAGGACATCAAACACTACCTCACCTCTTTCTGGAAGCCTCCAGACGTCACTAAACACTGAAGTGGTCATGGAAACAGGCCCATATTTTTATCTATCTATATATAAAAAATCTCCTTCCTTTAATATCCATTTGGAATGCGCAAGCTATAGTAACAATAAGACATGATTTAATGCTGCCAGCTAACATATGGATGGAGTGTAGCTTTAGCTTCTTATCTTGGTATATTAGTTCCAAATCCAAACGGGATTTGGAAAGAAAAATGCTTTCCAGGTGGTTTTTGAATTTTCTTTTTGACAGTGAAGGCCTATGGCCTTGTTGCTATTGGTTTCTTTTCTTTCTTTCTTTCTTTTCTTGCTTTAATTTTTTCTGTTGGATTGCATTCCTTTATCCTATGATAACTCTAAAGTTTCAAAATGAGCAGCTTCCACAGTGTTCTCGAATCCCCTATTTATTCTGGGTGTTTCATAAACTATTTATTCTGCAAAGATTCACAGGGGAGGGGGAAAAAACCACACTATTTCATCTCAAGTGTCGCACATCTCAGCATTACCGAGCTATTATTAAATATATTTAATTTAGTATTTTATATATTGATTTTCGCTTTCTCCTCTTTCACAGAGGCTGACATTGATATAGTGCCTGACAGTATTAACCTGTTGGTTCCCCACCAGCACCACCTTATCTTTTAAAACTTCAGTCTCAAATCACAATCAGGAACATGATGAAATGGGTTTTGTATATGAGACTAAGAAGATAAATTGAGAGTAGATATGCAACTTAAGTAAATAAAGTGATTGTATGGGCAGTCATTTTCCCATTCATATAAGCTATTTATTATTGGACTGATTTCAGGCGTAGACTGCTTTACCATAACAAAAAAGAAAAGAAAGTATAGCTCTCTGAAAAATAAATGGACGGCAGTAAAAAGGAAAATAAACTTTCTCTGATCTTAATACATCTCAGTGATTCTGGAAAATATAAATACATTTATCCACCCTTTTACTCTGTAAATTAGTTTTAGAGATTGACTCTACATAAATGAATTTTTCATTGCCACGCACCTCTTGCGGGTTCAAGCAGGTCTCCTAAGGAAGGATGCTAAGTCTGCAGAGGAGAGAATATGGGCAAAGTCATTCTTATGTGCAAGGTTACAGAATTTCCTACCTTCCAAGATGTGTCTGGTGCAATTGTCAGAGCATCCTCATTAAATAGTTTCTGTTTGCTGAAGATGTACCTCTTTACCCTGGTGTTCCACGGGTAATATTTTTGTGACTGCCATTGGACCAGTGCTATAGACTGGTGTACTTTTTGCTGCTGTTGTTAAATCTGAGGTGGGGAACCTTTTTGGCTCCATAGGCCAGATCCTTATCAGGATTTGCCTCATGGTCCAGATCTGACTACAGGGTAACCCACCTGTCAATCATATGGGGTTCATGATACTAGGCAACAAATGCCTTGAAGAGTGGTTTAGACCACAAATATATTCCTTCTGGCAAAAAAAAATCAGCAGTAATTTGAATGGAGTGTCTAACATACCACAGGTCTATATAGACCTGAAGGGTATGGTACGTCCCAAAGGTTTTATGCCTGATATCCCAGAATTAGCATGGTGGGTTTTGTTGTTGTTGCTTGTTTTAAAAAGAAGACTACATACTGTAAGAATGAAAACTTAACACTGGTATAGTGTGAAAACAGTTTTGTAACTTCTGGGATGCATGCAGATTTTGTAAAGGGTATGGAAATATTATGTGTTTCGGGCTTTCTATTCTTTCCGCTTTCAAGCTGTTTACAAATTAGGAGTAGCAGCTCTTGGGGGTCACACAGTTCTGAAAGTTTACTGAATTCAAGGGTCTTTACAGGTTGGGCACACAGTGAAAGTGGTCAGTTGATTGGTCTATTTTTCTGGATAGATCAATTTGCAGCAAACGATTCTTTTTCTGCTCACTTCATTATATGCTGGCTGTGAGACGAACTTGACACGCAATATGACCAGGTGCAAGATTATTTGATTTTGCTGTGTGACCAGGTCCAATTTTACTTGTGTGAATTGACTCATACATTATTAGGACTTGAACAAGCCGTTGACCATTCTCTGGAATTTTCCATATAATCCTACCTACACAGGGGAAAGGTTTACAGAATTCAATAGGGCCTGTTCCTAAGTAAGTGGATATAGGATTGTGGTAAGAGACTCCTTAGTGAAGGGATTTGTTCTTAAAAGCAGAGGTGAGTTGTTGTTGTTTTTTTACTCTTGCCCCTTTCCATACTGATTAAATCATGTGATAAGATTTCTTAAGTTCTTAAAAATCCATTTAGGGAGAAGGCTGTGCTCTGGAGAGCGTTTCAAGGGCCAGACTGAAGGGTGGAGGACATTAACCCCCCAGGCCTGAGGTGTCTCACCTCTGCCCTAAAGTAGACTAATTTCCTTGATTGTGTAGCCTTATTGGAGTTTACCAATTGGGTCTGCGTTGCTCCCAGGAGGGAGGGAGGAAGTCAAATGACACCGAGGTTAATTCAAAGAAAGAGTTTATTCTGCTCTCTGGATAGCAGAAGACACTTGCATGGTCAGTCCACAGCAAGTCCAAAGAAATGAGAGATTCCATGCAATATATATATCCTCCAGACATCCTTTCCCCCCTTCCCCAGCAATCCAACCATGTCAGCTTATACACGTAAGTTGACATCACAGATGTTCCTGCTCTTTACTCTTAACCATAAAAGGGTTTTCCTCTTCCTGTACTCTTGACCATAAAAGCGTGTTCCTGTTCCTATACTCTTATCTTGGGGCAGGAGGTCACCAACTCTAAGAACACTCCTGGCACTGTTCCCGGGTCTCTTGTCAGACCTGACAAGGTCTGTGCGTCTTTGTGGTCAGGATGTAAGATAAGACCCAGACGTGCCATCCCTGCTCCACTTTGGAATGGACAAGGCCATTCATTAGGCACCACGGACTGATAAAAGAGAGAGCTTTGTTTATACAGCTGTGTTCTTGTTATGCATTTGCTCAAGTGCTCAAGTTAATGCATTTTAGAAATGCTCCCTTGGAGAAGGAAAATGGGGTTTTTGGGTCCCGTTTCAAACTGTCTGCACAGAAACCCATTCCTTCAATTGCTAATGCAGATTACTAAGGTATTAGAACTGCTATTTTTGTTCAAATTGCTGCAGCCTTCCTAGTACAATTATGTAGCTTCTTCTTCTTCTATACAGCATAGATCGCAGCCTGCACACACTCCAAAGGGACAAAAGAGAAATGATATGTCTCCAAGACCAGGAAACACCCCTTGGTGGCTTCGTTAAACTCCAGGAGGGGGCAGCAAACCCGTTTTGACCATACTTCTTCAGTATATAAAATGCTGTCTTTCCTGAAGGGTCCAAATAACCTTAATAGGACACTCTAGTTCCTAAGAGCTACTGAACTTGATTAATGTTACTGCATCAAGTATTGTAGTGTGTCACGGCACAGCTATCTGTCTGTCATTTTCCTTGCCACTGGCGTCAACCAGTGTAAAAATTAGTTATATTTTCATACATAAACTTATTGCTCCCATGTCTCAAAATATTCAGAATGACTTATAATAAAATTACAATTAAAACACATCCCCAATGTGAAAGTGAAAATAAGCAAGACCAAAAAAAGTACATGGGAAAGCAGTGGTTAGACCATGTTGTCGTTTAGTCATGTCCGACTCTTCGTGACCCCATGGACCAGAGCACGCCAGGCACTCCAGTCTTCCACTGCCTCCCGCAGTTTGGTCAAACTCATGTTAGTAGCTTCGAGAACACTGTCCAACCATCTTGTCCTCTGTTGTCCCCTTCTCCTTGTGTCCTCCATCTTTTCCAACATCAGGGTCTTTTCCAGGGAGTCTTCTCTTCTCATGAGGTGGCCAAAGTATTGGAGCCTCAGCTTCAGGATCTGTCTTTCCAGTGAGCACTCAGGGCTGATTTCCTTAAGAATGGCTAGGTTTGATCTTCTTGCAGTCCATGGGACTCTCAAGAGTCTCCTCCAGCACCATAATTCGAAAGCATCAATTCTTCGGCCATCAGCCTTCTTTATGGTTCAGTTCTCACTTCCATACATCACTACTGGGAAAACCATAGATAAAACCATAAAAAGGCATCATCTGAACATTTTGCAGTGCAGATTATAGCAAATGTTATTTGAAATAAAACGGTGATGGTGAAATGAGGCAAAGGAAGGGGCTGAAGGAGCATCTGTAGGAAAGAAGGTCCACAATGATGGTGCCACTAATCCCCCCCAAAAAGCCCTGTGTTGCCCTGAACCACTGAGGGCTTGAGAGGGTGAGGGATACTGAGAAAATGATGCTCACAGTTTAGCAGCCTTCCCTGATGGTAGTTTATGATAAAATTTGGTGAGGAACAATTAAATTGATTTCAATTTGGAGCCTTTCATAGATGCTGCATCTAGTGGTCTAAAATACTGTGCTAGGTGTGTTTTTATTTGATTTATTGTTGACCAACTTTGCAATGGGCAGCAGGTACAGTGGTACCTCAGGTTACAGTCACTTCAGGTTACAGATGCTTCAGGTTATAGACTCCGCTAACCCAGAAATAGTACCTTGGGTTAAGAACTGCAGGATGAGAAAGAAATTGCGTGGCAGCAGTGGGAGGCCCCATTAGCTAAAGTGGTACCTCAGGTTAAGAACAGTTTCAGGTTAAGAATGGACCTCCAGAATGAAATAACTTCTTAACCCGAGGTACCACTGTATGCCCCATGCTGCTTAAAAGCCAGCTGGCATGAAAATTCCTGACCAAGTACACGAAGGAAATTGTAACACATTCTTCTTTTCTTCTTTGCTACAATGAACTGGAGAAAATGTTCATTCTATTCCACACCAACTTGAAGCGGCCGGGGGGGCGGGGCGGGGCTGGACAAAAAAAGCAAAACAAAACAAATTTGGAGTGTGCCCTAAGAAGGAGAGGTTCCGCTGCATCTTGGGGCTTTAAAACACATTTTATTTTCACGAGTTAAGATGACTTTTGCATTCCTCATTAGTTTCAGAATGAAACATAGCCACAGGTCAGGAACTGGGTCAGCCTAATGAGGGAATAAAACTTGTAGTTCACCACAAGACCTGATGCATTTTCTTTTGTGCCCCGGCGTTGTATTTTATGCCTTGTTTATGCTGAGTGTTTCTGCCTTCTTACGAAGCTGCGGCTGTAATGAAAAGCGCAGAGCGCGTTTCTCGATTGTGTTGCTGCACAACTTGCTCGTTGCTGTCTAATTTTAAAGGAGGGGACCCTTTGAACTAGAACATCTCTGAGCAAACAGACTGTCCCATGCAGCTTGCCATCTCTTCTGCTTTGACTTCAGAAAAAAAGGAACTTTTAAAAGCAACACTAAATATAATTCTGATTTGAAATAGGCGAGGCTACAGTCTGATTCCTAACCCCACTTACCAGAGATGAACCCCTGTTCAATTCAATATTTTTTAGTGTTTCTCTGGGATAGCTAACTCAACCACGATGTTATTTCCAAGTCCACTGAACTTCAGATGGGAATGGTTTTTTATTGCCATGGATACATGATAACCAATAGCCAGAGCTTCATGAAAGGACAGCTGCAGATGTCCCTGTTTTAATACTCCATCTTATTTGCCTACACAGATATACTTACAGTGGTTTTTTTCTGGCGCGCCAACTGTTTACAATAGCTCTGTCAGACCATTACAGCAAAGGTGTTAGATAAGCAATTAAATGACTATATAGCTTGCTTTTCCAGGTACCAAAACAAAGCTTAGTCCATCCCTAGAAAAATAACAAAACAAAAAACAACTTGTTAAAACTGTCATAAGGCAATAAGCATTTCACTTGATAAAAACAGGGATAATTGCATAAATCTCATAATTCTCAATATGTCTAGGTGTTCAACTATCTTAAAAAAATCAAATGTTGTGTTTGCACGTCTCTCTATCCCCTTAATCCAGTTGTATATTACTTCATACTTTTTCACCAAGTCATTAAAAGAAACTGATTTCCATCCTGATTATTTGAGGCTGATTTCCCCTCCCTTCAGATATTGGTCAAGGACAAGAGCTCGCTCCCTTTAAAAAAACAAACCATAAATCGCTTGTGCCACTTATTTACAGGGTAATATATGCCTAGTCTGGTTGAATCCACAGTACAACCATGCACAAATTTAAATTTAAATAATTAACAACACAATCCTATACACGTGTGCTCAGATTTTTTCCTTCTAAAGGCATCAAGTCATCAGGATGATACAATGGGGCACTTTATAATAATTACGTAAAGCAAAGTGAACTATAATGCAATTCTTCTAATTAACATGTAGTCCCGTATTTCAAGTTTAATTGGTGATTCTATCGATGCTCCAACTGTAAAAATTTAGTTCTAGGAGTCATCTTACAGGCCATAACAGCTTTAGCTTTTTAAATTTTAAACATAAACATAAATAATCCATTAACAAAGTATTACAAAATGAAGTGAATAACATAGTGAACTTTTTGCTATAGTAACCTTGTGCAAATATTTCATCAATATATAAAAATATTAATGTATTTTTGGAGGTTGTGTGTAGCAGACAATTTCTCTGTATACTTCAGCCATGGGAACAATCTCCCCCCCAAGTTTTTATCTAATATTTGCTGGGCAATGTTCTTATGTGGCAAGTGAATTTTTGCCCACATGCTTGGAATGAAGACACAAAAGACAAGAATTTGGTATGAGGCTATCAGTAGCAGATATTCTGGGGTGATACCACTCACCTGATATCTGGTTTGTTGTATTGTCAAAGACCAATCAAGGAATGCTCCCAAAGTTACTGGAACGTGGGCAGCACTGTGGGTTAAACCACAGAGCCTCAGGCTTGCCAATCAGAAGGTCGGTGGTTCGAATCCCCGCAATGGGGTGAGCTTCCATTGCTCGGTCCCTGCTTCTGCCAACCTAGCAGTTCGAAAGCACATCAAAGTGCAAGTAGATAAATAGGTACCGCTCTGGCGGGAAGATAAATGGCGTTTCCGTGCGCTGCTCTGGTTTGCCAGAAGCGGCTTAGTCATGCTGGCCACATGACCCGGAAGCTGTACTGGCTCCCTCAGCCAATAAAGCGAGATGAGCGCTGCAACCCCAGAGTCATCCGTGACTGGACCTAATGGTCAGGGGTCCCTTTACCTTTACCTTTACCCCAAAGTTACTATACAGCTCCAGATGTGATGGACAAACCACCCACTGTGCTGAGGCCACTTTGCAAAACTGAAGAGAATGAGTGCAAGGTTGGCAAGTATCTTAAGAAGGGAACCCAAAGCTAATGGCCCAAAGTAATCCTGACTCACACACTTCCTTTGGGAGCAATAGGATCAGGGCTTTTTTCTTTCTTTCAGCTGGAGCTCACCAGAACTCAATTCTGGCACCTCTCAGGTGGGCACCATTGCCATTCTAAGAGAACAAGGGAGGCATTCATGGTGAGTTCTGGCACCCCTTTTTCTAGAAAACTAGAACTGGATAGGGTAATAATAATCTCAAATGTTTACTGTGGGCGGATCTACACTCATGGTTTTTAACATTAAGAAAGGGTTAAGGAATGGCTTTGATAACATAGGGTAAAAGGGAAAGGATCCCTGGACGGTTAAGTCCAGTCAAAGGTGACTATGGGGTTGTGGCGCTCATCTCACTTTCAGGCAGAGGGAGCCGGTGTTTGTCCACAGACAGCTTTCCAAGTCATGTGGCCAGCAGGACTAAACCGCTTCTGGTGCAAAGGAACACCGTGACAGAAACCAGAGCGCACAGAAATGCTGTTTACCTTCCTGCCGCAGCGGTACCTATTTATCTACTTGCACTGTCATGCTTTCAAACTGCTAGGTTGGCAGGATGCTAGGTCGATGATGCCCTGTTTTTACCTTCATAATGCGTAAAAACACCTTGTCTTTGTATTGCTTCATTTTTAATTGTTCTGTGCTGCTATATCAGTGAAAAACTGCTCATATGTCCCTATGTAGCGTTTTGCCTTTTTCTACTGCCTTCAAACTCTGACCCCACCCCCTTCCAAAGGTATTCGAGGGGCAGATAACAAAGGACATGGAGGGAGGAGAGAGGGAGGGAGGAATAATTAAAATGGAACACCAGAGGGAGGAGCAGAGTAACCAGTGATCAGTAGCAGATGGGGCGGGGACCATGGTAAAAAAGTTTTAATTAACAAGTATGCCCTGTGATGTTTTACAAGGACATATCTAATACCATTCTAACAGGGGGGTAATAACATTAAACAGGTCATCCAGTCACTTTTGCTGCCTATTTAATGCTATCCTATTACTTTTACTGTCTATTTATGTCATGGATATCAAAATAAAGAATGAAAGCTTTTCTTAAGTCCCAAGTGATTTCATGTTTGTTTTCTCTGTCTGGAAATTAATATTAATCTATCTGATATCCTTTAAAATGTATGATTCCAAGCATGATATGAAATTCAGCTGGGATGGGGGCTCACCATTTTGCTCCTTTGCTGTATGAAATAATGCCTTATAATACATTTTCTGCATGTGGCTAGTTGTTTTAACTGACTCAGTTCACAGCAGATATGAATTTTAAAAAACCCAAGTATCTCCCCATTTGCAGCCATGCATATTCATTGGTGGTTAATAGGTGACCAAGTTTGGTTGAGCAAAACAACTCTTCATTTCTGCTAACATGGAGGATTTAATTTGAGCAGGCCTGCTGTTTACTCTAGATGAAAAGGCAGCTGAGGAGGCCTGAAGGGAAAGCATTTTTAAGGATTTAGTCAGTCTCTACCTCTGCTGACTCCTTAATGGTATTTGACTTTGTCTAACTTAATTAGCATCTAGCGCAATTGTGCTCTTGAGAAAAATATTGTGGAAAAGTTCTCTGATACTCTTAATATCTCTACAAATGAATCCTATAGAATAGTATTGAATTCATTCCCCTAATGAAGACTGTGATGTACAACACAATCTTGCCCGGGTACGAGTAATCACAGAAGAAGAAGAAGAAGAAGAAGAAGAAGAAGAAGAAGAAGAAGAAGAAACGGGTGGAGAAGCTTCTTCAGGTATACAGGGCTGAGGCCGTTTAAGGCTTTACAATTCAGCACCAACACTTTGAATTGTGCTCAGAAATGTACTGGGAGCCAATGTAGGTCTTTCAGGACTGGTGTTATATGGTCCTGGTGGCCACTTCCAGTCACCAGTCTAGCTGCTGCATTCTGGATTAGTTGTAGTTTCTGGGTCACCTTCAAAGATAGCCCCCACGTAGAGCGCATTGCAGTAGTCCAAGTAGGAGATAACCAGAGCATGCACCACACTGCTGAGACAATCTGCTGGCAGGCAGGGTCTCAGCCTGCGTACCAGATGGAGCGGGTAGACAGCTGCACCTGAGACAGAATTAACCTGCACCTCCATGGACAGCTGTGAGTCCAAAATGACTCTCATGCTGTACACCTGGTCCTTTAGGGGCACAGTTACCCTATTCAGTACCAGGGAGTCCCACACACCTTCCTGCCCAATGTCTTGTCGGAATTCAATCTCAACTTTATATTACTATTAATTAAATATATAAATTAAATATATGTTAAAAGTTTAAACTGAATACAATTATAAAGCAAAGTATTTCTTTTTTAAAGAAATTATTCTTTTAAAAGAAAAATGATTATTTTAACAGACAAATGGTGTTTTATTTGAAAAATATGAATGTAACATATTTTTGTTACATTGTTTGTTGATTCAGTTTCCCACTTTTTATGCTTTTTCGGTCATCTTTATGTTGGATTCGACTAAGCATTAATCCAAGCAGTAATGGCCAAATTTATTTTCTTCCCACAACAAAAAGTAAATAAAACAAGCTTTACCAACCATTTTTGTAATTATTTCCCTTGCCAAATTTTCTTCTGCATGTGGCTGTTTACAGCTTTGCAAGAAGAATGGAAAGGGAGGGCAAGAGAGGGGACTGGATTTGTTTTTGTGCTAATTGTTTCCCCCCATAGGGGATGTCTTGCTGACAATCTATGTCATTCACTCAAAGACAATGGTTTTAAATCTTTTGTTTTGTTTCTTGCCCCAGGCAAATAAAGCTTAAAATAAAGCTGCCTAGGGGCAATGGCTACTTGATGATGAGAAATCAATAACAACAGCGGTACTGTACATAGTGAAAAATATGGCAATATAATGGTATTCATTATGCGAGAGGATTCCAACCACTGTCAGGAGAATCGAAAGCAATAATATTACTTTTGTGAACCACCATACTGGGACAAGATCATACAAATTTAATAAAATGGAAACTGCTATGGTTGAGTAATGATAACATGATGAAAAGATGAACAGGTACAGAACAGTGAACTCCATCACTAGAGTTGACCCACACATTCATCCAGGAAGTGACATGCTTCGTAATATTGCCACATTTTAAGCACCCTGAAGAAGCAGCCATCTTAATTTCTCTTTAAAGGGTACATGGAAGGGGGCAACTGGAATCCTGTAGATCTTGTTGAACTCCAAGTCCCATCAGAACCAAACAAGCATGGCCAGTGATTGGGGATTGTGGGAACTTTAGTCTGGCGATACGTGGAGGGCTGCACGTTCTCCATGCTTGCAATAATACATCAGTGGAATAGAATGGCAGTCCACAACTTATGATGCAGGTTAAGCCTACAGCCAGTGAAAAGCATCGTGAAGAGGACACTACACAGATGATCCATAACAACAGCTTTAATGTAGAAACAGTTTATTGTGGGAACAAACCATTCAGCAGGTTGTTGCTTGTAACAGAGAACAGAGGCCTGACTTAGCAGTTCCAGGTATGGCAAGCCAGGAGGGCCATTGCACCCCAGCCAGAGAGTTCACTGGTGTAGGAAAGGCCCTCTTATAGTGGCTTTGTCAATAACCCCCCTCAACCCTAGACCAAACTCTTAATCCAGTTGAAGGCCAGCTGATGATGATGATGATGATTTTGCAAGAAAAACTGCCTCTGAACTTCAGAATGTATTTCTCTGCAAAGGTCACTTCCACCAATTTTTCCATCTTCACCCTCCAAAGCATTCCAACTGCCCAATACATCAGCCGTGCATTCATGTAGATGATGATACAGAGGTGAATGAAGAATCTCTGACTATTTTTTGGAATCTCTTAAATGTGTAAATACATCAAGAACCGAAGATAAGTCAGATTTGCTATTAGCGGGAACTTCAGAAAGTAATCCAGACCCATACCTCTATGCTCTGGATTTTTTAAACCTGGTGTCTTCCCATAAATTCATTTAGGTTAGGTGGAAACCTCAATTCATTCAGTATATGTCTTTGGGGAAATAAATCCTGTGTCCAGTCAGGCTTCCCTGCGTGGCTCTGCTTGGGAGCTGACCTGGCAGGAGAGCAGAGTAGCAGCGGTCCTGCGTCCATGTGAGATGAGGGATAAATCAAGTCCAAAGACAGTTCGGTTCTTATCTCTAGAAGCGTTTATTTACAAAGCAGTAAATCCGTCAGAACTTTCCGACATCTCTCCGTGCTTTTTCCAAAAGCACACACGCAGCCTCTGAGCCTGAGCTGCGTCTCAGTCAGAATCGAAAGCAAGTCTGAATGCAGACACACACTGTGACGCACTTCTCTGCGTCAAGCTCCTCCCAGATACAGGACACCACGGAGTTTTAACCCTGTCAGTTCCAAACTCCACAATGTCAACCTTATTTATGAAGTACCGGTAGATACTATATGTGTGTGGAAACCCCAGGAGATATAGTGTAGACAGAGAAACCCAATTTCTGTGGAGTCATCTAGTAGGAAAACACAAGTGCTGGTTTGCTATGGAGATGGGCAGCGTCTAAATATCGCATTGCTTTTGGTAAAATTTAATGTAGAATGAGACTATAGGTAAGGAATTTTTGTGGTGCACTTCAATAATATTAAAACACTTCTTGATTCTCACATAGACATTTAAGAAAGTTTTGCTGAGTACCATGTGAAATTGAAGAAAGGGGGATACCTAATGAAATTGCTATGTTCTGTTCTTCTTGCTTACTAGGGAAAGTCAGAAGGGAAAGTCCAATATATTTTGTTGCCTCAGGCAAACCAGCAAACGCACACCACCACTCCCAAGTCAAAGTGCATAGCATGTACCCAAAGCTGGTCAAATTATTTTGGCACCTGAGGCAGAATATCCCAGAAGCACCTCTCCCTACTGCCTGACAGGAAATGAATGCAATAATAAACAACAATAAATTTCTGCCCTTTCATGACACCCACATTCTGGTGCCTGAGGCAGTTGCCTCATTTTGCCTATTGGTAGGGCTGGCCCTGGTTTCACAGGACATAGAACTTTGGCACATCCATAGGGAAGCGACTCCTGTTGTTCTACTAAATCGTTACAAAAAAAAAATGTTTTGAAACAGATAAGGAAATAATAGTTTCTCTGCAACATAGATCCTTTCATGTAGCATGAATAGTTTTTCTGCAATGTAGATCCTTTCATGTAATATGGAATCTCATGTCAATTTCTGCAAATAGAAAGGCAGATGCATAAAGGATTTCTAAATAGGTGAATCTTACAGAACAATACAGTAGAAGTGTTCAGGATGGTCCTCATCATATCAGGCAGATGAACTAATGTAGATTTTCTACCCTTTGTTTTCTACCCTTTCTGCCATTTACTTAGAAGAATTTATTATTATTATTATTATTATTATTATTATTATTATTATTATTAATTCATACCCCCCCCTGGCTGGGCTTCCCCAGCCACTCTGGGCGGGGAACAACAAAATATTAAAATACAATAGTCCGTCAAACATTAAAAGCTTCCCCAAACAGGGCTGCCTTCAGAAGTCTTCTAAAAGTCTGGTAGTTGTTTTTCACTTTGACATCTGGTGGGAGGGCGTTCCACAGGGCGGTTGCCACTACCGAGAAGGCCCTCTGCCTGGTTCTCTGTAACTTGGCTTCTTGCAGCAAGGGAACTGCCAGAAGGCCCTTAGCACTGGACCTCAGTGTCTGGGCAGAACGATGGGGTTGGAGATGCTCCTTCATGTATACTGGACCAAGGCTGTTTAGGTGCAAGACATTCATCCCTGCCCTACTCCAAGAGTGTTGTTCTGAAAGCTGGAAATCGTACCCTAGGCAAGGGGTAACCAACCTTCTTGGACTAGTGAGCACATTTTGAATTTTGAGAGTGTTGGGGGAGCCAGTCACAAAATGGTTGCCATGGAGGCATGGCATAATACAAAACAGCTGCTGTGCAGCATGGCAAAACAGAAAATGACTGCCACGGGGAAACATAGCATACCACAAAATTAGAGACTACCACCCCCATATTTGCTGCGGGAAGTCAGCTATTTCCTGCTGGTCCTCATTATGGAGATTTCTCTCTCTCTCTCTCTCTCTCTCTCTCTCTCTCTCTCTCTCTCACACACACACACACACAGAGAGAGAGAGAGAGAGAGAGAGAGAGAGAGAGAGAGAGAGAGAGAGAATCTGATGTTGTTGATGTTTAATAACAAGAAACATTCCTCAGGACCATGAAAAACATACAAAGTAGCCGCACCACTCTCATTTCACAGAACTTGCTTAGAAGGTACCAGGGCATTCTTACCTAGAGACTTTTCTTTTTTTAGTAAAAGCCCAGAATCTGGGCACTTGCTCAAGGGCACCACTGAAAACCTTCATGGATGTTATGGTATCTTCAAATGCCAGGTCCCTGCCGTAGGCACATCTTCAATATCCATATAAAACAGTAATTCTGGCAGCATTATTCAGATCATGTCCACTATACTACTCCTTCTCCTACCTCCTCATGTATGTTTAAGTAGACTTGGGGAGGGGGGAACCCTCCTCTTTAAACATAAACCTGCCCTCTGAAAATTCTTTGAGCCTCAATCCCGGGTGGGGTGATTTCCAAGGTAGTCCAGGGTATGTCCCTCTGATTCAGGACCCTTGGATCAAGGAGATGGAGCATAATTGGGTGCGGTTGGGTGTGCAAAGCCCTAGTTGTTGTTGTTGTTTAGTCGTTTAGTCGTGTCCGACTCTTCGTGACCCCATGGACCAGAGCACGCCAGGCACTCCTGTCTTCCACTGCCTCCCGCAGTTTGGTCAAACTCATGCTGGTAGCTTCGAGAACACTGTCCAACCATCTTGTCCTCTGTCGTCCCCTTCTCCTTGTGCCCTCCATCTTTCCCAACACCAGGGTCTTTCCCAGGGAGTCTTCTCTTCTCATGAGGTGGCCAAAGTATTGGAGCCTCAGCTTCAGGATCTGTCTTTCCAGTGAGCACTCAGGGCTGATTTCCTTAAGAATGGCTAGGTTTGATCTTCTTGCAGTCCATGGGACTCTCAAGAGTCTCCTCCAGCACCATAATTCGAAAGCATCAATTCTTCAGCCATCAGCCTTCTTTATGGTTCAGTTCTCACTTCCATCCATCACTACTGGGAAAACCATAGATAAAACCATAAAAAGGCATCATCTGAACATTTTGCAGTGCAGATTATAGCAAATGTTATTTGAAATAAAACGGTGATGGTGAAATGGGGCAAAGGAAGGGGCTGAAGGAGCATCTGTAGGAAAGTCTCAGCTTCAGGATCTGTCATTCCAGTGAGCACTCAGGGCTGATTTGATCTTCAATAGTTTGGTTCTTCTTGCAGTCCATGGGACTCTCAAGAGTCTCCTTCAGCACCGTAATTCAAAAGCATCAATTCTTCAGCTATTAGCCTTCTTCATGGTCCAGCTCTCACTTCCATACATCACTAAAGCCCTAGTATACACCTTTAAACCTTATACTCAATAAAATAACTTCCCATACCAAGAAACTATTACAAAGTCAAGTTATTACAAGGGAAAGACAGGGAATGCATTGCTTAAACAAAGTTACAAAGTACAGCGGTACCTCCAGTTGTGGACAGGATCCATTCCGGAGCTCTGGTCGGATCCTGAGGTTTTCACAACCGGAGGTGCCTGTACTTCCAGGTTTGCCACATGCGTATCCCGAAGGATATGTAACCAGAGGCGCTCGTAAGTAGAGGTACTACTGTAGTTGTATGTGGACAGGATCCAATCACTAAGACACTCACACATTCAGATCTAAGGCTAAAGCGATCCTAACTTTCCTAGAAATATGTAGAAGGAGCTGCCGTAATAGTCCCTTACCCTGCTCCAGGTTGGGTGGCGATTGTGGCCTGTTGTGGCTTCCCCTCCAACATCTTCCTGCCACAGCTGGCTGTTGAGACCTCCCCTGGCCAGCTACTTTGGACAACAGGCCAGCCTGCCAACTCTTAAAATAAAATGAAATGAACTGCCCAATCAGGGACAGGCAGGG
Organism: Podarcis raffonei; assembly: GCF_027172205.1. Classification (NCBI taxonomy): domain Eukaryota; kingdom Metazoa; phylum Chordata; class Lepidosauria; order Squamata; family Lacertidae; genus Podarcis; species Podarcis raffonei. The sequence continues at coordinate 55,313,534 of NC_070612.1, read as the reverse complement.
AGGCGGAGACTAGGCAGTGGAATGGAGTTAGGAGGTTTTCACTCTGATCTGCCACCTGGGAATAAAAGCAGCTGTGTTCGAGTGTTGCAAGCCACAGAAAAATAGGCACAGCAGCAAAGATTTACACCTTCCCAGAAGATAGCCAAGATGCAAAGTAAAGATTTAAGATCCTATGCCTGTTTGAGGGTGAAGCCCTCCCTTTCCATTTGTAATATTTCACCAGGCACTAGAGATTTCTCACCTTCTCTGTTCCATGCTTTGTGGAATTGCAAATAGAAGATGCTGCGTAGCAGAGAGTTGGCACTGAGTCTTGCATCCCTAATTTGCCATTGTGAATATACCCTAAATATGCTTCGGAGTGTCTCCCATCCCAATGTGAAAAGGGGTATTGAGAGGGGATAGCCTTATGTACATGAATGACCTGACAGAATTCCTTTGAAATGTGTTTGTTCCTTGCAAGTTACTATTGTGCTGTCATGAGATAAGGCTGAGGTGAAAAAGCACCACCTTTGCCTTTATGTGGAAACAAGTCCTTCCCCCTGGGTTCCCGGGTCATAAATCCACCCCAGAAAGCAAATATCCCTGTTTGTTTGAAGCTAGAAGCTATAGTTACTCCCCCCCCCCAATAATATTTATTGAATTTCATACAAAGACATAACTTTAACATAATAAAGAAAGAAAAAACAATAATAAAGAAAAAAAACAATGAAAAAATAAAGTATTACAAACCCCACATATACCACCACACACATACATAAGACTTAATTGATTGGTTAGACTCCAACTTCATAAACATATTACTTGACTTCCTCTAATCTCTTCCAACTGAATTTCCTTGTAATAGAATGTAGCAGTTTCCAATATCATTATTCCATATAACAATATTCTAGTTATAATCATATTTCCTAACTTTTCTTATTTATTTATTTAATCCTGATTTAATCCTTGGCCTAATTAGTTCTTTCAAGTAATTACAAATCTTTAATATTACAATATTTATTCAAATAGTCCTTAAATTTCTTCCAGTCTTATTGATAGTCCTCTTCTTTCTGGTTGCGGATTCTTCCGGTGAGATCAGCCAGCTCCACAAAGTCCATCATCTTCATAGCTATAGTTACTTTTTAAGGGAACAGATACCCAGACTTTTCTGGTAGTTTTCCAAATTATTGATCTGACTCTCCCTGAGATGCCTAAAGCAGGGGGCCAATGGCTTTCTCGTGTCACAAACAAGTAGAGGTTGTACCAAGGGTTATAGGTAGTTCACAAGGTACAGATTTTTTATGTTACGCCATATAATAATAATAATAATAATAATAATAATAATAATAATAATAAAAATAAATTTTATTTATATCCCGCCCTCCCCAGCCGAAGCCGGGCTCAGGGCGGCTAACAACAATAAAACAATACAAAAGTACAGCATAAACAACACTCTAAAATCATTCATTATAAAATTAATTAATTCAAGCCACTGGCAACTATTAGGCCAGAGCTCCGCAAAGATTGCCGAGGGAGGGAGTCAGGCTGTGCCCTGGCCAAAGGCCTGGTGGAGCAGCTCTGTCTTGCAGGCCCTGCGGAAAGATGTCAAGTTCCGCAGGGCCCTGGTCTCTTGTGACAGAGTGTTCCACCAGGTCGGAGCCACAGCCGAAAAAGCCCTGGCTCTAGTTGAGGCCAGCCTAACTTCTCTGTGGCCTGGGACCTTCAAGATGTTTTTATTTGAAGACCGTAAGTTTCTCTGTGGTGCATACCAGGAGAGGCGGTCCCGTAGGTACGAGGGTCCTAGGCCGTATAGGGCTTTAAAGGTTAAAACCAGCACCTTAAACCTGATGCTGTACTCCACTGGGAGCCAGTGCAGCTGGTATAGCACCGGGTGAATGTGATCTCGCAGCGAAGACCCCATAAGGAGTCTCGCCGCGGCATTCTGCACCCGCTGGAGTTTCTGGGTCAGTCTCAAGGGTAGCCCCACGTAGAGCGAGTTAAAATAATCCAGTCTGGAGGTGACCGTCGCATGGATCACAGTGGCTAGGTCAGGGCGAGAGAGGTAAGGAGCCAACTGCTTAGCTTGGCGGAGATGGAAAAATGCCGCAAGTAGAATGGGCATCCTGTGCCCTTTTAAATGTGCTGTGGAATGAGGGAATCTTGGTTGTGTTTTGTTGTTCTTACTTTTATTATGTACTTTGTGGTTTTTATATAGTAATTTTATGCTGTGAACTGTCCTGAGATCTACAGGTATAGGGTGGTATACAAATTTAATTGATGATAACAACAACAACAACAACAACAACAACAACAACAACAACCCAGGTAAAAAGTCCAGGCAAGCACACCTTCTTACACTTCCTAAAGGTAAAGGAACCCCTGACCATTAGGTCCAGTCGTGGCCGACTCTGGGGTTGCGGCGCTCATCTCGCTTTATTGGCCGAGGGAGCCAGCGTACAGCTTCTGGGTCATGTGGCCAGCATGACTAAGCTGCTTCTGGTGAACCAGAGCAGCGCACAGAAACACCATTTACCTTCCCGCCGGAGCGGTACCTATTTATCTACTTGCACTTTGATGTGCTTTCGAACTGCTAGGTTGGCAGGAGCAGGGACCAAGCAATGGGAGCTCACCCCGTCGTGGGGATTTGAACTGCCGACCTTCTGATCGGCAAGTCCTAGGCTCTGTGGTTTAACCCACAGCACCACCCACACCCCTTCCCATAGGAAGTCCCTTACACTTCCTATGCAGCCACAAAACCCAGAACAATGCCCACCACACGAAAGCTTTTACTTAGATGCCGAAGCTTTCAACTCTCCCTTGACCCATTTGGTTTCAAATTCTCTTTCACACCAAATTCATTCACTGGTGGCCATTAGAAAGTCAATATTTATGATCAGCTAGTTATTTATTCTGTATCATGACAGTATGCAGATAGATGAGATGACAGACTCCTTTCTTAAGGAGTTAACATCTAAAGACCTACTGTAGCATCCTGCCAATCTATAAATAAGTTTAATTGCATGCCAGTGAGTAACCTGGTTGAGTTAGTGAAGTTTCTTGCGGCAGTGTGTTTTTAAACCAACACAGAGTGCGTTGACTGCACCATAAAATGTTATGATAGTTACACAGAATCGTAGGAATCGAAAGATTCATAGGTCCTCAACTTTCTGATAAGGGACTTTTCAGAGATTATCGCTTGACTACCATAATCCTTAGTCCCAATTCCCAGACGCTGGCAATCACTAAAACATTCTCAAACCCCTTGTCACACTTTCTTAATTAGGTTGTGAAGAAATTGGTTTTTTCATCCTTTAATGAAGGTGACAATGTTTTTCAATATTTGCTTATCCTTTGACACATTCTCAGGGTGACTGACTCCTGGGCTCAATTAACAGAGCAGTTTGCCTCATAACATTTAAAAACAGTAATTGGCTTTCTACACAAATACCAACCACCTCCTACAAAAAATTCAGACAGAAGAGTAGCTGAGAGCTGGGTTTTGAGTGTGTGTATTATCCCATATAGTTACTTAAGCAGAAAATGCCTGCTAAGTCTAAACAAAGATGATTTTATTGTTTTACTATTACTTTTTTAATTTATAAAAATTTCATAAACAGATTATAGTCAAAAGAATTTCAAAATATGTGATATTACCCCACCTCTGAACAGTAAAATATTCCAGGGGTTCCAGTGCTTACCCAGGATTCAGTTCCCTTGGAATAAAGATCACTGGATCATCAGCCACTAGCCATAGCAATAAAATAAAATGTACTGAAGACAGAGGTAAAAACTTAACTATACAAAATATATTTTGGATGTTTACTTCAATAATCAAATAACAGATCTTATTCTAATTGCCCCCACTAAAAACCTTGAAGTTTTTGCTGTCACCTGATCATCTTGATCGGCTAAAATAAAGGACATACTAGCAATGGTTGAGCAACCTAGCATGGACAATAGTAGAGGGGTAATAACCTCACTCCTCAAATCTTTATAAAGAGTGCAAGCCAGAAGCACATGAGCCACTGACTCCCCATACTGCCATCTCCACAGGGACATAACCGTTTTTCCAGTGGAATATTTTGAAATCGACCTTCAAGTACAGTCAAAGGCAGTATATTCAATCTTGCAAAAGTGAAAGCGCGTCTGCATTTGGAATTGTTAAATTTTGCAAATAGGGTGCCAAAGTGTCAAAATGACTATGTAGAAAATAATCACACCATGGACAAAATATCCTTATCGTGGCCAAATTATTCTGTCGCTTGATATCATATAGGTGCTGTCTAATTGAAATATTTGCATTACAGAAGCCCAGTGTTAATAATTGTTGTAGTGATAAACCAGAAAAGTAAAGCTTTTGGTTGACAATTTTAGTCCAAGCGCTCTCATGACAATCTTGCAATACTAAGGGTAGTAGACCAGTGGGGTTTAAATTTAGGTGAAGCCAATAATTAAATGTCCTACACCAAATGGTTTTATTTATACATAAGTAAAGCTGATCCTAAAATAGAAATGTAAATAAGGTGCTTACAGCTCCAGCTAGGACTATTCAAGTAACAAGAAACTGGTTTAACCATTTTATCAGTTGTTTGTACCACGGATTAAAGGTAAAGGTAAAGGTACCCCTGCCCGTACGGGCCAGTCTTGCCAGACTCTAGGGTTGTGTGCTCATCTTACTCTATAGGCCAGGAGCCAGCGCTGTCCGCAGACATTGCCGGGTCACGTGGCCAGCGTGACAAGCTGCATCTGGCGAGCCAGCGCAGTGCACGGAAACACCGTTTACCTTCCCGCTGGTAAGCGGTCCCTATTTATCTACTTGCACCTGAGGGTGCTTTCGAACTGCTAGATTGGCAGGCGCTGGGACTGAACGACGGGGGCACACCCCACTGCGGGGATTCGAACCGCCGACCATGTGATCGGCAAGTCCTAGGCGCTGAGGTTTAACCCACAGCGCCACCACGGATTACAACCTTACAAATTCGGAGACTTGGTTGGGACCCAAATACTTCATCCAAACCAAGTCCTGTCCTATAACAATACAAAATAATCTCAAAGTGATGTACAAAATAGAAAAAATACAATATATTAATAATCAAATAAAAACTTACTGAAAGAATGTTATACTATTCAGTATAGTATTGAGAGCCAGTGTGGTGTAGTGGTAAAGAGTGGTGGACTTGTAATCTGGTGAACCGGGTTTGATTCCCCGCTCCTCCACATGCAGCTGCTGGGTGACCTTGGGCTAGTCACACTTCTCTGAAGTCTCTCAGCCTCACTCACCTCACAGAGTGTTTGTTGTGGGGGAGGAAGGGAAAGGAGAATGTTAGCCACTTTGAGACTCCTTAGGGTAGTGTTAAAGCAGAATATCAAATCCAAACTCCTCCTCTTCTTCTTCAATCCCTAGAAAAAAATATCAGCCGGTCACTTTGTAACAACAAAAATTGCTGATCAGATAAAACCTGCAAATAAAAATAAATTCCTCCCAGATTTCCCAGCCCGAGGCACCACATTAAGAGCATAAGAAGAACATCTAGTTCGGCATACATTTCTACTGACTGAGAGACAGAAGGAAAATGGCGATTGGTGGGAGGAAGAAAGGCTGTCACTGGAAGGAGGAGGTGTCACTGCCACAAGCAAGTGAGCAGGATGCAAAGAGGTGGCGCAGCACCCAAAGCAAATCTGCCACCCATTCCAAAATGCCACTTGAGGCAACTGCCTCAGAAAGGTTTGTGGTGACGCTGCCCTCCCATTGGTAGCCACCACAACATGGTCTCAAGTTCTCCCCTGGAAATACTGTGGCCACAAGCCACTCTCCCCTCGAGTGGGACATGGTTTAACTGGTGGTTCCAGCACTGTTGGGATGGATGCTGAGCAGCCGTGTAGCACAAAATGTGGAGCTACAAAAGTGAGGAAGAGATAAGTTAATATTTTGATCGAAATAACTAGCCAAATCCTTGGCTGCATGCCTATAGGCTTCTTTTTTCTGTCTGTGAATTGGAGTGAAGATGTAAGCCTTTTCAGGCTTTGAATACAGATAAGTTCCTGACGAAATAAATATATCAGTATAATTTTCTCCAGTTGTCATCTCTTACCTGTTTTTTCCTGTTCAGAAACTTCCCCAGCATACACACACACTCTCTCTCTTTCTCTTTATATCAAAGGCCAGCTAAGCCAACATATTGGTATTGACAGCTAGCTATTTTGAGTTCTGTTTATTTTCCTTATTGTTTAGGCTGTTTCTGATTACAGAATGAGGACTTTTCATGAAGGAAATAAAACACAGGTTTTAGAAATACAAAGGCTAGGAGGGAATAAGCCAAGGTTGCAGCCTTCAAAGCAATATTAAGCTCTTTTGCATATGTATTATGTCAGTCTTTGACTGTGTGATGATTTTAATTCAAATTCTGTTGTTATAATAGCACGCTGTGATAACAATAGAATGCTCTGGGTAATAAGCTACACTTCCCTTCAGAAAAATAAGGCATTAGTCAGTTTTTAAATCTGTTCCCCTCATTGAAAGTCTAAACTAGGATGAAACTTTCCCTTAAACTGACATCAGCAACTGCTACTTTTATCCCAATGTGCTCTGTCAGGTTTATATTAAACCACTGACAAGCCTGAACAATAAAACACCAAATTCATGTGGAAATGTTCTTGACAGAATGGTTTTCCCACCTTAAAACCTACAAATATATTGCTATAAGCCCAGCTCCATCATTATCAGGTAGAATAAGGAAGAATTCCAGGGAAAGCAAGCAAGAGAATCTTGCTAGGAAGAGAGAAAGAAAAGCAAGGTGGAATTTGATGTCTCTCATACATACACATAGAATCACTGAAGACTGTGATGCTGTTGCAGAAATGCTGGCAGCAGGTGGGGGCAGGGAGGCAATGCCAAAAAAAAGCAAACATGGGGAGAACAGTGATATATTGCATTTTGTGGTCCCTAAACAGCAGCAGATCCAAAACGAGCAAAGAGAATGCTGTCAGGCAGCTTGTGGAAGCATCCTCTTTGGAATAGCAGGCTATAGCTTTATTATTTCAACAGAAACTGTACTGTTCAGCCAATATGTGCTCTAGCCTCCCCATAGACACTTGTTTTATCCTCTATATTGCATATCTAAATATTTAATCTGTGTAACTGGTGTAATCAGTGCTTTGAACTAGTACAAAAATCTCTGACCTACACTTGAAAGTAGTTCCTATAATTGCTGGGCGAACTAAAGGTGAATGAAATTTTGAGGTATAAATGATTTCTAGTTCATCTTCACATTCATTCCGCTGCTGCTGCCACCGCCACCACCTCAGCAGGAAGACTGGACTCCTAGCTTTCATTTTAAAAAGAATGTCAATCAAATATATATAAATAAAAGAAGTTAGAAAGCAAAATGTGTAGGTAATGTTTTCTGTAAGGAGGTATTGATGTTGCTAAGGACTGAACTAGTTTCTTTTTGGACAGGATGATCTTGAACTAGTTCCTTTTTAAAATGAAATTTCCAAGAGCTAATTGTAATGTTTTAAGATGGTGTTGTAGAAGCATTCCCTAACACATGCAGGTCCCACTATCTGCACACAAGGTGTTCCCCATAAATTGTTTGTTAGGTTCACATAATGAATCAATAATTTCCACTGATTTTTGAACCAAAGAAAAGAAAAAGAAAAAAGAAAAAGACCTTAGGGAAAACCTCTGAAAATGCTCTGATTTGTCTGTTCACTCCCCTCCCTCTCTCCGTTCATTAGCCAACCAGAAAAAGGCAAAAAAGGAAGCAAAAATAAATGATTTGTTCAGATATCCAAATTGGTGATGTGCATAGTGAGGTTTCGGTTCCAATTCCTCTTGTTCAGAAAAGTGAATTTTCACATAGTGAATGTTCAGAACGTGAGACCTGTGTCTATTGCACTAGATGGTTCAAAGCACTTGACCAGCACATGCTTGTTATTATCCTTTCAACAACTATGCAAAGTAGAATGGTATTTTTACCCCCATATAGATTTTGGTGACAAGAAAGGCTTGTCTAAGGTCATCTAGCGGCAGAGGAAAGAGCTGAACCTAGTTCATAGTTCATGGTTCAAGATCTTTAGTCACCATATGCACCATCTTCCCTCACACAACTCCTGCTGTAATTTTTCCATGCCTTCAGTGAAATATATAGGCAGATAGCCCAGGGCACTCTTGAGAACCAAGGCTTCATCACAGCACTGGACTCTCTTGTCCTCTATCCTTGACAGTGCAGCTGCAGTCTGCTGCTTCCTTTTGAAAGGTTCCTACTGAAACGAAAATGTTTTACCACAGGAGGCAAGTGATCCTGGCTCAGTGTCAAAATACGTAATTTGCATGTAGAAGACCCCGATCATTCTCTAAGTGAGTGGTTGATATGTAAGTTAGGATTTTAATATTATTAGTTCCCTTGCTCTCTTTTAGCCCAGCCTTGTATATTAAGTGCTAATTTGCTTTTAATAGATTTCAGTCCTGCTGCTTTCATTATGCAAGTTTGCTGATTATATGATGTTTTATGTTATTTTGAAATCCCTTGAGTACGTCCCCAAAGGCAGCATCTAATTGATTATATATACCAATATAGTTAAAAGATTTTCAAGCAAGCTAGTTATAGCTCCTTTCCCAACCAAGGAGAACATTTACTGAGGTTTCAAACTATACCTTCCGGAAGGCCAGTGGGTTCATCTAAGTTTGCAAACTCTATTTATGGGATTGTGAGTAAAGTTAGCAAAAGAAGAGCAGCTGGACAAATAGGCCTGGTGTGAAGATCTGGTAGGGACTGTTTTCCCATACCATATGTCACCTCGTGCTTAGATGCAAAATTGGGGCCTTGGTTGACAGGGCTTGCTAGTGGAGGATGGCTGGAAGGAGAGCCTGCAGGCAGAAAAGACACACAGCTATCCCTCCCCACTGGCTGGCCAGAAAAGTCAGAGTGAAAACAGCTGGAGACAGACACAGCTGCTGACTCTGATGTGACTTCAGATCTTCCTACAGAAGAAACTTTTCAGGGAAGGGGCTAGCGACACTGGGGTTGCCTGGAGTCCTGGCTGATCTAAATAGTAGGGAAAATGATAGTTAGAGTTTGAGTGTTTGGCTGCTCATGGGGAGAGGCTGAAGACAACATCTCAGTCCAGGAAGTTGCCTGTAAAGAGGCTGGAGGCAGGACTTGAGTGTCCAGCTAAAGTGCTATTAGCTTTCCTCTTCCATGCAACTTAATTGTCACGAATGAGCCAGACCCCAGGGAAGGGTTGCAGACAGCTCCCAGTGAAGGAAGTAGCCAGGAAGAGAAAGGGTTAACTGCCAGGCAAGATGAGCATAGCCGAGTGCCAACTCCCCCACCCTTAGGAATGCCAGTTGGTAAGAGAATGAAGGAGGGCAAGCCAACGCTCTCAGAGAAGTGCAAAAGACCACGAATAGAGAAGGAAGCAGTTCATCAGGTGGGAAAGAGCGAAGAGACAGTCCCTCAGAGAATGAGGAAGAGGCAGGAGCTGTCCCTCTTAATCCCAGGTCTCGGCAAATGAGAGGGCTACAGGATAGGAGGTGTCAGAAGAAGACATCAGAGGGAAAAGTTTGGCTGCTTCTGGTCTCGCAGGAAGGAGTCAGAAGGGTCATCATGATTGATGAGACTAGCGGCATGTTAGAGCCGTCCGGAGAACTCTATTTGTTTTTGCAATAAATCTTCCTTTTTAATTAACCACGCTTGCTTTGTTATCAAGTCAGAAACTGGGACTCCTGACATTACTTTTCTGATGGAACAGCTCATCACAGATTGCTTTCCAGGGTTTGTCAGAGCCTGGAATTTTGTTGTCTTTTGGCCAAACTCTTTCCATTCCCTGCCCTGCCCTCTGTGTCCATATGTACACGTACCTGCCAACTCAAGTGAATACTTTACGCTTTATGTCATAAATCTTTAAGGTGCTCCAAGACTCTTTGTTGGTTTTTTGTTGGTTGGTTTTTGCAAAAGTTCCCCAATAAAACAGCTGAAAGTGAGGCTTTATGAAATGGTCATGATACTAGAAGACAAAAGTCGGGGCAAACACTAGGAGTTCATCTATCCCATGCTTTCTAGCTGCATGGAACAACCTGGCTCAAGACAAGGGACTTCAGCTGCAGTGGATATCCTCAGATGGGTCCATAAAGCCTGATCCAAAGACATCTGCAACCTCTCTGCCCCAGCTATATTGAGTGACACTGAATCTGAAAGTTCCATAGCTGCCCAAGCTCCACACAGTTTTTAGGGATAGGGGGTTAAACTTTTTCAAGTACTGACAACTTTGAGGTTTTCATGGGAAGCAGGTGTTATTTCAACCCCACCATTTTTTTCCTGAAAGGGTAAGGTGCCCTCAGTGGAGGATCTTATCAGCAGAGATTGTATCCTACAGTGCCACTGCCTTCCTACCAGCGTGTTTGCATGAAACATACTCACTTTATTAATGTCCTATGAAATGATTGGTTCAGGGTGGGAGAAGTGGCAGGCTTTTCTTCACCGACGAAGGTAAATGTAAGGCAGAACCATTTTTCCTTCTCCATCATGAATGCTGTTTCATCACAGATAGAGAAACAGCTGCTGTTGCAAACATCTCATTTAGCTGACATGGAAATAAGATGATTTACTTATTTAATTTGTTTGAATAGCCTGTGTAGAATAATGCTTTTGGAGTAATATTCTGTTACATCCCACATTGCTAAATCAGTCACCAACAACCCATTTCACAGTTCAGCATTCTTTTTAATTTAAAGTCCATCTCGTGGTATAATCCATTTTGTTTTAGACATACAGCTCAGGAACCATTCACGACACCAGAATTTAGGCACTAATATGAAGGAGTATGGACAAATCTGTCCAGAAATGTATTCCTACTCATTTCACCACCCTAGTTACTGGGTGTCATTATCATTATCATCATCAGCAGCAGCATAATATATCTGTGGTTAAGAAAGAGAAGCTCATAGTGGTCAAAATAAGGACAGAAAGGGATATATTTGACATCCTTCATAATGTTAACAGTTAGGACTCTTGTCAATACTGATGAATTCCTTTTACCAGTCCACAATAGAATGTGTCCTCTCATATTGTATCACAGTGTGGTATGCTGGCTTGACAGCCACGGACAGAAAGTCTCTACAGAGGGTAGTGAATACAGCACGTGATATCATGCACTGTCCCTTGAGTCCGCTAGATGGCATTGCAAGGGATCGTTGCCTTAGGAGAGTGAGAAAAATTCTCAGGGATGACTCACCCCGGCCACCACCTCTTTAACCTTCTACCCTTGGGCAGGAGATATAGAAGTATAATCAGCCGTACCAACAGGCTAAAAAATAGCTTCTATCTGTGGGTTGTTAGGCTGCTGAATGGAAAATAACATAGCAAAATTGACTTGCAAGGTGGTGTGTTGTTTGATAAGAGATTGAGTGTTTGGGGGGGGAGGCTCGTTTAATTTCATTGTCCACGGGTTGTACAATGACAATCAAGGTATTATTATTAATACAGGACCATGGTTAGCCAAAGCAAATAAAAAACTGAGTACTTCCAGCATTGCCAGAAAGATCCAATAGTTATTGACCAGATGCTCAAAGTGTCATGCAGAAAGCGCAGCCCAAAACAGAGTGGTTGTTTAGCCAGATTTATGTCAAGTGAAGTCATGCAAGAATTGACAGGCAGACAGGCTGGCAGCTGTACTAAGAACAAGACAGAATGTCATACAGGCAATTCCAAGGCTAGTCATTGTCTATGCAGTGAGCAGCCCTTACCTGAAAATATTTATATGAAGGTCAGGAAAGACTAGCATGGAGCCATGCTGGAGTTTGGAGAAAACCTTCTCCCCACACTCTACACCTTTGAGTGGCTTATGCAAGGGTGCTAGCATGCAGACCAGAAGACTTCCAGTTTCCTGTGAGAGCCTCCATTAAATTGTTATGACCTTTTCATCCTACAAGTCCGCTGCAACTCATCATTGACCTGAACTTGATCAAACCCATGGCTGAACAATGAATAGAGGACCTGAGATAAATTGGTTGATAGATTTCCTTTGCCTTTAATAGTTTCATAAAGATACGATTGTCACATCTTAGAAAATCTGTTTTGAAATCCCCCCCACCAAACACAATCAAAAACAAAATCCCACTGACATAATTCCTAAGCATTTCAGTTCACCGGTTTGATAATAACATAACATAACATAAAACATAACATAACATAACATAACATAACAACAACATAACATAACATAACATAACAACATAACACATGCTTTCTTTCTTTTACCTTACATTGTGCATACTATTTCAATTGTGAGAGGTTATGATATTAATAATAATAATAAATTCCACTACATGCTCATAGCCAGGCTGTAGAATTAAGTTATAAATTCAGAAAGTGTACAAATGAGGACAGGAGTACTGTGGTACTCTAGATGTTGGATGACATCTTCCATCATCCCTAACCATTGGCCATGCTGGTTGAGGCTGGTGAGTTGGAGTCTCAAAACATCTTGAGCGCCATTGATTTCCTTTGCTCATGACAGAGAAGACAACTGCCCTATCCTTCTCTTTATTAATAAAAAAATAATTTTCAGAGATTTTAATGTAGAATCTGAGATGGTGCAGTCATCATATTGATTTTTTTAGAAGCATTTGTAGATGGCTTAATGTTTTGAAAATCTCAAAGCAGTGTATAATATAAAAACACTATAGGGGACAGATCTCCCCTTCTGGAACATCTGAATCGACTCTGATATTCTGTGACCACTTTTTAAAAAAAGATGATTTCCAGGCATACTTGTCTGAATGTCTTCAGCATTTGTTCTAGAGAATCAATTGTTCCTTCAGCAACACTGTCTTTTTTTATTTTTTTGGCAGAAGATGAAACTCAACAAACTACATAATGAAAGAATAATAATAATCAGTCTTGCCTGATGGAGAAAATGAAGCTCGACTAGTCCTTTTGTCATCGAGAGGGAGATTAATACAGACTGTCAGTTTCCTGGCTTCTCTCCTAGCAGGATGATGTTTTCAATAATTAGTTTGGCCCATCACATCTCGAAGATGGGGTTAAAGTACAGTCTCAGAGCAACCTGGTGTTGGCCTCAAGCCGAGTGAATAACAGAACTGACAACAGGTAACTGCATGACACTTTTATTCCCTTGTATATATGAAACGGACGGTGTTACGTTTTAGTCCCTTCATCAGTTCTTGAGAACAACTGGTGATATAGTCATTATGTGGAAGGGTTATAGAATGGCCTCATTAAAATATAGATACAGTGGTACCTCGTGTTAAGAACTTAATTCGTTCTGGAGATCCATTCTTAACCTGAAACTGTTCTTAACCTGAGGTACCACATTAGCTAATGGGGCCTCCCACCGCCGCCGCTGTGCGATTTCTGTTCTCATCCTGAGGTAAAGTTCTTAACCTGAGGTACTACTTCCAGGTTAGCGGAGTCTGTAACCTGAAGTGTGTATGTGAGTATCCAGGGCTCCAGTTAAAAGACTGAAAGAGAAATGCCCTGCTCACATTTTAATTCATTTGAATTCCTGGTTCCCATAATGCAATCCCACAGGAAATTGTCATTGGACTATTCCAAAGATGTAGCAGCAGTTTTGTCCACAAAATCTTAAACCAACTCACAATACATAAATGTCCTGTTATTCCAAATAAACATAACTGGCCTGCTTTGTTTCTCTGACAACTGATTGGGGGGAAACACACACTTGTACTCAGTAATGTCAGTTGTTGTTCCACAGATATTGACCAATCTAGTGACATTTACTTTTCTGCTGCTCAGGTCCTTCTTGCTACAATGCTGCCATCCATCTCCAATCCCAGGATAGATCTCTCCACCAGTTTCTGGCCCTGTGTTCAGCATTACACCCTTCCCTATTCATGGTGCTTCCAGAGTGCTCCTTCTTCTTACCCAATTATCACATTATCAGTTTGGCTGCTGCTGAAAAATGGCTTTACGGCAGTGGGTAACAACTGTATCCAAGAAACACATTGGGTAAATGATTTGTTGACATTTTAACTTTAGAACCAGCAGTTGGGAGCCTTCATAAATCTGAGCCAACCTTCATTTATTTATTCCCAGTATTTTAACCAGAGATGCTTAAAGAGCTCAGTCTTTGAAAATTCCAGTGAGGAAATGACTTGATCCTTAGCTCTCAGATTAGTTGCTAAGTGCTGGGGATATAGCTAGCCAATGGATATTGTACTTTTCTGAATATTGCAACCTAGTTCTTTGTGGTTTCAGTGTATACATTCAAATAATTTGAGATAACATGAATATTTAAATATAGTAGAAGCATATTTTGAGAGGATTTTAAAATTTAAAACATGGCAAATTAATCCCAAAAACTTGGATCAAATGAAACTATGGGACACACTTGCATATATATGCAAAAATGACATGGACTTAAACTCTAGACTGCAGATTGACTGATTTGCCCATTCTTAATTTATGTATGAACGCATCCATCAATTCTTTAGTAATCCCACAATTACTTGTTAAGGCAATGGCTTAGTTGTGGCATTACATTTGAAGACAATGCTCTATTTCAGGGGTAGCGTCCCCACTGCTTGCTGCTGTGGGCCACAGTTAACATGGTCAGTGCTTAGGGATGATAAGAGTTGTAATTCAAAACAGCTATAAAGCACCATGGTGACTACCTCTGCCTTATTCTATCAGCTTTGCAAAGTGGAAACCGAGAGTAACACAGCTATTCATTTGGAATGTATTGTACACATGTTCACCTTACTTGAAGCCCTTCCTATTTTTGATTAGCAGACAAGCATCACAGATATATATCTAATTATGACACCTGCATGACCTTAGTAGATATCTTAGATGGATTTATAAGCCTAGGTATCAAAAAAATGAACCTGAATGTAGCATTTTAAATGTCATTTTAGATATTTAACAACTATTATAAATATAAACAGCAGTGGACCATGTTAAAAGCAATAAACATGCCCTGAGTTTCATAAACAGAACTTGCAGCAAAATGTTAACAACTTTTTGGTCACCTACATAAGGAGATAGAAAGAAGGCAACAAACCACATACCCTCCCCTTTTGAGTATATCAACTTACAAGGTCATTTCCATTCAAATATTTTATTGTGTTATGGCATTCTGTTTTGACACCCACCGATAATCTAAGGTGGACCACTTATCATATATAAACCTGTATTTTTGTACAAACTAAGCTATTTCAATAAAAGCGACATCAATAATTCTCATGATTTCAATGATTCAGCACCACTATAGGTTATTGGAAAAACATTACAATATTTTACTTCTTTCTGCTTTGGAAGAAGCTTATTAATCATCACTTATCCAATGTTTTTCATTATTCATCCTTCAGAGTATGAAACTGCTTCCTCATTTTGAAATACTCATTTTATTGGATCATGTAAATCTCCTGCACATAAAAAAATAATATCTCTTAGCTCTCTTCGAGTAAGCATTCCTCACTTATCTCTGTGATACTTTGACTTATAACCTGGGATTCGCCTTTTACAAATACAGTGTGGTGGCTGTTGGTTATTGGACCTGAGGGTGGTGGTTGCTACTAGTGGGCATGGCCAATTAAGCCATGAAGGCTTGGCCAGGTTTGGTTTTCTCCCCATCCAGTTGGATATATCTTGCAAATATATTTTGGAGACTTACACAGTGTAGTTTCACCAATTGGCACAAAAATAAAAGGAAAAGAGTCTGACTCTGGTTTAGAAGCATAGCTTCTCTGCTACGAGAAAAGTTGTGTGGCCTCTGCTTGTTCTGATTCTTTTCCTTTCTTCATCCTTTGCAAAGGAACAGTGGGCACTTTTAGTTGTTTAGCACCTAACCAAATACTTTACCAAGGGGATGAGGGTGGCACTGTGGGTTAAACCACAGAGCCTAGGACTTGCCGATCAGAAGGTCAGCAGTTCAAATCCCCGCGATGGGGTGCTCGGTCCCTGCTCCCGTTGCTCGGTCCCTGCTCCTGCCAACCTAGCAGCTCGAAAGCACGTCAAGTGCAAGTAGATAAATAGGTACCACTCCAGTGGGAAGGTGCACGGCATTTCCATGCGCTGCTCTGGTTCGCCAGAAGCAGCTTAGTCATGCTGGTCACATGACCCAGAAGCTGTACGCCGGCTCCCTCGGCCAATAAAGCAAGATGAGCGCCGCAACCCCAGAGTCAGCCACAACTGGACCTAATGGTCAGGGGTCCCCTTACCTTTACCTAAATACCTTACCTAGGTTCATGCCACGATAACTACATGTTAAGCCCCACTGAATTTCATGGCAAATGCTCCTTGATCAGTATATACAGGACTGCAGCTTGAATCGATTAGCCTCAAAGGAGCCTGTTAACAAGGGACCCCATAAACCTCCAGACCTGTGGGGAAAGGTTGTTCCCCTCCATTCTCTTATTCATTTCTATAACTTCTTTCCATATTGTGGAATAAGATCTAGGGATATTAAGTGGAATAGGACATTGGAGATTAGAACAAAACTCAGGTACAAAGTTGACTTTGCGACCTTAAGCCAGTCATTGTCTTTCAGCCTCACAGGGTTGTTATGCGGAAGACACAGGGGAAAGGAGACCAGGAACATCACCTCAAAATGCATGAAGGAAAGGTGGAATGGATAAAAAAGTAATACTGATAAATAAAGAATACAGTGGTACCTCAGGCTAAGAACTTAATTCATTCTGGAGGTCCGTTCTTAACCTGAATCTGTTCTTAACCTGAGGTACCACTTTAGATAACGGGGCCTCCCGCTGCTGCCGCACGATTTCTATTCTCATCCTGAAACAAAGTTCTTAACCTGAGGTACTATTTCTGGGTTAGCGGAGTCTGTAACCTGAAGCGTATGTAACTTGAAGCGTCTGTAACCCGAGGTACCACTGTAATAGTTAAGAGTCCTTCCCAGGCCAGCTTGCCCCTGATTTGAATTGAGGGAGGTGCATGTGGCAAGGTTTGGGATCATAAAAAAAATGGTGCCTAAAAATCAAATATAAAACTGAGAATGTGAGAATGTGAGATCTCCAGGCCTACAAATATTTACATGTAGGTCATTGGCAAATCTAATGTGTGGCTGTCTTCTGGGACATTCTTGCATGGGTTGGGGGTTCAGGCAGGGGGTGATTTCATCCTCCAGTACTATACACAAGCTCTGCACACTTAGTTCTCTTCTGGACCACGCCTGAGCCACCCAACTTTCCCTGATAGCATTTTAAACTAGTTTATTTATTATGCCATAAGCTTCCTTGGGTTACAGTCCACTTTATCAGATGCTTTATTTGAGTCAATCCACAAACACTTACGTAATAATACATTTGTTAGCCTTTGAAGTGCTACTGATTGATTGCTTCGTTTCTGCTGTAAGGCATGGCTAGTCGGCCACCCCTCTGATGGGCGTGTACCAGAGTAATATAGCCAATACCATGCAATGAACATGTGGCAGAAAGAAATAATTTTAAATTAGACCTCCAGAGTTTCTGATAGCCTGGCTTTTTTTTAAAAAAAGAGACAAGGCTCTTGCTGACTTACTAAGGAGAAAAATGTGCAGCATGATTAGGGTGGAATCTACACACATATGAAAAAACGCTGTGAAAATGTGTTTTGAAAAATATATTGAATTTGCCATAGCTCACCTTCACCATCTAGTGTCACATTTGTGTATTGCACTTTACAGCACACTTTAAATGTTTTATTTGCAGCTGTATAGCTGAGTCCTAGGAATTACAAGCCTAAGAAATAAATAGATTGTGTGGACCTATATCACCAATGAAGAATATATTTTTTGCATTTAATAAGATGATCCCACAACATCCCGTGCTGGCCAAAGAGGGATACATGTCCCAGCCTGTCTTCCCACCACTTTCCTTTATTCTCAGCTTTAAATGAGGGGAAACTGTTCTCACATTCCAAAGGCCAAAAGGAGCCTGAGCACACAAACACACACATGATGCTACACAGTTCTGTTTTAAACATGCAACAAATTTCTTATTTCAAAGATGAACATTGGATTCTGTTGCTTGAAGCTTATAACAAATGATTTTTAATTTTTTATTGGAAGGCAGCATGCATTAGATTCACAGTGCTATTGTGTATGTCCCTCCCCCAATATTATGTGCAGAGAGAAGTTGGTCAGCAGATAAAAGCCTATACAATATTTCATAAAAATCAATCTCCTGTAACTCTGCTCTCTTAATTATCGAACCATAATTGTTTTGATAAACTGCATTGTTTGTATTCTAAGCACATTAAGCCAGTAGAAAATGCTTGGCGGATACAATATAGCATCTTAAAATGGGTTAGAAGAGAAACACAATTTATGTCCCATTTTCACAAATACACAGAACTAGCCAGAGCTTGTGTTCCCTTACTTGCACTTTTAAAATGTGCATGTGTATTTAAAATATCAATAACTCAAGTCACATCTAGTCATTGCAGCAGAAGATAAGATTCAACACA
Source organism: Podarcis raffonei (assembly GCF_027172205.1). Taxonomy (NCBI): domain Eukaryota; kingdom Metazoa; phylum Chordata; class Lepidosauria; order Squamata; family Lacertidae; genus Podarcis; species Podarcis raffonei. Next base: position 55,295,106 of record NC_070612.1, on the reverse strand, counting down.
TTTTTTTAAAAAAAAGATGAGGCAAATAACTTCTTCTTCTTCGGCGATTACTCTTAGCTGAGTAAGATTGTTTTCCATAAACACGGTTTTAACAATGAGTCCGTAAGTGACTGTGGAGGCGAATTCTGGAACTGCATGTCTTTCCACAGTGGAGACATTGGTTTCCGGGCGGGAGTTGATCATGGTGTGGATTTGCCAAGCATGCCTCCCTCTTAGAACGTTTCTCCCTTGCGTCCTGAGTTTGAGTGTCTTCAAAGTCCATGACACCTTTGGTAAAGGCTGTTGCCTGGAGACACCCCCCCCCCCCATTGATGCATAAAACACAAGGACACAGTATATTAGGTTAATGGTTATTGGGCAAATTTAGGCCACAACTTTATTGGTTACAGCATGTGAGTGGTATTGGCTTAGGCACTGGAATTGACCCGACTATATCTGACTCTTGTCCGCCATGCAGGTAGTCCTATAAGGGTCAACCACCAATAGGGGGAGCCCTGTCGATGCAAATCAACTCTAGTTTCCCCAGGGTTCCCGATGGGGTCATGGCATTGGCCTAACCCTCCCCAGGCTTCGGACAAGATCCACACACCCGTATTCCTTTAACAGAATACCCTTAATATTGGAGGGGCAGGTGATGGCCACACCTCCCCCAAAACAAGATCAACCAATGGCTAACTGCCAAACTTTACAAAGTTGTGACGATTGCTACGAGGTAGGCGAAAACCAAATGGCCCAAGCCAATTCGCCAAGTGGAAAAATTCCTACCAGGCCCCTCAACAGCGACCAACTGAGGTCCATAGCAAGGCCAGTGTCGGAACCTGCAAATAGGGAGGGTAGGGTGGGAGATCAGTAAACCAAACCAGAAGGAAGTTCCCACACTCGCACCGAGGCTTAAATGGTCCCGGCCATGCCCCCCAGCCAGCAGGATTGGTCGGCCAGAGCTATGATTTGGCCGGGACCTCCTGATGACGTGGGGTGCAGTCCCGCCCCACCAGAGCAAAGTGGGTAGCTGCGTGGTCTGCCCGCAACTCCTTCCCACCTGGAAGTGGAGCGGATTTCTCCAATTGGAGCGCTTACAGGCCAGTGTTTCCCAGTTGCGGGTGTTTATACTACATTCTTTTAGATTTGCCTTGAGACAGTCTTTAGACCCCTTTTGTTGACCACCAGCATTACCCTTTCCATTTTCAAGTTCGGAATAGAGTAGTTGCTTTGGAAGACGATAATGGTCAAAGTGTTGGACTAGGAACTGAGAGACCATGGTTCAAATCCCCATCCATCCATGAAGCCCACTGGCTGTCCTTGGATTATATTGAGGATAAAATGGGAGCAAGAGAACAATGTATGCCCTCTTTGGATGAAAACTGGAAAATGTAATTGAATAAATAATCAGATATACACATACACCATTTCCCCTGGTCTAAATTACACAGTCTCCACTCCAAATATACTCTTTGCTCCTACAGTAAAAAACAACAACATGTAAATATTTAGGAACTGTAATTTGAAAACCTCTCACCTGAACAGGAGACCCTCACAGTTGTATTTGCCTTCTTTAAAATAATTGGGGTCAAGCAGTGCTTTTTTTCTGGGGGGACGCAGAACTACGTATACCCCTAAACATTTTGTGAATCTAAGTTTGGCCTCAATGAGGGGCAGTATTTCAATATGAGTAGGGAAATGAGAGTACCTCTAAACATTTTTATTTTTATTTTAGAAAAAAAGCACGGGGCAAGCAAATCTAATTGTGCTACAATAAATGAGGTATTATGGGACATGGGTGGCGCTGTGGTCTAAACCACAGAGCCTAGGGCTTGCCGATCAGAAGGTCGGCGGTTCGAATCCCCGCAAAAGGGTGAGCTCCCATTGCTCGGTCCCTGCTCCTGCCAACCTAGCAGTTCGAAAGCACGTCAAAGTGCAAGTAGATAAATAGGTACCGCTCCGGTGGGGAGGTAAACGGCATTTCCGTGTGCTGCTCTGGTTTCACCAGAAACGGCTTAGTCATGCTGGCCACATGACCTGGAAGCTGTACGCTGGCTCCCTTGGCCAGTAAAGCGAGATGAGCGCCGCAACCCCAGAGTCATCCACGACTGGACCTAACGGTCAGGAGTCCCTTTACCTTTACCTTAAATGAGGTATTATCAGGATAATTTGTTTGTTTGTTTTTACTAAGTTGTGTTTTTCTGCTTGTAATGCTTTATTAACCTTTTTTTTTTTTTGCATTTTAATTGATTATTACTCACCCTGGAGTGGATTTGGGGGAGATGTGCAGAGCACATGGAGGGAAGTAGATGGGGGAATTCTCCTTGCTCTAACAGGAGCTTGTGCTGGCTTCTGCTAGCACACTAGATTGGTTGAATCTGGCCCACATTGCCAAACCAATATAACACCATAATTTTGCATACATATAGTGTGGTGTTTAATTTTCCATTTTCAACTGGCAACTGCTGCATTATATGGTGAAGAATTGAGATGAGAAAGATGTCAGTCTGAAGATGGTAAAATATAAGACATAGGCTCATGTGAACTACAAAAGCACTCAAACTGCTCAAATATAATGTGTTATTAAAGAACTTTGCAACCGAAGTCTTTCTTCGGTTATAATTTATCACCTCAGCCTCCCTGGGCCATGTAGCCTGTAGACTTACAACAAAGACTTCATTCAAGAAATCTTTACATTTTCAGCTAGTGGAGTGTGTAAAATAAAATATAGCACATGTGTGTATTAAAAAGATGACAGTACAGAGCCTTAGTTCAGACCTAGTCTCCGGACTGGGGAATTTCAAATACAATTTGGCATGCCAAGGAAATATTTCAGGTGAATTATGTATCATAAGCCAGAAGAGGGGAATACTCATCGGCAATAAAAGAGATAAATTAAGAACAAGACAATGAGAATGCTTGGATGTGAAGGATTTTGAAGAATTCTTTGCAGTAGAAGTCTAAAATGATGGAATGACAATTGTAGGATACAGCTGTAGCTATATTAGTACAGGCCACTATAATACCACTGTGGTTGTGTACATTGTTCAGTCATGCAGATATTTGGGTTGGTTTTTGACCCAGTTTTGTTCAGCATATTTTGTTATAGATGTATTATATTTTAATTTTTTGTAGTAGACTTTCTACAAAGAAACATGATAACTTTTAATGGTTTAATGTGAATTTATGAGAATAATAAGAATAGTTTTAATGGTTTATGAAAATGCATTTCAGTCTGTTTTCATTTGTACTAATTAGCCTCCCCCTCCTTGTTTATGTTGTTTGCACATTTACAGTGCCCTTAATAAAGATTTTTTTTCTAAAACACAATGGGCTTACAATAACACTTTTGTAGAACATTAAGTTCCTTCCTTCCTTCCTTCCTTCCTTCCTTCCTTCCTTCCCTTTTGTTTTGCTTTATTTTATATTACCCCAATTTTATGGTTGGTTTAACATGGCCAAAGCCTTGGAGTCAAACAGAAATCAGGCATGGCTCTGTCTCCCAGCTGCCTAGCCTTGAGATGTTCTCAAGATGTCATCAATAACATCCTGTCATTTGAAAAATAATGCAGGAGTGCCCATGCAGCTAAGAGCTGGTGGTGGACCCTTTAAGTTCTGCGCCAACTGCCTTTTGTGGGTACAATTGTGCTAGCAGAGAGTAGACAAATCTCAGGTGGGCGCCATTGCCATTATAAGAAAGCAAGGGAGGCGTTCATGGTGAGTTCTGGCACCTCTTTTTCTAGAAAAATAGCAATTTATGTTTAATTCAGCAAGGGATAGTTTCAAAAGCCACTGTATACCATAACAGTGTCTGTGTACAGTCGTACCTTGGCTCACGAATGCCTTGGGAGTCGAACATTCTGGCTCCGGAACGATCAAAAATTGGAAGTGAGTGTAACGGTTTTCAAACGTGTTTTTGAAAGCCAAATGTCTGGTTTGGCTTCCGCTATTGTTTCCAGTGCGCCTGTGCAACTGGAAAACAATTGGAAGTCCCACCTTGGTTTCCGAACATTTCGGAAGTCAAACGGACCTCCGGAACAGATTCTGTTTTACTTCTGAGGTACGACCGTACTTCAATTCCCAGAGTTCCCTGTGAAGAGGGATTGATTGTTAAACTGCTCTGGGAATTGTAGTTCTGGAAGGGGAATAGGGATCTCTTGGCAACTCTCAGAATCCTTAACAAACTACAGCTCCCAGAATTATTTGGGGGAACCCATGACTGTTAAAAGTGATATCGAAAGGCCTTAAATGGCATGAATGTGGTCTAAAATTATAGTCTCATTAATGTGCATGGAAAGAATGTGATGTGATGTGATGTGCAAAGGAATCTTCTAACATGAGTGTTTTTAACTTTCCTTCCTTTTTTAAAAAAAAAAATTTTAATTGATTTTTCATTTTTAACATTAATATAATTAATGTTAATATATCTATATAATTAATATAACATCTTATTTCCTTTAATAAATTTTTAGCTCACACCGAGCGATTCGACTTCGCTCCATCTCATCATCTGGTTTTTGTATAACTGCTTCATATTTCCACATATTTATATCGTCTCTTTTCTACATTCTTCCAATATTATTTTAACCTTTGAACACACTTGTAAAAAAATTCTTTCTGATAAACGTTGCGAGATTTAACGCAGTCCTGCTAGTGTTTTTATATGTTTACAAGTTTTAAACTTACCTTCAAATCATCTTGACTACATGATGTCTGTCATGTGAATTTGGTATTGAGTATTGCTCTATTGATTTTACTGAGTCATAAATTATACTTTGGAATGGTATTTTTATCTGGTCAGAGGAAGCCTGTTTCCTTGGGGGCTGATAAATTGGCTGTTTCCAATTGTTAGCAATGTTTGCCACATTGGAATCCTGAAATGAGGGAGTCTAGTCTTTTTTTTGTGCCATGAAAGTTAAGAGTCACAGAGGGGCTGATCCTATCATGCAACAATCAGTATTGCTAACAATTAGGTCCAGTATATGAACCGCCCCCCAGCAAAATATATAGACATATGTTTAAGTGCTTTCATGTTACACCTCAGGTAGAAGAAGTGTGCATGCACACGAAAGCTCATACCAAGAACTAACTTAGTTGGTCTTTAAGGTGCTACTGGAAGGAAATTTTTTTTTTGTTTTGACCTCAGCATAAGACCATAATGGTTACTCCTTTAGCAGTGACCCATCTAGTTTCTTCCTTACCTGGACTGCTTCCCTCTTTCCTCTAGGCTGCTCAAAGTAAGGGTTATATTTGTTTTGAAATTCCTGGTTAAAGCTTGCTCTAATAAAAAAGGAATGTTGTGAAAGGTTAGTTGATTTATTCCATAGATTTACAGTGGTACCTTGGTTTACAACCGTTCCGGAGGTCCATTCGTAAACCGAAACAGGTTGTAACCTAAGGTGTGCTTTCACCAATGGGGCCTAAAAAAATTGTTCGTAGTCCCCCAAAATGGGTTGTAATCCAAAAAAAGTTCGCAAACCGGGACACACACTTCCACATTTGACGTGTTTGTAATCCAAAACGTATGCAAACCAGTCTGTTCGCAAACCAAGGTACCACTTTTCGTCCATAATGCAATTCAAAATCTGGTCCCTGCTAGAGCCAAAAAAACTCATTTAGTTGCATCCTATGTTCTCTAGGTGCTGGAGGAGACTCTTGAGAGTCCCATGGACTGCAAGAAGATCAAACGTATCCATTCTTAAGGAAATCAGCCCTGAGTGCTCACTGGAAGGACAGATCCTGAAGCTGAGGCTCCAATACTTTGGCCACCTCATGAGAAGAGAAGACTCCCTGGAAAAGACCCTGATGTTGGGAAAGATGGAGGGCACAAGGAGAAGGAGATGACAGAGGATGAGATGGTTAGACAGCGTTCTCGAAGCTGCAAACATGAGTCTGACCAAACTGCGGGAGGCAGTGGAAGACAGGAGTGCCTGGCGTGCTCTGGTCCATGGGGTCATGAAGAGTCGGACACGACTAAACGACTAAACAACAACATGTTCTCTAGGTAGTCACATCATTTACCCTTAGTCAATGTCCAGAGACCATAATGAGAAGGAATAAGAGCAACTTATGTCAAATCACTCATCTACACAGTTGCTGCTATTTCTCCCTTTTCATAAAGAATCTCTGCATTGTTTCACCAATATCTCCAAGGATTTTAGAGAGAAATATTACCTTTATTATTTATTCCTTTTTGTTGTTTCACTTTCTTTCAGAAAGTTATTCAAGGTCCTCTTTCATTTAACTTAGTTAATAAGCCTCTTGCCCATTTTTCATTCCTTGGTTTAATGCAACCTTAATGATGTTTGTCGTGAAAAACTTTTTTCTACCCATTTGTAACCGATCCGTTTCTAATCAAAGGTATTTTGTGGAAAAGACATGAAAAACGTGTTCCAATTATTGAAATGTTTTTGCTAATGGTTTTTGGTTTTGCTAAGAATAAATTGATTTTCCCCAAGTGGATGTGTTTGGGGGAGGGGGGTGGAAAAGCAACTTCTATAGTACCAAGCTATGAAATATAAGCTAATTTTAATAACATGCTTCAGCTGCTCAGCTCTGCGAGCTCTACAGTTAAATTATTCTTGTAAACTTTGTTTTGCCCAAATTGTATAAAAAAGGATGCCTGCAGTTTCCAATAAATGATACAAGGTGCAGACCACAAACTAGAGTATTGCTTTATGCAAACTTGAATGTTTTATTATATTTTTTTTGCATAATGAATGGATTAAAAAATATATTTTAAAAAGTCATTGGAGCAGCAGACCTATCAAATATATCAGAAATTGCATTTATGTTTTTTGAAGTATTTGGCCAAAATACAAATACAAAATACAAAAGAGGAAGAGAGCCTTGCACTCAAACAGCCTCAGCCAATTATACCTGAAGGGGTGTTTCCACCCCCATCATTCATCCCGAACACTGAGGTCCAGCTCCGAGGGCCTTCTGGCGGTTCCCTCCCTGTGAGAAGTGAGGTTACAGGGAACCAGGCAGAGGGACTTCTCGGTGGTGGCGCCCGCCCTGTGGAACGCCCTCCCATCAGATGTCAAAGAGAACAACAACTACCAGACTTTTAGAAGACATTTGAAGGCAGCCCTGTTTAGGGAAGTTTTTAATGTGTGATATGTTAATGTATTTTTAATCTTTGTTGGAAGCTGCCCAGAGTGGCTGGGGAAACCCAGCCAGATATGCAGGGTACAAATAATAAATTATTATTATTATTATTATTACTACTCAATAAAATTGGCAAGAAAGATAAAGCACTCATTTGCAGGATTCTTGAATTGTCACAATATATTTAAATATATTTTATCCTGGGCGAATTCACAGAGGACATGTCTATCAACAGCTATAAGCTCTGATGTGTTAATGAAACTTCAGTTTTTAAGAGGAATTATATATCTTCTGGAATCTAGGAAAACACAACTACCCCTGTGTTCATCCTGAATGGAGCTTGATGTTTGTTTTTGACTCTATGTGAGTATGCAAAAATCAATTGAAGCATCCACTTCTGCCTTTGCCTCCTCCCCATTTTGTGGGACTTTGGGGGAGGAAGGGGAGAGGAGGAGGTCAAGGTAAGTTTTGCAGAAGTGAAAGCTAAGGTATGCATTGAAAAAGGCTCATTGTCATTTTAAAAACTGTTATAATTTTTTTTTGAATTTTTATAATTTAAAGCATGTATTTTATTGAGCACTTATACACAGTGGTACCTCGGGTTAAGAACTTAATTTGTTCTGGAGGTCCGTTCTTAACCTGAAACTGTTCTTAACCTGAGGTACCACTTTTGCTAATGGGGCCTCCCGCTGCCGCCGCACGATTTCTGTTCTCATCCTGAAGCAAAGTTCTTAACCTGAGGTACTATTTCTGGGTTAGCGGAGTCTGTAACCTGAAGCATATGTAACCTGAAGTGCCTGTAACCCAAGGTACCACTGTACCACTAATCCCAGCTTCAACCTGAATAAAACTGGGCTGAAAGACCACCAGAAAAATTGTAACCACAATATGTGAGACTATAAAAGGTAAAGGGACCCCTTGACCACAGAGAACTCGGGGGTTGCGGAGCTCATCTCGCTTTACTGGCCAAGGGAGCCGGCGTACAGCTTCCAGGTCATGTGGCCAGCATCTGGTGCTTCTGGAGAACCAGAGCAGTGCACGGAAACGCCATTTACCTTCCCGCCGGAGCGTACCTATTTATCTAATACACGGGCACATTGTCTAATACATGGGCAGAAGCTAATACAGGTGCCTTAATGATGTCTGTGTTTCAGAAACCAGAGGCCTTTCTTCTGGGCATTGTCGGCCAACAGGTGCTAAAGAAGGACAGAACTTTTTTTATGTATGCCACAACAGCAGCAAGAATACTTATCGCAAAGCATTGGAAGACACAAGACCTACCCACCCTAGAAGAATGGCAGCTGAAGGTGATAGACTATATGGAATTGGCAGAAATGACCGGCAGAATCCGAGACCAGGGAGAAGAGTCGGTGGAAGAAGATTGGAAGAAATTTAAAGATTATTTACAGAAATATTGCAAAATTAATGAATGTTAGAACGATGTTGGATTGAAAGTTATGTGGTTTTTAGTTATAATACTATAAGGAGTATGAAAAAATGGACTATTAATAAGTAAAAATCTTATGTTACATTATTTTAAGATTAAAGATTAGGACAAGTAAAGAGGGGAAGGATTTGCTGAACTGATAAATTAAACTGGAATACAAAAAGGGAGGTTAGAGGAGGTCCAGAAAATTAAGTAAATGAAAGAATGTAATGGAAAGATGGAATTGTTTTGTTTTTTTTTTTTGTATTTTTCTTTTTCCTTTTTCATTTCGTAAAACTTTAATAAATATTTTATATATATAAAAAATGATGTCTGTGTTTCTTGGTGCCTGAGCAAATTTGTAAGCACTCTACTCTTCAACTGAACTTTTTAATAAACCCTAAAATAAAGTCTTCAGTCAATAACAAAGATCAGGGCTTTTTCCCCAGTTGGAACTCCTTGGAACTGAGTTATGGCACCTCTCGGGTGCTGGATGGTTACGTGGGAGCCGGTTGAAGCTAAATCCTTCGAAGACAGAGGTCCTGTGGCTGGGACGGGACGATATGGGATTGGGGGGGCAACTCCCATCTCTTGCGGGGGCGCAGTTAGTGCCAGCACCGTCTGTTAAGAGTTTGGGTGTAATCTTCGACACCTCCCTTTCCATGGAGGCGCAGATTGCAGCTATAACAAAGGCGGCATTTTTCCATCTCCGCCAAGCTAAGCAGTTGGCTCCTTACCTCTCTTGCCCTGACCTAGCCACTGTGATCCACGCGACGGTCACCTCCAGACTGGATTATTGTAACTCGCTCTACGTGGGGCTGCCCTTAAGACTGACCCAGAAACTCCAGCGGGTGCAGAATGCTGCAGCGAGACTCCTTACGGGGTCTTCGCTGCGAGATCACATTCATCCGGTGCTATATCAACTGCACTGGCTTCCGGTGGAGTACAGGATCAGGTTTAAGGTGCTGGTTTTAACCTTTAAAGCCCTATACGGCCTAGGACCCTCGTACCTACGGGACCGCCTCTCCTGGTATGCCCCACAGAGAAACTTACGGTCTTCAAATAAAAACATCTTGAAGGTCCCAGGCCACAGAGAAGTTAGGCTGGCCTCAACTAGAGCCAGGGCTTTTTCGGCTGTGGCTCCGACCTGGTGGAACACTCTGTCACAAGAGACTAGGGCCCTGCGGGACTTGACATCTTTCCGCAGGGCCTGCAAGACAGAGCTGTTCCGCCAGGCCTTTGGCCAGGGCACAGCCTGACTCCCTCCCTCGGCAATCTTCGCGGAGCTCTGGCCCAATGGTGGCCAGTGGCTTGAATTTAATTAATTTTATAATGAATGATTTTAGAGTGTTGTTTGTGTTGTACTTTTGTATTGTTTTATTGTTGTTAGCCGCCCTGAGCCCGGCTTCGGCTGGGGAGGGCGGGACATAAATAAAATTTATTATTATTATTATTATTATTATTATTATTATTATTATTATTATATTATAGGAGAACAAGGGAGGCATTCATGATCAGTTCCGGCAACTCTTTTTGTAGAAAAGTAGCACTGAACAAAATCATGTACTGGATACTTCCAAAACTTTCAACACTAGAGAGGTGTGTCTGTCTCCATCACCATAAACTTTCAGGAGGAATCTAAAAACATTCTGGTTTAGCTAGGCATTTGGTGACTGAACAACACTGATCCTGGCAACACTGAGATCATGGGATGAAATAATGCTTTTAACTTCACAGTTTCCAGAATGTTTCAACTGTTTTAGAATATATGTATCTATTTTAAACGTGGGTGTGTTGCTACCCTTTGGGGAGAAGGGTCAGATTATGAATTCAGTATATAAATACATAAACATTTGTGTAACAAAAGCAGAAATAGGAGGCCCCTTCATGAATTTGTATTTCCATACATAGTTTGCCAAATTTCATTTAAAAAAAAAAATTTAAAAGCAGCTGCATGAAAGGAAGGTAATATGATATTGATTTTTGAAAATCAATTCATACACTGTATAACAAAAGCTCACTCTGCAAATGGTTTCAAATTGACTTAAATAGGAACACTGCCGTTCAGACTGTAAAGTACTTAAACCATAAAAGCATCATTTGAAACAGCAACTTAAAAGGCTTCTCATCAGTCCTATTGGAACATCGTCTCATCATTTTGTACACCTACTGGGCATTTTTGCTAGCTGTCTGATCCAAATTGTCCTTTGCCTAGTCTGTTCCCTAATAACAACAATCTTTTGGCTAATATTTGTTCTATCTTCACCGCCCTATCTCATCCCTGTTAAAGATGTGCCACTCCTGGTGCTACATCTCTGTTGTGAGTCTATTCTAGATTTTATGATCTTTGGGCAAGGACTGTGTTGTTACGGTGTTCTGAACAATTACTGGCACAGGGGGCAGATGGAGGGTGAATGACACCTTATTTGGAGATGAAGAAGTGTATAAAAAGGCCCAAAAAACTTTGAGAGATTATTTTGAAATAAATATGAACACTGTCAGCGCTGCCCAAGGTCCCAGCTCACACAAGACCAACGCTGCTTCTTGCTCAAGTTCAAAAGTCTTTATTGAAGTTCAGTCTCATTTCCAGACGTGCAGCGCGCAACGCTACATCTATCCGTCAGATCATAGAAGTCCCATCTGAATCTCCGCCCCCCTGACACCAGCTTAAGATTCTAGCTTTACTCCACCTCTTCCTCTGTTCCTTCTTTCTCTGGGTCCTTCTGCTAGTCGGAGTCTCTGCCCTCCGAGATTCTTCTGACGCTGATTCTCCCGACTCCTCCTCCCCCCTCTTTCGGGCTTTAGGACCTGGCTCCCAATCCGGGTTTTCTGCTGTCCCGCGCTCCTCCACATTTGAACTTGGCGCGCGCGCGCAGCCTCCCACTTTCCTTCTGACCGTTACACTTGTGTCACTGCTCCCCCTTTCGGGGAGGCTAGCTGGACCTGCCCTTCCCTCCGTCTCCCCACTCCCCGATGGAGGAGACGCTGGTCCTGACTCCCATGCCTCTTCTCCCCCACTGTGCTCTGGTGGGGGAACTGGCCCTACTTCTCCGCTACTCCTTTGGGACTCCCCTCTGGTTCCCTGTTTATGGATCGTCCCCTCTGGGATTCGCCTCGCCCTTACCATAGGCGCCCCCTCCTGGGAATCTTCTGATTCGCTGGAGAAGCTCATGGAATCTCTCGGTCCACTGTCATATTCCCCTACGCTCCCCTCTGATTCCTCTCCTCCGCTCTCTATTTGCTCTCTCCCCTGCTCTTCTGCTCCTGAGCCTCTGACATCCATCCCCCCCTCGAAGCCCCCCCTTCCCCCCTCCCCCTCTTCGGGTGTGGGTTCCAGGTGCTCCAGCGCTGGGGGTGTGAGTGCTGGCTTCCGTTCTCTCTCCCTGGTGTGCAACCGTCCAGCGGGATCAGGCCCCCCCACGATGGGTTCGTCGACGTCGACTTCCTCTGCTTCCATTTCTCTGCTGTCGTGCTCAAAACCAAGATCCTCCCCCCACACGTCCATGTCCTCCTCTCCCCCCGGTCCCTCGGGTGAGGCTGTGTGCAAGGGCCCCCTCAGCAGTTCCCTGCTCCACCCCACTTCTGGTTGAGTGTCCCACCAATAGGAGCGGTCCGTGGCAAACCCCGAGAGCGACCCCTCCGGGGAGCTCATCCCCGGCGTCGGCTCCTCATCTGAGGAGAAACCTTGGAACGTGCTGGCTGACAGTGTGGGTGTGAAAAGCCAGTCGTCAAAATACTCCGCCGGCATGGGTCTGTGTGGGAAGATCGAATGGAACTCGTCTTTGAGATAGTGCTCCTCCACGGCGTAGCACGGCACCCACTCGTTGGCGCTGGCCGGAGTACCCTCCCTGGCGAGGAGATATTCAACTCCCTCTTCCCCCCATCTGGAGTCCAAAATCTCTGTGACCTCGTTGAGTGGCGTCGCCCTCTGTGGTCCCTCCCCTGCTGGCGATGGGCTACGTGGAGCTGGTGCGGTCCCTGGCGCCTGAAACCTGTGGGGCGCCTTGTAAGGCGTGAGCACTGACCTGTGAAAGACTGGGTGCATTCTGGAGCCCTCCGGGAGTGTCAACCGGTAGGCCACTGGATTGATTTGTGCCGCGACCTGGTAAGGTCCCAGCTGCTTGTGTCCTAGCTTCCTCTTAGCTAGCGTTCTGGCCGGCACTGCCTGAGCTGCTAACCAGACCCAGTCCCCTACCTGTATGTCTTCCCCAACCCTCCTGTGCCTGTCTGCCTGCATCTTGTAGGCGTGTTTCGCGAGTTCCAAGTGCCTTCGGAGTTGCTCATGGACCTCCTGTAACTCTGCGGCTAAGTGCTCTGCCCCCCGTGGCTCCCCCTCTGCCTCGGTCTCCAACCCCGGGAAGGTTCTGGGGTGGCGCCCATTGTTGGCGAAGAACGGTGTCACCCCTGTAGACCCGTGCTTCGTGTTGTTGTAGGCAAACTCGGCTAGCGGTAGGTAGTCCACCCAGGTCGAGGGCTGTTGATTGGCGTAGCATCGCAGGTACTGCTGCATGATGGCGTTGACCCTCTCCGCTTGTCCGTTGGTCTGCGGGTGTCGTGCCGACGCTAAGTTGATCTTGACGTTCAGGATGCCCAGCAGCTTCTGCCAAAAGTTCGAGATGAATTGGCGGCCCCGGTCGGACAGGATGGACCGCGGCAGGCCGTGAGCTTTGAACACGTGGTCTATGAACAGCTTGGCGGTCTGTTCCGCTGTGGCCACCTTCGCGCACGGAATGAAATGCGCCATTTTGGTGAAGAGGTCTACGACCACGAGTACTGCTGTTTTGCCGCGCGAACTGGGCAGATCTGTAACAAAGTCCAGGGCCACTTTCTCCCATGGTTCGAGCGGCGTCTGCAGCGGTTCCAGCAGACCCGCCGGCTTCCTGTGTACTGGCTTGGCCCTTTGGCAGGTGTCACACCTGGAAACGTAATCCGCAACTTCTCCCCACACCTTGGGCCACCAAAAGTCCCTTGTCGGACAGCTTGTAGCCCAGGAAATCCACCTCTGTCGTGTCGAACTGGCACTTCTCCAGTTTGGCGTAAAGTCTGTGCTCCCGTAGTCTCTGCAGGACCTCCTTGACGTCCTCCTCGTGCGCCTCCTGCGAGTCCGAAAAGATCAGGATATCATCTAAAAAGCAGACGCACTTCTTGTAGAGGAGTCCCGCTAGCACGTGGTGCATGAAAGCTTGGAAACAATGGGAGCCATTTTGGAGACCAAACGGCATGACTCTGTATTCATAGGTTCCTAAAGGCGTAAACATGGCTGTCTTCCACTCGTCGCCCTCCCGCATGCGTATAAGGTTGTAGGCCCCTCGTAAATCCAACTTGGTGAAGATCCGTCCCTTCCTCACCGTCGCGAGCAGGTCGTCAATTTTGGGCATGGGGAATGCTGTGGGCTTTGTCCTGGAATTGATGATTCTATAATCCACTATGAGCCTCCGTTCGGGCGTGTCTCTCTTCTTCACGAAAAACACGGGACTGCCCCCCACTGCTTTGGATTCCCGGATGAATCCCCGCTTCAAATTGCGATCTATGAACTCCCTGAGTTCTTGCATTTCGTCTTCAGACATGGAGTACAGTTTCCCAGTTGGCAGCGTCGCCCCTGGCAGGAGGTCAATCTTGCAGTCGTAGGGTCTGTGGGGAGGCAGCTTGTCTGCTTCCTTCTCGCAGAAGACTTCCAAAAAGTCCTTGTACTTGTTGGGCACCGCTTGCACCACGCCTAGGTGTAGCTGCGGTGCATCCTCTTGCCCCTCTCCTTCCTGGCAGGTCTGGATGCAGTGCGCTGCGCAGTAGGAAGAGCAGAAGGTCAATTGCCGCTGGTACCACGCTAATGCCGGGCTGTGCCTATCCAGCCAACTCATGCCCAACACTATGGGCGTGTCCGACAGGTGGGTGACGTTGAAACTGATGACTTCGCGGTGGTTTCCAATTTGCATCACCAGAGGCGGTGTTTGCTGTACCACCTCTCCTCCCAGTATCTTCCTGCCATCTACCGTGACAACATTTAGGGGCATCGTGGCTGGCAGGAGTGCTATGCGATGCTGCTTGACGAAGTCCAACCCTACAAAGTCTGCGTTGCTACCAGAGTCAATGGTAATAGGGACCTCCAGGGTGAGCCCATCGGGCAGCTGGAGCGATGCAGTGAGTTGCACCACTGGTTTGGGTGGGAGGGGGTCTGTGGGCTGCAAAATCTCTGGGGACTGTTTCACTGACTCGCCTGGTTGAGCCCCAGAGCCTCCATCTCCAACCAGGCGTCGCCTTTTCCCTGCTGCTCAACTCCCTGCTGAATTCCTCCTTTAACAGTTGCTGAGGCTGCAGTGTGCTTCTGGAGCCTCTGGGGACACTCTTTCGCCATGTGCTGTGCACTGTCGCAGATGTAACACTTCCTGCTCCCTCTAGGAGCCTTCGCCTTGACTGCTCCTGGTGTCTGGGCTCTGCTTGCTGTCTGAGCCCTTGCACCTCCGATTTCCATTGGCTCCTCTCCACTTATGAGAGGAGGCGTGGACTGAGCGCGCTCTGTCTCTCTGGGTAGGAAGGGAGTCGTTCTAACTGACGTGTTTGCTCTTCGCCCCTCCTCCCTGCTCCACGGGCGTTCTTCCAGGCGCACCCCAATTGCAAGCGCCCTTTGGACTACTTCTGTTGTATTTTGGGGTCTCTCCCCCCTCGCCAGTTCATCTTTAACGGCTCCATTCAGCCCCTCCCAGAACAGATCCCTGACGGCAGCTGAGTCCTTCTGCCAGCCCAGCACATTTACTAACCCAAAAAAGCGGGAATGATACTGGCGCACCGTCGCTCTCCCTTGTCGCAATCCATGCATTTCCCTTCTAGCGACATCCACATCCACCGTTGATTTAAAGCAAGCGTCCATGGCTCCAATAAAAGCGCTTGAATCTTTGAGGGCGGGGTCATTTTCGCGTAGCAAAGTTCGCAGCCACGACTTAGCTTCCCCATGCAGATGAGTGATTATGAAACCCACTTTCTCCTCCTCATCTCTAAAATCTTTCCGAAGCAAATTGAGCGCGAAGACTACTTCTGCTCTGAAGTTAGGGTACTGCTGCAGGTTCCCGTCAAAATGGGTCACAAGGCTTGCGCCCCTTTTCCCGAGGCTAACTCCCTCCGGCTTGGCTCCCAGCTGCCCCTCCTTTCCCCATTTGTCCCACCTGGCTTGCAGATCCTGGCAGAGCGCAGCTGTGTCTTCTTCTTTTTTCCTAGACGCAGCTAATTCTGCGTAGAGCGTTGACACCGCTTCCTGCAATTGCTTGACTTTTTCCTCAGTCGTCATCTTTGCCTATCTCCGTGAGCTCGCAGAGTTTATTAGAGATGGGACTTACTGTCAGCGCTGCCCAAGGTCCCAGCTCACACAAGACCAACGCTGCTTCTTGCTCAAGTTCAAAAGTCTTTATTGAAGTTCAGTCTCATTTCCAGACGTGCAGCGCGCAACGCTACATCTATCCGTCAGATCATAGAAGTCCCATCTGAATCTCCGCCCCCCTGACACCAGCTTAAGATTCTAGCTTTACTCCACCTCTTCCTCTGTTCCTTCTTTCTCTGGGTCCTTCTGCTAGTCGGAGTCTCTGCCCTCCGAGATTCTTCTGACGCTGATTCTCCCGACTCCTCCTCCCCCCTCTTTCGGGCTTTAGGACCTGGCTCCCAATCCGGGTTTTCTGCTGTCCCGCGCTCCTCCACATTTGAACTTGGCGCGCGCGCGCAGCCTCCCACTTTCCTTCTGACCGTTACACTTGTGTCACTGCTCCCCCTTTCGGGGAGGCTAGCTGGACCTGCCCTTCCCTCCGTCTCCCCACTCCCCGATGGAGGAGACGCTGGTCCTGACTCCCATGCCTCTTCTCCCCCACTGTGCTCTGGTGGGGGAACTGGCCCTACTTCTCCGCTACTCCTTTGGGACTCCCCTCTGGTTCCCTGTTTATGGATCGTCCCCTCTGGGATTCGCCTCGCCCTTACCATAGGCGCCCCCTCCTGGGAATCTTCTGATTCGCTGGAGAAGCTCATGGAATCTCTCGGTCCACTGTCATATTCCCCTACGCTCCCCTCTGATTCCTCTCCTCCGCTCTCTATTTGCTCTCTCCCCTGCTCTTCTGCTCCTGAGCCTCTGACAAACACTAATGTAGAAAAAAGAGTAATCTGGGACGCAAGCAAAGCTGTTATGAGAGGGTCTCTGATACAACAGAATACAATAAAGAAGAGAAGTCAAAATGAGAAGAAAGATAAAATTTTGGAGAAAATAAAAGAAAGTGAGAAGAAATTGAGGGCAAAACCAAAGTCGCAGGAGATTTTGAGAGAAATAAAACTATATCAAGTACAATATATGGAAATGATGAATCAGGAAATAGAATGGAAAATTAAACAAATGAGACAAAAGACATTTGAATCAGCCAATAAATGTGGGAAATTATTGGCTTGGCAAATGAAAAAAAGACAAAAACTAAATACTATTACAAATTTAGAAGTGGAAGGAAAGAACATACATAACCCAATTGAGATTAGAAATTGTTTCCAGAGGTATTTTAAACAATTATATTCACAAGGGCCACAGAAAGAAATGGACATAGACCGATTTTTGAAAATAAATGGATTACAAAAAATCTCCCAAGAAAGTAAATTAATGTTGAACTATAAAATATCTGAACAGGAAGTAGAAGGTGCCATTCAAAATATGCAATTGGGCAAATCTCCAGGACCGGATGGGCTGACTTCTAGATATTATAGATCTTTGAAAGAGTGGCTATTACAACCTTTGAAGGAAGTCTGCAATGAAATTTTGGAAGGGAAGAGGGCACCAGAGTCGTGGAAAGAGGCGTATATTGCACTTATACCGAAAACGGAGACTGAAAAGACTCAGCTTAAGAACTACCGCCCTATATCGTTACTTAATGTGGATTACAAAATTTTTGCTGACATTTTGGCCAAGAGATTGAAAAAAGTATTGATGGAAGAGATTCATAAGGACCAAGCGGGCTTTCTCCCGGGAAGACATTTGTCTGATAATTTGAGGAACATAATTGATATCTTGGAAAAACTAGAAGTGAATATAAACACTAAAGCAGTTCTGATATTTGTGGATGCGGAGAAAGCTTTTGACAATATCTCTTGGAGTTTTATGAAAAAGAACCTACAGGGGATGGGGGTAGGCCAAGGTTTTGAAAATGGTATAGGTGCAATATATTCTGAACAAAAGGCTAAATTAATTGTAAATAATGTGGTGATGGAAGAATTTAAGATAGAAAAAGGGACACGACAGGGGTGCCCAATCTCCCCATTGCTTTTATATCGGTCCTGGAGGTTTTGCTGAATACGATTAGAAGGGACCGGTTGGTTAAAGGTATACAGGTCGGAGCCAAACAGTACAAATTGAGAGCATTTGCAGATGATTTAGTATTGACATTACAGGAGCCAGAATCTAGTACTAAAAGGGTTTTAGAACTAATTCAAGAATTTGGTCAAGTGGCAGGATTCAAACTGAACAAGTCAAAAACTAAGGTTTTAGAAAAAAATTTAACACCGATTGAAAGAGAGAGGTTTCAGAATAAGACAGGTCTGACTGTGGTCAAGAAAGTGAAATACTTGGGGATTATCATGACAGCAAAAAATGGGAACTTATTTAAAGATAATTATGAAAAATGTTGGACGGAAGTGAAAAAAGATTTAGAAATTTGGTCAAACTTGAAGCTTTCCTTGTTGGGTCGAATTGCAGCTATAAAGATGAATGTTTTGCCTAGAATGCTGTTTTTGTTTCAAACACTGCAAATTGTGGACAAGATGGATTGTTTCAAGAAGTGGCAGAAAGATATCTCTAGATTTGTCTGGCAGGGCAAGAAGCCCAGAATAAAATTTAAGATATTAACTGATGCAAAGGAAAGGGGTGGATTTGCCCTGCCAGACTTTAAACTTTACTATGAATCAGCAGCATTCTGCTGGTTGAAAGACTGGCTGCTTCTTGAGAACACAGACATTTTGGATCTAGAAGGTTTTAACAATGTTTTTGGGTGGCATGCATATTTGTGGTACGACAAGGTTAAAGCACATAAAGCATTTAAGAACCATATTGTCAGGAAAGCTTTGTTCAATGTTTGGATAAGATATAAGGAGTTATTGGAAAATAAAACCCCAAGGTGGCTGTCGCCAATGGAAGCAAAAGCCCAGAAAAAGCTCAATATGGAGGCCAAATGGCCGAAATATTGGGAAATTTTGGAACAAGAGGGAGATAGACTAAAACTGCAGAGCTTTGAGAAACTAAAAAACAAAGTGCGAGATTGGCTTCATTATTATCAGATAATGGAAGCATATAATTTGGACAAGAAAATTGGCTTCCAGGTGGAAAAATCAAAATTAGAAACAGAACTGTTAGAACCCAAAACTAAGATTTTGCAAGGATGTATATAACTTGCTGTTGAAATGGAATACTCAGGATGAAACGGTGAAATCTGCTATGATTAAATGGGCACAAGATGTTGGACATAACATTATGTTTGCTGACTGGGAACAGTTGTGGACCACAGGTATGAAATTCACGGCATGCAATGCCTTAAGAGAGAATATTATGAAAATGATATACAGGTGGTACATGACCCCAGTCAAGCTTGCAAAAATATATCATTTGCCCAATAATAAATGTTGGAAATGCAAAGAAACTGAAGGTACATTCTTTCACCTTTGGTGGACGTGCCCAAGAATTAAGGCTTTCTGGGAAATGATCTATAATGAAATGAAAAAGGTATTTAAATATACCTTCCTGAAGAAACCAGAGGCCTTTCTTCTGGGCATTGTCGGCCAATTGGTGCCAAAGAAGGACAGAACTTTTTTTATGTATGCTACAACAGCAGCAAGAATACTTATTGCAAAGTATTGGAAGTCACAAGATCTACCCACTTTGGAAGAATGGCAGATGAAGGTGATGGACTATATGGGATTGACAGAAATGACTGGCAGGATCCGAGACCAGGGAGAAGAGTCGGTGGAAGAAGATTGGAAGAAATTTAAAGACTATCTACAGAAATATTGTAAAATTAATGAATGCTAGAATGATGTTGGATTGAAATTAAGTGGTTTCCAGCTGTAATGCTTTAAGAGAATATGAAAAAAGGATTATAAATAGGTAATAATATAATGGTAAGGATTTGCTGAACCAACAATTTGTGGTGGAATGCAAAAAAGGGAGGTATGAGGAGGTCCGGGAAACAAGTTAAAGGAAAATAAGCAATGGAAAATTTATGTGTTTTTAATTATTTTTATTTTGTATTTTTGTTATTTATCTTTTTTCTCTTTTTTTCACTTTATTGTAATACCTTAAATTTTTTTAATAAATATCTTATAAAAAAAAAATTACTGGCACAGGGGGAATTGCAGCTCTTCTCCTTTTGCCTCTAATGCCAACTTTTAAACACCAGTAAAAATGACTGTAACAGCATAGCCATTTTCATAAGCCCCTTTCAGGCATTCTACTCATGTGTAAAACCAACACATGATAGAGAGCATTTTTGTTGTTGTTGTTGTTTAGTCATTTAATCGTGTCCGACTCTTCATGACCCCATGGACCAGAGCACGCCAGGCACTCCTGTCTTCCACTGCCTCCTGCAGTTTGGTCAAACTCATGTTGGTAGCTTTGAGAGCACTGTCCAACCATCTTGTCCTCTTTCGTCCCCTTCTCCTTGTGCCCTCCATCTTTCCCAGCATCAGGGTCTTTTCCAGGGAGTCTTCTCTTCTCATGGGGTGGCCGAAGTATTGGAGCCTCAGCTTCAGGATCTGTCCTTCCAGTGAGCACTCAGGGCTGATTTCCTTCAGAATGGAGAGGTTTGATCTTCTTGCAGTCCACGGGACTCTCAAGAGTCTCCTCCAGCACCATAATTCAAAAGCATCAATTCTTCGGCAATCAGCCTTCTTTATGGTCCAGCTCTCACTTCCATACATCACTACTGGGAAAACCATAGTTTTAACTATAAGGACCTTTGTCAGCAAGGTAATGTCTCGGGATGAGCAAACTAAGCACTGAATGTCCATCACCGTGTTCCTTCATGAATTAGAGAATTAATATTATTTTATTATTATTATTTCTTGAATTTATATATAGTGTACTGCCCTATACCCGGAGGTCTCAGGAAGGTTCATAGAATGAAATAGCTTCTGAAGTGGAGACTCTAATGCTAATAATTAATTAATTAATGAATTAATTAATTAATTAATACCCTATTCATCTGGCTGAGATTCCCCTTCCAATTTAGAACCTTGATTGATCTTCAAGGGTTCCAAGTCTGTGAATGGCAAAGGCTCCTCCCTTCAGAAGTTCACCCTCCTAACTCAGAGAGGGTGAAAGCAATAGCAAAAGGGGGGGAGCTTAACACACTCACCCCTGCTTTCTTGTTGGCTTTATATGCAAGTAGAATGCCTCAAGAGGGCTAAACTCCATGCATCATATTAGATCTAGATTCTTAGGGATGCACTTGTGTGAAGAGTGTAGGGAGTGATCCTGGTTGTCCTCTAATGCAACTGCTGCAGCTGGGGCCAACCTTTGTGAAAGCTTTAAATGGAGGTTGAGGACATCTGAATCTGGGGAGAGGATTTGGTTTGCCTGTTGTAATTCTTTGAATGGCTACATTCCTTGGGATGCTCAATTTGCATAGGAAGAGGAAGGTTTTGATTTCATAAAGTAGTCCAATCTCTCTCTCTCTCTCTCTCTCTCTCTCTCTCTCTCTCTCTCTCTCTACCTTTGATCACCCCCAAAGCATTTTTATCCTACCTTTCTGTGAAACCCTCCCCCCCCCACTTAAGGTACCTATATCATTACAATCTACCTCCCATGGAAGGTAGTTTGGCTCCCAGGTCTCTGAAACCAAGTATCACTGATGATTGGCTTTCTGTCAAGGACAGGGCAGAAAAATTGTTGAGCACTAATCACTGCAAGTTCCCAGTAGTGATGTATGGAAGTGAGAGCTGGACCATAAAGAAGGCTGATCGTCGAAGAATTGATGCTTTCGAATTATGGTGCTGGAGGAGACTCCTGAGAGTCCCATGGACTGCAAGAAGATCAAACCTCTCCATTCTGAAGGAAATCAGCCCTGAGTGCTCACTGGAAGGACAGATCCTGAAGCTGAGGCTCCAATACTTTGGCCACCTCATGAGAAGAGAAGACTCCCTGGAAAAGACCCTGATGTTGGGAAAGATGGAGGCCACAAGGAGAAGGGGACGACAGAGGATGAGATAGTTGGACAATGTTCGCAAAGCTACCAGCATGAGTTTGGCCAAACTGTGGGAGGCAGTGGAAGACAGAAGTGCCTGGCGTGCTCTGGTCCATGGGGTCACGAAGAGTCGGACACGACTAAACAACAACAACCACTGCACGGAGGAAGGGAGCTTTGCACTCATTCCCTGTGGAATAAGTCCAAGGGAGCTTTTTCCTCAGATATTTTCTCTCAACCTTCTGGGTATTAAACTTCTCTTCTGTTTTCCAAGATAACTCAGTAATTAATAGAGCACAAACAGGGCCTCTTTCCACAGCCAAGCTATGCAGCACCTGAATAATTTCTTCATTCTTCCTCTCATCTTTTGTCTTTCATGGATCTCTAGTCTCCCTGCCTGAGCAATATTTTATAGTTACCTTACATATACTCTGCTCTCAAACCATCATTTCTTCGATAGAATATTTCTCTGAATTTTCTCAACTATGGTCAGCACAGCACATTACCACAATTTGGTTTTCCCATTTCCCTGATCAAATCCTGCCCTCTCCTTTCATCTGTCTCCCAGTCCTCTCCCTTAGACTAACATCTGCTTGGACCATAATATTGGCAATGTTCTCTACAGTGCCATGCATTAGATGGTAATCGTAGCATTGTTTTGATGATATTACTGGTGCACAGACTGGACTGAGAGAAAAACAAAAGGAAATTTCTCACTGCATTGATTTAAAATGCAAGTGGTCATTAAGGGATGCTGATGCAGAAGTTTTGGGGGAAAATATGTTCTGGGTATATGCTATAAGACAGGGGTAGGCAACCTAAGGCTCAGGGGGCCGGATGTGGCCCAATCGCCTTCTCAATCTGGCCTGTGTACACTCTGGGAATCAGCATGTTTTTACATGAGTAGAATGTGTCCTTTTATTTAAAACGCATCTCTGGGTTATTTGTGGGGCATAGGAATTCGTTCATATTTTTTTTTAATATAGTCCAGCCCACCACATGGTCTGAGGGACGGTGGACCAGCCCACAGCTGAAAAAGGTTGCTGACCCCTGATCTAAGATAAGAAAATATGGAAATGCTATCCAGTGGCTGAAAAGAAAGAATTTCCATTCCAATTAATGGAGTTCAGAGTATAGCTGTCAGGCTTCAAGGAATTGGCTTCCTTCCCCCCTTGGCAGTAGATAAGCAGAACAAAGTGAATGGAGTCTTCTTACAAGTTAGAATTCTTTAATAATCACAGGGAGGGATAACAAACATCTCCCTCTAAGAATGGTGGTGTTTCCAGTTAACTGCATTGGCTTGGGTCTCTTCCATAGACGCGAGACAACTCCAGCAGTGATTTTCTCAGGTTTATTACTCAAACACACAAATCATTACGGAGCTCAGTCACTAAGCATCCTCTTCCGAGTTTGCAGTTGCCAAGACTGAGCTCCGCCCCTTCCTGCTCCAACAATAAAGCCCCCACGTTAGCTTTCTTTCCCTTTCGCACCTCTCGCAAACTCTCTCGAGCCTCCAAGTTTTTGGATAGGCTATTGCCGGTTTCCCCGACTCTGAGTACAAGCTTAAACTGTCTGTGTTTTCCCCTCAGACTCCCCCTTCCCTGCTCTCTGTTCTCGGAGATCAGGTTACTACAGCAGCCTGCCTCCTCTTGTCCAATTCCGTATTGCAGACTAATCTCTTCTTCCTGCTTGCCAGCGTTCTCAGCCTCTGTCAGGGACAGGGCATAGCTGACATTAAGGCTACAACCCCCCATCCCCTCTCAATCCACATCACCCTTATGTCTGGTAACCTGAGCTTGTAATTGCTGTGCTTTCTGTTCAGCAACCTTTTCAGCTCTCCTGGAACGTGCTACCCAACGGCCGTGAATCTGTTATCCCTCTTTCTTCCAGTGTTTCTTCTCCTACCTGCTCTTCATCCAGTATTTCCCAGCTTTTCCCTTCTGAACTATGCCCCTCTGCAAACCACTGTTCTAAATCTATACTGTCCTCCTGTTCCTGGGGAGATTCAGAGGCAGCAATCACCATGCCTCCTCAGCATGGTCCCTGGAAATAGTTCAAGTATAGGGAACCTATGCCCCAACAGATGTCCTCATCCAGCATAGGCAGTGACCAAGGATGATGGGAGATGTATTCTAAGAAAATATGCAGGGCCACAGGTTTCCCATCCCTGCTATAGCTAATCCAGTGGTCAGTGACAGCACTGGCGGATGAAGGTGGGGTGGGCGGGTGGTACGCCTTGAGTGCCATCTGGGGGAGGTGCCATTATGGCCACCTCCACCTCCCGGGAAGCTCAGCATTTGCTGCACATTCCCAGGACACTTGGTGCTTGGCGCAACCCCCCCCAGATGAGTGCCACACCCTCGCAGGCAGCACGCCACACCCCCTGGGACACACGCCAGCCACGCCCCCGGATGTACGCCACTCCCGGTGCCAGAGAAGGTAGCTTCGCCACTGAGTGACAGGTGGCAAAGTGATTATGCATTTGCAGTGTGATATATTTACAGGTAACATAATTTAATTTCTTTGTGTTTTGACAAGCGAAAAAGCAAAATGAGAATTCACGGAAGTCTTCTTCTTCTTCTTCTTCTTCTTCTTCTTCTTCTTCTTCTTCTTCTTCTTCTTCTTCCCATCTGACTGGGTTGCCCCAACCACTCTGGGCAACTTCCAACAAATAGAACTTCCAACTAATGGAAAACAGAGAGCTTTCATTTAGAGCAATTTCTTCTTGAGTAGCTGGTCACATGTAAGTTTATTATAGATAGAAATTATGGTCTATAATAGCCAAGTCCAGTACTAAATTACATTGCTGAAGATTTTCATTTTGTTCAATTCAGGGTTCCCCAGATGCAAATATGAAGTTGAATATGGGTAACTCAAGGGAATGGTGCCATATTACCAACTTCCATACAGAAACAACATGGGCTACTTCTCACTGAAATACATGTCTTGTGAGAAAAGAATAAACAGCATATAGGCAGCCAGGACTGGACAAAATGTTGAACATGGACATGAGGCCTGATACAAACTCCTGCTTAGCCATAGATTTGGAGAGCAGTTTCAGGCAATTTACTCTCAGCCTCAGTTTCCTATCTATAGAATAGGAATATTAATGACCTACCACCCAGGATATTTATGAGGACAAATGACATAATTACTGCAAAAGGCATTGCCTACCTATATATGAAAAGGCATTACAGACTGGACAAGGTCATTTTTGTTTATCCAAAGAGTGGCTAAGACACCTAAAGATTTCTTCTGTTCATAATAAATGCTGCATGTCTATGATGGCAAATACTGACAAAATACTTATCAGTCTGATTAAGGGGTTGAGAAAGTGAGTTCGCATTAGTGAAGAAAACACCATGACATTCATTCCAATTTGGCCATGTGCTAAATGGAAACCGGAGTAATCTTTATACATTACTAGAGTGTACTGACCAATAAATCCACAGTACTTATGAGTGGAACCAGGTACCAAATTGAACTGCAAATTTAAGCACCGGTTGGGTCTGAAATCAATATTTGTGCTGCTTTTTTCAGCGAAACAAATTCAGAGGACTCTACATTATTAGGTTGCAAGTGCAATGCCACACTCCATTCAGATCAGTTCAGAATTGGCTTAGTATTTGTGAACATCTTTACATTTTTGAGAAGAGGTAATCTGAGAGTACCCGCTAACTTCATAACGTTCATGCACATGTGCGGATGGTGCAGCACACATGGTATTGTCATAGTACCCCCTGCACCAGAACCAGGCCTTGTCAGAGACCCAGTTGGGAACATCCTGACTCCTCACAACACAAACAGGGACAAGAAATTAGGGATGAGTAAATGTGTCACTTTCCATTCTTTCACATTCTAAATTCCCCAATCTTAAATTCAGTTCTCAACATCTCCACAGCAATTTGTTAAAACAATTCCCATGGAAATTTCACCCAATATGCAGTTTAACTAATATACACATTTTCAAGCCATTTCCTCTTATACTTCATTTTTGTAGGTTATTTTCACTAGCATATATGGGCACATTTTCCATTCATATATACGCATTTTTGTACACATTATGTGGCTTATTGCAAAATTCAGAGAAGTGTGAATTTTGAAGAATTGCTGTGTTTTGGTTTGTTTATTGTTCTGGAAATTGCAAACTAGCTAAGTTTGCCTTTAAGTGGAAAATGAATCAAATTTCTCCTCCACCCGTACAAGACATGTTTGTAGATCTAGATGAAAGGCAAGAACTATGTGATATATTTAGAAGAAATAATCAAGAGGATTGACCCAAATCAAGAAAATGCTCAACAAACAAAGCTTTTTAATCAGGTGGTCCACTCATGTAGTTCACAGCAATCAACAGGAGTTTCAATGAGGGCATTGGTTAAGTCAGGAGTGGTCATATCTTAACAAATCAAAAACAGTTATTCCCAAAGCAGCATAATATTGATGCTTTAGTTGTGATTGCTCTTGCACAGTTACAGACCTCTGCAGGGTCAGAGATGCAATGTTGTGAAGTGATCTGCAGGACAATGGCAGTGGGGAATATGAAAGCAGAAATAGGTCTCTAGATGATGTAGCAATGCTTTTTAAGTCGGTCTCGACTTAATATAACAAAATGACTGAGCCCGTCATTAGACCTATGCATGAAGTTAGTTCATTTAACTCCATAGCTTTTAGTCATTAACAGTTATGGGTTGTGATCTATGCCTGTAAATGCTGTATACTTGTCCTAAATTTGAAAGCTGTGAGATGAAACAAAACTTATTTGCTACTGTGAAACCAATCTTTTACTGAAAATGAAATAATCGTTTTGGTCATAGAAGAAGACAAGAATGAGATTGTCTTCAAGCAATATCTACTTCAGCCCCCCCCCATACCTTTTATAGTTGCTATTTGATCCAGTTGTTTCTGAGCAAATTTGACCCTTCTTGTCCATATCTTCTGCCATTTATAGCTGCAGATCAAAGACTGAGTGTGGTTGTCCATATCCTCACCAATGGCTGGTTTGAAGAAAATTATATGACTATTAGCACACCCCTTACATACAAGCCCATTACAGTCGTACCTTGTTTTGCGACCGGGATCCGTTCCAGAGCCCCGGCCGCTAGCCGAAAGGACACAGGGCAAAGCACCACATCTGTGCACGTGCACAAAGTGGTTTGTGCTTCTGCGCATGCACAAGTGGGAAACCCGGAAGTAACCCATTCCGGTACTTCCGGGTTTGCTGCGGACATTCGCCGGAATGGACGCTAGATGAGGCGGACATTCACAGAGGTATTACTGTATGTCTAAAAAGGTAAAGCTACCCCTGCCCGTACGGGCCAGTCTTGACAGACTCTAGGGTTGTGCGCTCATCTCACTCTAAAGGCCGGGAGCCAGCGCTGTCCGCAGACACTTCCGGGTCACGTGGCCAGCGTGACAAGCTGCATCTGGCGAACCAGCGCAGCACACGGAACGCCGTTTACCTTCCCGCTGGTAAGCGGTCCCTATTTATCTACTTGCACCCGGGGGTGCTTTCGAACTGCTAGGTTGGCAGGCGCTGGGACCGAACAACGGGAGCGCACCCCGCCACGGGGAATTGAACCGCCGATCATGCGATCGGCAAGTCCTAGGCGCTGAGGTTTTACCCACAGCGCCACCCTTACTGTATGTCAACTCACCAGTAAATATCTGTGTTGTGAGCATGCCCACAGATTACTGAGATCGCTTCCCCATTTCTCTCTCTCTCTCTCTCTCTCTCTCTCTCTCTCTCTCTCTCTGTGTGTGTGTGTGTTTGTGTACAAAGGAAGGAGCTACATTTTATCTGCAGCTAATAATTGCTGTCACAGGCAATGTGTTGAGACAATATCAGTGCATGACTGAGGAGGAGACAGCATTTCTCCATCTGATGTTGAGGCTGACAGAAACCATGATTAAAAAATTGTAGGGCAATGCCCACCAACCCCCAACCTCTCTACACAGAAAGTAAGATGATGCTTTAACATGTTCCACACAAATGAAAATATTCAGAGTTCATTCCAGATCCTTCACAAATGTCAGATTTTGATTTCTTTCTCTTCTTTTTTCTGCAGTAGAAAAAAGTGGTTTTATAAACACAGTATTCCAGAGTAACAGCTGAATAATGATGATGTTGCCTGGAACTACGCCAAAAATTCAGAAAATAACAGCACCTATACTATTATAGAAAGATCGCGGGTGGCACTGTGGTCTAAAGAGAGAGATAGAGAAGTTTTTGATTTGATATCCCGCTTTATAACTACCCTAAGGAGTCTCAAAGCAGCTAACAATCTCCTTTCCCTTCCTTCCCCACCACACTGAGCCTCTTGGGCTTGCTGATCGGAAGGTCGGTGGTTCGAATCCCCACGACTGGGTGAGCTCCCGTTTCTCGGTCCTTGCTCCTGCCAGCCTAGCAGTTTGAAAACCCACCAGTGCAAGTAAATAAATAGGTACCACTATGGCGGGAAGGTAAATGGCGTTTCCGTGTGCTCTAGTTTCCGTTACGGTGTCCCATTGTGCCGGAAGCTACTGTTAGGTCCATCATGAGACGTTCGCCAGCTTCCAACCATGGATATCAGCAGCTTTCAAGGAAGCAAACTTGCCTTCTTATCGCTCCCTAGCATCCCGCTGCCAGAGGATTGCCTCCTTCCATCCACTAGTTTGCATCCTCCAAGCAGAAGAAACCTGGGCAGTGCTGAATGTCACATCCATTGCCAGGTGTGTCCTTCTGGAAATAGAAAAGGGCTTTCCCCTTGGCCTGCCTTTATATCCACTCAGTTGCCAAGTGCCTTTGTGACATCACAAGAAACCCACAGCCAATGGCAACAGGTGGGGAGGCATTGTCTTCATTGCTTTGAGCCTCACAATGGCAGGTGAACCTATAATTGATTATGCCCTTGTTTATTCAGGAAGCGGGTGGCGCTGTGGTCTAAACCACCGAGCCTTTTGGGCTTGCCAATCAGAAGGTTGGTTGTTCGAATCCCCGCGATGGGGTGAGCTCCCATTGCTCAGTCCCTGCTCCTGCCAACCTAGCAGTTCAAAAGCAAGTCAGTGCAAGTAGATAAATAGGAACCACTCCGGCAGGAAGGTAAACGGCGTTTCTGTGCACTGCTCTTGTTTTGCCAGAAGCAGCTTAGTCATGCTGGCCACATGACCCAGAAATAGTGACTGCGGACAAATGTCAGCTCCCTCGACCAGTAAAGCGAGATGAGCGGCGCAACCCCAGAGTCGTCTGCAACTGGCCGTTTGCGACTGGACTTATCTGTCAGGGATCCTTTACCTTTACCTTTTTATACCATTATAGAAGGTAGTAAGTGTAAGAAGGCCCTCGGTCCTTCATTTCTCATGGAAGTTTTGTGTAAATAAAAATTCCATGTTTAATTACTGGAACTCATATATGTGTGTGTGTGTGTGTGTGTGTGTGTTTAACATATCATTTTCAACAGTAATTAAACATACTTTTACATCTTATTCAAATTTTTGACTTCCATCAATCCTGTCTGAAAATTTTCCAATCTAATCTCTCAGTATGCATTTCTTATCTTCCCTATTACATTTCAAACTCATAACCAATATCTCTATCTTTTTCTACTTTGTAACACTTCATATATTTCTCCTTACAAAACTTCTTGTAGTCCTACTAGCGTAATTTGTAGATTACAGTTGCTCTTCAAATAATTCAAATAATTAATATACTTCATCCAATCTTCTGTAAATCTCTGGTCCCGCAGGTTTCTAATCCTTCCTGTCATTTTGTCCAATTCTGCATAGTCCATTAATTTCGTCTGCCATTCTTCTTTCATTGGAATTTCTTCTTGTTTCCATTTCTGGGCTAACAATACTCTTGCTGCAGTTGTTGCATATAAAAACAATTTAACATCTTGCCTATTAATGTCCTGACCTTTAATACCAAGTAAAAATGCTTCTGGTTTTTTAAAAAATGTATATTTCAACATCTTCTTCATCTCATTATATATAATTTCCCAGAAGTTCTTTACTTTTTTACATTCCCCCCACATATGATAAAACGTTCCTTCTTTTCCTTTACATTTCCAACATTTATTATTTGTCTTATACATTTTAGTTAATTTCACTGGTGTAATATACCATCTATACATCATTTTCATCATATTCTCTTTCAAAGCATTACAGGCTATAAATTTTATCCTTTCATTCCACAACCTTTCCCATTCTTCAAGCTGTATATTATATCCAAAGTCTTTTGCCCAATGTATCATTACTGATTTCACTTCCTCATCTTTCAAATGCCATTCCAACAGTATTTTATACATTTTAGACATTGTTTTACATTCATTGTTTAATATTTCTATTTCAAATTTTGATTTTTTTTATCATCAAATCCTTTTTCCTTTAAATCCTCTTTATATATTTCGTTGACTTGGCGATAGTGCAACCAATCATTTACCTATTCTTTAACCTCTTCATATGGTTTCATTTTCCATTTCCTTTTCCCCCCAACAATTTCTCATAGGTAACCCAATTTTTACTCATATTTATCTTTTTCACACTCATAGCTTCTAATGGAGATAACCACCACAGTGTTTTACATTCTAATAAGTTTTTTTACCTGTCCCATACGTCATATAAAGATCTTCGAAATATGTGATTACCAAATCCTTTATGGATTTTTGTTTTATTATACCATAGATATGCGTGCCAACCAAATCTATTGTCATAACCTTCCAAATCCAACAAATCTGTATTTAATTACTGGAACTCTTATTATGGAATATGAGACTTTGTGGGGCAGGGGATGGCTCTATAATTATAAACACAGTAGATATTAAAACAATCATTAGTGTGCAATTTGGGTGCAATTAGTGGGGCCTTATTTTCTGATTATTTTTTAAACAAACACTTTCTCTGATTTGTCAAGACAACACAGCTAATACAGTTGAGAAGCTGAACTAAGCCTGTTGAAGTTAATGGAGAGGTTTCCAGCTATTACAGAGGCACTGGGATCAGAATCTGATGGAAAATGAGCTGAAATCTTGTTGAGCTTTGCTTTATTAACTTTTTTGAAAATCGCAGCTGTACAGTTGTACCTCGGAAGTCAAACGCCTTGCAAGTCAAATGTTTTGGCTCCCAAACGCCACAAACCGAGAAGTAATAATTCTGGTTTGCGAACGTTCTTTGGAACCCGAATGACTATCACAACTCCGTGGCTTCCAATTGGCTGAAGGAACTTCCTGTAGCCAATTGGAAGCCGCGCCTTGGTTTCCAAACTGTTTTGAAAGTCAAAAGGACTTAATATACTTAAGGACAAAATATACTTAAATATTTTTCATAGGATGGGTTTTTAAAAAAATATGTTAAAGATATGTTCACTTCGAACCATAATAGTTGTGTTTGATTTTGCTTTTATTATGTATTTTATGGGGGTTTTTTATATTGAGATTTTATGTTGTGAACCGCCCTGAGATCTACGGGTATAAGGCGGTATACAAATTTAAATAATTATAGTGAGTTTTGACAGTAAAATGGTTAGAGGTCAGTGCATTTATGTCAGAAGGGATAGACCACCTGAGAGTTTTACTGCAAACACTACAAATAAGAATTTCATTAGTGGTTCATATGGCTGAGAGAATGCACTCAGGTCAGGTCAAGTATCTGTATCTTATTGACTCCAAGCAACTTTCAGTACTGTAAGACATGCTTTAAGGAAGCATGGATAGGATATTTCCGTTCCACCTTAAAAGGGAGCAGGATGTTTGTGTCACAGCCTGTGTATTTCCTGTCTCACAGGACGCTTCTGTTGTGTCGTTGCTTTCGTTTCCTTCTTCTTCTTGCCTGAGCAGACCGGAGCAGGCGGTCATGGTTTCTTTGTTCTGACCAACGCTGAATAAACTGTAAATATGCTCTCCTGCTGTGCATCTTTTGCTGTGTGAATTCTGCTGATAGAGTGTGCACCAGCCTAAGAATGTGGCAATCTATTCTGAGGCTTCGTGTCGCTAAGAGCTGATATTGCCTGTCTACGGGAGATCGATGGATCGTCCGGCAGCCGGCTTGGGGCTAAGATGGACTTTGTCTCCCTGGCAGTATCCCAACAGCAATCACTCCAATGGAGTTTCCTTCCTTGCAAAAAGCACAAATGCAACCTACCTGCATAACCACTTTCTGGTAGCAGATGTAATAACAGCATGCTAATATCTGCAATGAACCTAGACAAGGTTCATAAATTAGATGCCTTTCTGTTTCTTACACACAGCTGCAAGATCAATACTCATTCTATGAGGGCCATACATCCCCCAAGGGAAGCTGCAGGCTGAGGATCAAGTATCAAAACACCTTGTCCTGAGTCAAAGATTCAATCCATCCTGTTCAATATACTTGCCTCTATTGAGAGTAAAAAGGTAAAGGAGCCCTGACAGTTAAGTCCAGTCACAAACGACTCTGGGGTTGCGTCGCTCATCTCGCTTTACTGGCTGAGGGAACTGACGTTTGTCCGCAGACAGTTTTTCCGGGTCATGTGGCCAGCATGACTAAGCCGCTTCTGGCGAAACCAGAGCAGCACACGGAAACGTCGTTTACATTCCCGCCGGAGCGGTACCTATTTATCTACTTGCACTTTGACATGCTTTTGAACTGCTAGGTTGGCAGGAACTGGGACCGAGCAACAGGAGCTCACCCCGTCGCAAGGATTCGAACTGCCGACCTTCTGATCGGCAAACCCTAGGCTCAGTGGTTTAGACCACAGCGCCACCTGCATCCTGTCTATTGAGAGTAGATTTCTATAATCTCATTGGTCGTTTCTAGTCTTGTTACATGAGATACATGAGTACATATTCATACAAGCATATTCATTGAACTATTAGCTCTGCTTGGGGTCAGAATCACATGATAAAACATTGACAACATCATACACATGGCTGCCTGGTGTGCTCTATAATGGAGGCACATAGCTGAGCTTTCTCTGTTTCAGTCTTACACTCAAATGTATGGTAGAGAGCTTGATATCAAATAGCTGTCCAGCTTTCCATTCGCTGCAAAAGGACAGCTGCTGTCTTTTGTGGCTGCAAGAATTGTGCTTTATGGCACAAAGCAAAACTGGCAATTGCTTCACTATGCACCATTAGCTTGCTCTCAGACCCTTCTGCCAATATTCCTCTGACTCTGATCTTGACCTTGGGCCAAAAGATCATCTGCCCAGACATTCCCTTACCAAACTGTCAAATTGAAGAAGAGGAAAAGTTACCAGGTTCCTTGTCCAACTACAAATGAATACTCAACTGATCCACAGAGCAGAAAAAGGATGAGTAGGGGTCAAGGGAGCCTTAAATTGCCAAGGTTGGCTCCCCTGTGATTGGTCACATACCCCAGTGACCTCCTTGCCCCTCCCCTTAGGGAATCCTAACAGGGATTCCCCTTCAGGTAAGGGGTGGAGAGGGTGGAGCAAATTTGCCTCTATTAATGACAAGAATGTCAGTGTCTCAGTCACCCTTCCCTGTGTTAGTTGTCCCATTCAATTTTCATATTTTATTTAGTGTCGTGCATTTTCATCCTTAGGGACGCGGGTGGCGCTGTGGGTAAAAGCCTCAGCGCCTAGGGCTTGCCGATCGAAAGGTCGGCGGTTCGAATCCCCGCGGCGGGGTGCGCTCCCGCTGCTCAGTCCCAGCGCCTGCCAACCTAGCAGTTCGAAAGCACCCCCCAGGTGCAAGTAGATAAATAGGGACCGCTTACTGGCGGGAAGGTAAACGGCGTTTCTGTGTGCTGCGCTGGCTCGCCAGATGCAGCTTTGTCACGCTGGCCACGTGACCCGGAAGTGTCTCCGGACAGCGCTGGCCCCCGGCCTCTTGAGTGAGATGGGTGCACAACCCCAGAGTCTGTCAAGACTGGCCCGTACGGGCAGGGGTACCTTTACCTTTACCTTATTTTCATCCTGAGCAACTGTATAGTAGCATTTACAAGCAAGCTTCCACATCTTACCCCAAAGTGAAACCACTGAAAGAGGATATATATTTATAATGTTGTATTTACAAGTTGCTCTGTAACAATGCTCTCTTGAGTGGCAAATAAAACAGCTTAACCAAAATCACAGAATAACAGGCAAATAAACCGAGGCACCACAACGCAGCTCTAATCATCTACAGACATAAAAACATGAAAGCAATCTCACATGGCTATAACACATCCAGGTGATGGAGACGAAACATTCTTTTGGTACTATATTTAAAATACTGCAACACTAAAACAAGAGCATCCTAATGGTGAATGGAGAAATCTTTGCCTGATGCTGAAAAGGTACTTTAATAAGGGGTGGGTGTCTGCAACAGCTATGTAATCTGCAACACACCTGGAATGCATAGCAGCTACCTCTGGGCAAGCAACTGAGTGCCAGATTGCACTTCTGTCTGTCTGTCTCTGCTGCAGCTGTTTCTTAGAAGATAAATGGAGCTGCGTGCTGTGACAGCAATGTGCTCTCTCTCTCTCAGTCGAACAAGGGTAGCTGTGATCTAGACCAAGGCAAGTAGCAAGGCGAGGGAAGAACTATGCAGTAGGAAGCCAGGGAAGGTAATACCTTGATGATGGTGGTACAGTCTGTGGTTGCAGGTTGGAGGAATCTAGATAAGCAAAGTAAGAACCCCCAACCCAACTGAAGTCCCTTCAATACCCCTGATTGGGACTCTGGAGAGTTGCAATTACTAGTCAGACAATATATGGTTAGATGAACAAATATTCTGACATCATTTAAGATATCTTCCTATGTTTCAAACCCTGTGTTCTGCGTTAAGAAGAAACAGAATTTAGTTCCTTGGTGATTTATTACAGAAGTAGTACAATTGAAAGTGATTGGTAGCTCGAAAGAATATTATCATATTTAATATCACCCTCCGGAGCACTGTTCCCATCTAAAGACTTGCTTTGCATTTTCCAAATATAACCTTTAATAGGGAAAAAATACCCATTAAAGATTATGAAGAAAGATGATGATGAAAAGTGCCAATTTTGTGATGCGTACATTGGCTGGCTGAATTGATGTAAATGAGTGATTAGGGATTTGGCAAAAGAATGTTTATATCACTAAAAGTCTGCATGCTTTTTGGACAACTCTCCTGCAGAGGTGGAGTCTGAGCTGAGTGCTTTGTGAATACAAGGGATGGGGGAGGCGGAGGAGGAGGAGGAAGAAGAAGAAGAAGAAGAAGAAGAAGAAGAAGAAGAAGAAGAAGAAGAAGAAGAGGAGGAGGAGGAGGAGGAGGAGGAGGAGTTTTGATTTCATATCCCGCTTTATCACTACCCGAATGAGTCTCAAAGCGGCTAACATTCTCCTTTCCCTTCCTCCCCCACAACAAACACTCTGTGAGGTGAGTGGGGCTGAGAGACTTCAGAGAAGTGTGACTAGCCCAAGGTCACCAAGCACTTGCATGTGGAGGAGCGGGGACGCGAACCCGGTTCCCCAGATTACAAGTCTACCGCTCTTAACCACTACACCACACTGGCTTTAAATGGATTTATATGAAGTTTGGGGGTTCTGACTTTCAGGCCGAGGGAGCCAGCCTTTGTCCACAGACAGCTTTCCGGGTCATGTGGTCAGCATGACTAAACCACTTCTGATGCATTGGAACACTGTGGTGGAAACCTGAGCTCACGGCAGAGATCACCCCATTGCAGGGATTCAAACCACCGACCTTCTAATTGGCAAGCCCAAAAGGCTGGGTGGTTTAGACCACAGCGCCACCCGCTTCCTGAATAAACAAGGACATAATCAATTATAGGTCCACCCACCATTGTGAGGCTCAAAGCAATGAAGATGATGCCTCCCCAGCTGTTGCCATTGGCTGTGGGTTTCTTGTGATGTCACAAAGGCACTTGGCAACTGAGTGGATATAAAGGCAGGCCAAGGGGAAAGCCCTTTTCTATTTCCAGCAGGACACACCTGGCAATGGATGTGACATTCAGTACTGCCCAGGTTTATTTCACTTGGAAGATGAAAACTGGTGGATGGAAGGAGGCAATCCTCTGGCAGTGGGATGCTATGGAGCAATAATAAGGCAAGTCTGCTTGCTTGAAGGCTGCTGGTATCTGTGGTTGAAAGCTGGCGGACGTCTCATGATGGACCTAACAGTAGCTTCTGGCACAATGGGACACCATGATGGAAGCCAGAGCGCATGGAAACACCGTTTACCTTCCTGCCACAGTGGTACCTATTTATTTACTTGCACTAGTGTGCTTTTGAACTGCTAGCCTGGCAGAAGCTGGGATAGAGCAACAGGAGCTCATCCCATTGTGGGGATTCAAATCACTGACCTTCTGATTGACAAGCCCAAGAGGCTCAGTGGTTTAGACCACAGCGCCACCTGCATCCTTTATACTGTCATGTACTGGATCAGCATTTTCATCAGACTATACACCATCAAGTTCTCCTGTGGAATGGTACTGTTTGAGGCAGACAAACCCATGTGTTTATGGCAGGAGAAATTAGAAATGGGTTGGGTTTTTGATTTTTTAAAAATGAATTCAGTTTACAGAATCCATCTAATGTGACAATGTTCCTATGTCCTGCCAAAGCACACATTGATGCTCCAGACCAAGCTTTGCCACTGATGGGATGCAGCATTTAACCAATGTGGCACCAAATGTTTCAGATATTCTCTTTTTAAATGTGTTTTATAGCTATTTGGAAAACAACCTCTCTAATCATACTTATAAATTACAAGAGATGTCTAATTTGTTTTTAACATGGCGAGTAGAATTCAAACCAAGTCAAGAATTGCTTACTGCATTTGAATTTCCATGGAATGAAATTGTTTAAGCAAATAACTGCCACAAAGTGCTTTGGGAAATAATTGTGTATGGAGGAGATTTATTTAATGTGGAGAGAAATCTAAGCTTTTAATAGAAAACTGGCCAAAGTGTCAGCTACTGCTACAAAATAATTTTGTAATGGCTACAGCAGACTAATATGCAACTCCAGTCTTGCAAAAATGCATACTGTTTGTTCAGTCATTAGTACAGCAAGACTCTTTATACGCTTCCAAGAACTATTACGTAAGTAAGCAATTATGGTCCTTTTTAATCAAATATTTAACAACCTGAAGTGGGGGGAAGACACCCAGCTTCAAAGGAACTAATGCACTGTAGCATTCCAAACAAAACAGTGTCCCATAATGTAATGAATTCAAATGCCAAATGTTGCATCAAATATTTACTGAACTGGACAGATCACACCTGTTCACTAACTTGCTGCTTATTTTGATTACGGTTCAGATGGATGCATCTAAAATTAGTCCACTAACTTCCATATAAATGATTTCATTTAGGCATGCACTAGTTTATTATTTAGTTCAGGTAGGAATTGCAAGAAAAGACATAAATACATACATGCACCTTACATAGGAACATATCCTTACTGGATATGATCATCTATATGTTCTAATTTATTAGGTTCTCCAGATCTGCAAATTGTCAAGCTACAAAGTTATGAGGTGAAGCATACTAGGCACAAGGGGAAAGCACATTGAAACGGGTACAGATGTTACTACCTTTGCACAAGGGCAAGGTTAAACTACAGGCATCGCATGCCCAGCTGAAGCTACCCAAGGAGCCTTTTTCTGGGTAATGAATGGCATGTTGTAACAGCATGCCACCCACAGCCATGCATACATCAATTTCAGAGTTCAGTGTGGGTGGCAGCAGCAACTTTATGGTCCAGCTGGACCATAAAGAAGGCTGATCACCGAAGAATTGATGCTTTCAAATTATGGTGCTGGAGGAGACTCTTGAGAGTCCCATGGACTGCAAGAAGATCAAACGTATCCATTCTTAAGGAAATCAGCCCTGAGTGCTCACTGGAAGGACAGATCGTGAAGCTGAGGCTCCAATACTTTGGCCACCTCATGAGAAGAGAAGACTCCCTGGAAAAGACCCTACCCCTACCAATGTTGGAGCTTTGAAGAATCCATAACCAATCCAGTCCCATAACATGCTCCCAAACTGGAGACTGAAATTATTATTATTATTATTATTATTATTATTATTATTACTACTACTACTACTACTACTACTACTACTGTGGTACCTCGGGTTAAGAACTTAATTCGTTCCGGAGTTCCGTTCTTAACCTGAAACTGTTCTTAACCTGAGGTACTACTTTAGCTAATGGGGCCTCACGCTGCCGCTGTGTCGCTGCCGTGTGATTTCTGTTCTCATCCTGAAGCAAAGTTCTTAACCCAAGGTACTATTCCTGGGTTAGCGGAGTCTGTACCCTGAAGCATCTGTAACCTGAAGCGTCTGTAACCCG
Source organism: Podarcis raffonei (assembly GCF_027172205.1). NCBI lineage: Eukaryota > Metazoa > Chordata > Lepidosauria > Squamata > Lacertidae > Podarcis > Podarcis raffonei. The sequence continues at coordinate 55,257,158 of NC_070612.1, read as the reverse complement.
AGGTACCTCTGTATTATTAATTCAACTTATACACCGTCCTAGACCCCGAGGTCTCAGGGCGATTCACAACAAGACCACAACATATAAAATCAAACCAAAAGCAGTATCCCCTCCAAAAAAGCCACATTCTAAAAGGGTGCTGGATGTCAATAAGATCAACTAAAGGCCTGGTTAAAAAGGAACGTTTTTGCCTGGTGCCTAAAGGTGTATAATGAAGGCACCACTTGAACTTCCCTGGGGAGAACATTCCATAGACAGGGAACCACTGCAGAGAAGGCCCGTTTTCGTGTTGCCACCCTCCATGCCTCTTGAGGAGGAGCACACGAAGGAGGGCCTCAGAAGATGATCCCTTGAGGTATTGCAGTCCTGAACTGCTTAAGGCTTTATAGGTCAAAACCAGCACTTTTAATTGGGCCCAAAAACTAATTGGTAGCCAGTGCAGTTGGGCCAGGATCGGTGTAATATGCTCAAACCGTCTTGATTCGGTGAGCAACTTGGCCGCTGAATTCTGCACTAGTTGAAGTTTTCAAACCGTCTTCAGAGGCAGCCCTTTGCAATAATGACAAACCTAGACAGCGTCTTAAAAAGCAGAGACATCACCTTGCCGACAAAGGTCCATATAGTTAAAGTTATGGTTTTCCCAGTAGTGATGTATGGAAGTGAGAGCTGGACTATAAAGAAGGCTGATCGCTGAAGAATTGATGCTTTTGAATTATGGTGCTGGAGGAGACTCTTGAGAGTTCAATGGACTGCAAGAAGATCAAACCTATCCATTCTGAAGGAAATCAGCCCTGAGTGCTCACTGGAAGGACAGATCGTGAAGCTGAGGCTCCAATACTTTGGCCACCTCATGAGAAGAGAAGACTCCCTGGAAAAGACCCTGATGCTGGGAAAGATGGAGGGCACAAGGAGAAGGGGACGACAGAGGATGAGATGGTTGGACAGTGTTCTCGAAGCTACCAGCATGAGTTTGACCAAACTGCGGGAGGCAGTGGAGGACGGGAGTGCCTGGCGTGCTCTGGTCCATGGGGTCACGAAGAGTCGGACATGACTAAATGACTAAACAACAACAACAACAACAACCTTAAGGTTACCAGAGCATAGACAACAGTAGTTAGGCTATCCCTGTCCAGATAGGGGCATAGCTGGGTCACCAGCCGAAGCTGGTGGAAGGCACTCTGAGGCCACTGAGGCCACCTGAGCCTCGAGCGACAGCCGAGTATACCTGCCCTGGAGCTGGCTTAACATTCTCATTCATTACCCTTCCATGTTTCCAGTCCTATACATGCCAGAGGAGCATAGAATGATTTCCCTCCCTCACTTCTGCGCCACCATCAAGAGGCTGGCAAGGTGTTAGTTATGATGCAGAGCATCTGTGATCCCATGTCCCCTTGAAAGGCACTGCACACTAAAAGTTTGCTGATGGTTTCACACAATCATGCTAATGGTTTGATCGACAGTATGTATGGTTTTCAAAATTTGTATTATATTAATTTTGCATTCAAGTAAGGGAGGTGAGATCATTTTAATTAGAAACCCTTCTACCCTTTAATATGTCATCGATTATGCAATTGCCATTAATTCTGGAAAGGCCTGATGTTCTGTTGAATTATCCATAGAGACATAACCTTTCATTGTAAAATAAAAATAAAACACACACACGTGCAGCAAAGCAAGGGAATATGAGTTTGATCACCACGTCAGCAGTTGCCTCATATTCACGGCCATCTTCAATATGTCTCCAAAACAAATGGTATTTTGTTTTATTACAAATAATGCCAGCTTTCAATCTTGCCACAATAACTGACATAAATCAAATTAAAGAGTGTCAGCCAGACAGCCATCTCTGCAGAAATCTGACGTGTCCTTCTTTCCAGGAAAATGGTGCACTTCACAGGAAGGGTAGGGAAAGTAAGTCATGTCAGCTGACTCCTTTAAAACAAAGGGTACTGCTTTGACTTGTTGTACCACGTTGAATTAAATGTCAGCACCAAAACCATTTGAAAGCTTCACTGCATGAGTCTCAGAAGGCTACTTTTATTAGGAGCTTGGTATTTATATTTGGGCAACATAAGTGGTGAAGCTTCTCACAGAAGCAACTACAGTGGTACCTCAGGATACGAACTTAATTCGTTCTGGAGGTCCGTTCTTATCCTGAAACTGTTCTTAACATGAGACGCCTCCTGGCGCGATTTCCTCTCGCATCCTGGGGCAAAGTTCGCATCCGGGAGCAACTGCTTCCAGGTTAGCGCAGCAGCGATGCACAACCAGAAGCGTTCATATCCAGAGGTACCACTGTAAGTGAACTGTAATGTGAGGGGAATCTGAGCTGCACTGAGTGTGCTCCAGGTTGCCATTTCCTTGGGATTTGCAAATGAGTGCTTTTACCTGTGTCTGCGGATGTACAGTATCTGCAATACTCATTCTACTACTAAACAAACACTTCAGCGGGCTGGGGACTGGATGGAGTTGTGACTGATAGTCCTGGAGGTTCAATTGCTTAGTTTAGTAGAGAGAATTAATGAACATTAGTGTGAAGACAAAGCAAATGGACATGCTGGAGGACAGAAGCCAGAGAAAAGACACATTTCACCTGGCCTAGGGGTTTTTTTTTTGTTGTTGTTGTTGTTCTAGCTGCCAGCCCAACTACTCAATTTATCAATTTTCTGATAATAAAAATAAGAAACAATAAAAAATCACAATAAAAATCATACATTTTAATTGACTTCCCTCCCCCTCCCCCTCCTGGTTCCATTTTTTATACTTATTTATGCACGTCCACAGAATCTTATACTCTTAACTATCCAGTTTTATTTTATTTTTTTTTATATAAAAATTTTATTGGCTTTTCAACATATATTATAAGACACTACAAACAACAAACACAAACAAACAAACATAAAAACATGTATAATTTCATAAATTTTTTCATGTACCCAATTTCCACTACTTCCCCATGCCTCCCTTTTCTGCATCCCTATTTTAAACTTTTTCAGCAACCCCTGATCTAAATTACTTATGAATTCCTTTCTTTAACCCTTTTCTTTCCTCTTGTCCAATCATTTATCTCTGCAAATCTGCTATGCTTTACCCATGACATTTTAACACTCACTAATTTTACAACAATTTTAAAGATAATATTTAAATTTCTTCCAATCTTCTTCCACCGTCTCTTTCCCTTGGTCACGGATTCTGCCCGTCATCTCTGCCAGTCCCATGTAGTCGATCACCTTCGTCTGCCACTCTTCCAGTGTGGGTAGTTCTTGTGTCTTCCAATACTTTGCTAGTAGAACTCTTGCTTGCTACGAGTTTTAACTATCCAGTTTTAAAACCTTATACATATTATTACAAGTGATCTTTAAAAGTTCAACTAATGTAGAAACCAATACACAAAGCTTGTTGATTGTGCCTGAACATTTCTCCTTTTTTAAGAAAGGGGGGGGGAATTGTCTGGTGTGTCCAGTATAGTTCGTTAGTTTGTTTTGCCAATCTCCTTCATCTGTGTTGGAAGGGGCTTCTTCCTTCTACAGAGGTACCTCGGGTTACGAACAGTCCTGCTTATGAACGCTTCGGGTTACGAACTCCACAAACCCAGAAGTACTTTGCCCTGGGATACAAATGCAATCTGCTTCTGGGGCCGCGGGAGGCCTATGTAGGGAATGTGTGCCTCAGGTTAAGAACGCTTCGGGTTAAGAATGGACTTCTGGAACTAATTAAGTTCATAACCTGAGGTACCACTGTATAGGGATGGGCTGGTTGTGGCCTGGAGAAGGACAAAATTGAATTTCCACTTCACAATGCAAAATGAAATTTTCTGGCCAGACTGCACACTGACCCCATGGATACCTTAGGCACTTTCTTTGTTTGAAGGCAGAAGATGCACTACTGTGTACACAATCAAGTGTGAATAAAAAGGCTGCTATATTGTGACTGAGGAGTCAGTCAGTGGGGAGGGAAACTGGCTGAGGTTGAAGGAAGCTTGAGGAAAACTGGGAGCAGAAGCAGCAGCAATAGCCAGAGGAATTAGCTGAAGGCAGTGCAGAACAGAGAGTTCCCAGTGGCAGCAAGTGGCTGCTCAATGAAAAACAAGGTCATATGCCAAGGCTGAAATCACAGAAGCTATGGTCTGTTGGGAGAGAGAGACTCCAGCCGCAGTCCTCCAGAACAGCTGAAGCCAGACTGACAGTGGTTGGCCATTGTCCACAAGAAGCTGTGAGTCTCTGACCAGAAGGAAGACTTCATGTGAAGCCTGTGATTTAAGTGGTGTGGATTACATAAGGCAGAGACAAAAAGGGAGTGCTAAGACATAGATACCTCTTTAAAGTAACATTTTAGCATTTAAACATGCAAATAATCATACGGCGTGCATGCATGTGTTGGTCTGTGAATAAGGGAATATTTAGAATTCAATGGTGTCAGTGGAAATTCATGGGATATGATAAGCAAGTCCTTCATTGTATGAAATGTAAGTGGCAGGGATTATACATATGGTAATGGATAGAATAGTAAAACTAAGAGGCAGCCACACAGACTTAAATCCTATTGTGTAAGGATGATGCCCATCTAAGCACATTAAATACTGTGAGATCAGATACTCCAGTATCAATTTATATACTTGCTGTCTTTGAGGTTAATAAAGAGGTCAAATGGGCTCAGTATTGCCCTTCCCTTTCAAAGCCACTTCATTTTCCTCTAAAGAATCTAAATTGAGATAGTAAATTTCACAAGACAGATATTAACATTTAACATTTTATATTCTTTCCTTCATCTTTAAGCATTCATTTTTCATAAAATGACCAAAGTATTCCATGGTGCTTATTACTGGTAAAAGAAAGGAGAGTGTTCCTTCTAATCTGCCGTACTTAAATTGAGTGAGTTGCAGAGCCCTACTATCGATTCATCTACAAGGAAATCGGTAAAAATTACTCTGCAACATGAAACTTTGCCATTTACATCATTGGAGAAATCTATGTTGGTGAAAGAAATCCTACAACAATATGTACAGAAGAGTTTGGATTTGATATCCTGCTTTATCACTACCCGGAGTCTCAAAGCAGCTAACATTCTCCTTTCCCTTTCTCCTCCACAATAAACACTCTGTGAGGTGAGTGAGGCTGAGAGACCTCAGAGAAGTGTGACTGGCCCAAGGTCACCCAGCAGCTGCATGTGGAGGAGTGGGGAAGCGAACCTGGTTCACCAGATTACAAGTCTACCACTCTTAACCACTACACCACACTGGCTAGATTATCTTAACCATTACACCACACTGGCTAGATTGCTTCTGACCAATGTCATTTCCGCCCTCATTCAAACAATGTTCTTCCATCTAACAAAGGAAAGCCAACAGCACATTTGTTGCAAATAATTCAGTCAAGCCTTTAAAAAATCTAGGGTACAATAAAAAATAGTGGACAAGGGGTCACATTTAATGAGGCTACTTAGGGCTACAGTTCTGAAGGACGTCAACAGCCAATGCAACTTGCCTCTGCCTAAAAACAAGTTTGACACCAAGGCATCGCTAATTAAGACTAGTGATGGACAAATTTGTAAATTTTCATTTTTCTCAGCTTACATTAGATTAATCTAATTGAATTAGGATCTCAGCATTTCAAGATCAGCTTCTGATTCTTTTTGGCAGGCTGGTGCATTATGTGACCCTTGAGAGCAGGAAAATAACCAGACTGTACAACGGTGATGGGATAAAATCAGGCCAAATCTTTATTGACAGCAGCAGGCGGGTCAAGGGTTGGCATGGCATTGGGTCCCTGGATCAGTTCATCATTCCACAAGCCCCACGTTGATGGAATGGATGCACTGGGTTTGGATCGCTTGGACCCTGTACAACGGGAGTCGGCGAGTGTTGAACCTTGCCGTTGTGCAAGCCAAGCCAAGCAAGCAAGCAAGGTCTCACTGGGGAACCAAGGTGCAAATTCCAACCAGGCAGATACCGAACCCACGCTTGAGTTTGCTGTAGTCAATGCTCCCCTTATGGTCACCCCTCTATACCATGTTGATTCTGACCAATGTCATTTCCACCCTCATTCAAACAATGTTCTTCCAACTAACAAAGGAAAGCTATAATTTCACTGAGGGAAAGACAAAAACAAACAGACAAACAAACAAAAACCCAACCAAGTGCCACTCAGGTTGAGATTATTTATTTATTTGTTTATGCTTTGATAAATCATCCATTTGGAATCTGCACTGTAGTAGAGCAGGAAGGCATATTTTAATCAAGGTGAATTTGTACACAAAGTAGCTATTTGGACCCAAACCACCTCACTTTCTACACACTGAATATCCATTATGAAATCTAACCACCAAGATGTCCAGTATTTTGCCATTAAAGCTCAAATGCAGTATTTTTCCATATCTAAAACAATCGGGAATGGGAGAATCTACAAATTATGGTTCTCTCCATTTCTCATTTTCCCCATCTTAAATTTAGTTCTCCACATTTCTGAGGCAACTGGCAAAATCTTATTAAAATGTATTGGCATTTACCGCAGATTTCTCACAATAAACAGTTGTTTTCACTAATATATGCCTTCTATGCACACATCCCCCAATATATCTATTTAAAACTTTGGTTTGTTAGAGAATTGCATCTCAAAGTTCAGATGAGTGTGCTTGTGTAGTATGGCTGTGCTTTGGAAAATGCGAATTTGATAGTTTCAGTTTTACATGCAATCTGAATCAAATTTCTCTTCCATTCCTAAAAAAGGGATATACACACACACTATAATTTCCCCTTCTTAGAATGATTTTGACCAGTAATAACTCCCATGAGCAAAAAAAGGTTTTTCTTTAAGAGTTGTTGGGTGTCTAATCTTTCCAGTGTGCCATATTATTGTTGACATTTAATTTAAGGCTCAACATCTCCTGTTGCATGTGCTGCCACAGCAATAGTAGGAACAGCAGGGAATTTCATACGCTGGGAGATATTTCCTTATTTATCTCAGAAATCTGTCATGAAAGGCAACAGCCTCCTTATTAGAGCAGTGAGTGAGCCTTAGGGGAAAAATACCAGCTTGGGGAGGATTCCCTCCCCCACTTGGTTTTCTTCTCTGTTTTTGTTTTGAAATAGCTGCTCCAGTTTGCAAGCTTAATGAGGGATTAATTACAATATGTCACTTTGTATTTTGTAAAAAAAAATTGTATTTTTTTTTTTTTTAGTTCCTGGGCACAGTAACACATGTAATGGCAAGCCAGCCTAGAAAATAAGGCAGTGAACTGGCATGGGGTGGAGAAGACAGAACAAATGTTTCAAGCTTTCTTGACAGACCTCTAATTTTAATGGGTAACCCCAAGTCTGCCTAGCTAAAGCACTCTTATTGTTCATTTAGAAAAGGCACTCTATGAAACTATTGATTTTGGTCAGGGGCTTGAATGGTTGGTTGGAAAAGCTAAATTAGAAGGTGTTTCCAATGCACAAAAGACCCCTGCGGTGGTGTAGATTGCCTCCCCACGATCCATTTCCATTGAAATCAATGGCACTGCCCTAGTGTAAGTGGTCTGCGGAAAGGCTACTGACAATCAAAGCCAATCTACTTGAAAGCCCCTAACAACATTAACCATTATGCTCAAAGGACAAAAAGGGAGGGGGGAACCCAATAATTTCTATGATTATGGTTTATTTATTTCTATAGCACTGCTTAGTGTACAAAGTTATTGTTGCTATTTACAGTTTTCAAGATGGTCTCACAATAAACATGTGGAAAGCGAAGGGTACTGGCTCTGTGGGGGAGCTGGAAAATGGGGTGATTCAGGAGTCTTTTCGTCCCTCCTCAATTGAAGTGTGATATCAATAGACTCCCCTGAGTTGAATTAGGTCCTGCAGATTACCTCATGTTTCTCCGTTTCTGTTTTTCTGTGCCATATAGCTGTATGTTTTGTTATATATATATATATGTTCCTCTAGGTCCAGGGTCTTTGCAAAAGTGAGCCTGAACAAAATGCTGCCTGCAGAGCGCTGAAGAGCCTTGGATTGATTGGGTTTTGTTTAATATTATTATTATTGTTGTTAAAGCACGGCAATTTATTTACTTGGAAAAATGCCTTAATTGCTTTATATTCAAAAGGATCTCAAGAGTGATGTGCAAAATAGAAATCAAATAAATACAATATATCAATAATCAAATGCAACCCCATTAAAATAACATTACACTCTTCAACCAATAATAGCCACAATCACACACCCATCCATCAGCCTCAATGCAAAATCCAAGCCACATTTTGTACAACAAAGACAGCTAACCATAAAAAAGGCACACAGACTCGGAAATTGACTAAAATCCCTCTCCTACGACCTCACTTCCCACTTTGGCCCACATATTGATTCCCTGCCTACCTCACATTCTAGGGAAGGGGGGCAGATCTATGCTGATCGGATGCTCTTTCTGAACAGCAGCTTTATCTCATCAATATTCCAGATTTTCAGGTTGTTATTTTAAGCCCGGGGTAAGGAATCATAGGCTCATGAGCCAAATGTAGCCCATAGCTGTCAACTTAGAGATTTGAAAATAAGGGACCAGCAGCCTTGAAAATAAGGGACCAGCAGCCAAAATAAGGGACCTGCAGCCTCACCTATTCCAGGCACTCCTGTCTTCCTGTCCTCCTGCAGTCTGGTCAAACTCATGCTGGTAGCTTCGAGAACACTGTCCAACCACCTCATCCTCTGTCGTCCCCTTCTCCTTGTGCCCTCCATCTTTCCCAGCATCAGGGTCTTTTCCAGGGAGTCTTCTCTTCTCATGAGGTGGCCAAAGTATTGGAGCCTCAGCTTCGGGATCTGTCCTTCCAGTGAGCACTCAGGGTTGATTTCCTTCAGAATGGAAAGGTTTGATCTTCTTGCAGTCCATGGGACTCTCAAGAGTCTCCTCCAGCACCAGAATTCAAAAGTGTCAATTCTGAATCACATGCACCACAAGGCTTATGCAGCCTCAACTTAAGATGGCTCCCCAGCCTGGCTTTGCACTGCAAATTTTGCAGCAGCACGTGCAACAAAATGGCGTCCCGCATTCAAAAAACCCATCAGCTCGCATTAACTAGCCACACTCACACAGCCTCCCCTCCCACGAGATCTCCTTTCCTTTTCCCCCACCATGTGCCCCCGCTCCAGACAGACCTTTTTGCCGGCAAGGGTGAGTGGGCCGTCGATGACATATCCATCCGATTCCGATCCGAGCACTCAGCACAGGTATCTTCAACTTCTGAGCCCCTCTGAGCCAAAGGCAGAAAGCCCAGCCAGCAGCCAAACGAAGCCTCAAGGAAAACCACCATCACCTCTCCGCTGGGAAGCACTGAGCAAAGGCGAGTCCCCAGGCAACGCAGCCGATTTGATCGGCACAAGGCATGCAAGCTCCACCCCCCCAGTCATTCTTAGACTTCTTATTGGGTGAGCAACACAGCCAAGCAACACAGTTGGAGCGTACCTCCTCCCTGGCCAGCAGGGAGGGAGGGAGAGGAGCTGCTTCCTTTGAAATTTAAGGGACATCATTTAAGGGACATTTAAGGGACATCTATCAATAAGAGGCGGCAGCAGCACATGGCGCTGGAATAAGGGACTGTCCCTCAAAATAAGGGATGCTTGACAGCTATGATGTAGCCAATCAGCCAGTATCAGACCTACTCTTACCTATGGCCTAATTCATCCCAATCTCTTGTGTTCATTTCCTCGCTTTTCCCTGCACCAGCTGTGGGCGACATGTGTCTGTGGCAACAAATACCTTTTCACGGCCCACGGTCCCATCCTGTCTTTGCATCAGCTTCTGTTGCTCTAGGCAGTAGCCCCCTCAATGCCAGACTTCCACCTGGTCGTAGTGCTAAAAGGATAACTTTGTTGAACACGTATGACTTAATAGCTGTCTGAGCAAATATCAAATTACATCAGAGATGTACATAAATCCAAGCAGTTTACCAGGAAACGAAGCAGAACACATAGGCCTTTTAGAAAGGATAGAGAGGTCTTCTAGTTCAGGGAGTGGCATCAAGGACATCATTTGAGGAAGACCTCAAATGGACCATTGCGCCCAAGTGTGATCCCTGATCCAAATGACAGAATGGCTCTTTGGTTTCTGCAAATGTTCCACTTGTATCTTCCTCGTGTGTGTGTGTGTGTGTGTGTGTGTGTGTGTGTGTGTTAATCATCTTTACCATTTCAGTGTGCATTTCTCCCCCTGGAAAACATGTCTCCTACTTCAAATACTTAAATGATCAACAATGAAATTGCACACAGCGATGATCGTCCTTTACCATCTTGAAACGAACAAGAGCAACTACTTGTTATTCCTTGGCTCTGAAGGTGTATCAAAGCTTGCTAGTTTACAGAAAGGTTCAAACCATCTTGAGCATAATTTTCTCAGTTTCACATAACAAAGTGCCAAGTAAGCATTTGATGGCAAAAAGCTTTTCAAGACTTTAAAATTGAAAGCATTACAACACATTTAAATCTTACAGGAAGCAAGCTGTGTTTGTTCTGATACTGTATCACTTCCTATAAAATACTGAATATGTTTCTTATTCGTTCTTGTAGGGAACTGGGGGGGGGGGAGGAATGTGCTTATTTCTCATCCTACCTCAGCATTTTTATTTTTTCCCCCTTTTATGACAGTTCCCCCCCCCAAACCTTATCTCTGTCCACAGGCATCCTGATTCGATGGCTCAGTAACATTTATGGTATATATGCTTTCTTCTACCTGCTGAGCATTATATGCATCAAGACTTACGTAGGATGAAATTAGAAAACGCTCAAGCTAAGAACATCAGGTGGGGGGAAAACATAAGGTACAATTAGTTTTCATCATTATATGGGAATATAGACACAGCAGCACAACTAAACTGGCAAATACCAGATGGCAGATTCTTATCTCAGTTAAATGTGGTTGATTTAGTGAAAAAGAAAACTGTGTTTTAGAGCCCAATCTTGTCAATCAATGTTCCTCCTTTGAAGCATGTATGATCAAACACCGGCATTTTTGCGGCAACGCAAAGGGACCTCATCACACTTTGCGTGTGTCATGCATACATATTTCCACTGCTCCAGGGACTTCTCGATTCATGGACCAATCCCAACTATCTATGTGTAGTGGGAAACATTCTCATTGAAATGAATGGGACTTCTGTTTCCAAGGAAGCATAATCAAGATTGCAGCTCTAGAATAGCTTTGAAAAACAGTTAAAAATGATGTATAGATGGCATATTACACCAGTAAAAATGGCCAAAGTGTATAGAACAGAGTCAAAGACCTGTTGGAGATGTAAAGAAAAGGAAGGTATCTTTTACCATATGTGGTGGGAATGTAGACATATTTTTTAAAAAAGGGAAATGATATACAATGAATTGGGAAAAAAAGTTTTAAATAACATTTGTAAAAAAAGCCATAAGCCTTTTTGATCGGTATTCTAGGTCAAGAATTATCAAAGGGGAAATGCAATTCTCCCAGTGGGCTTTTTCAGATCAGGAAGCACAGGGAACTGGGAAGCTGCAGGCCACTGTTGAACTGTTTAATGGCAATAAAAACAGTACCTCACAATGACACGGTGATCTCAAACCCAGTCCATCTCAGAATTCTAATGACATTCATAAAGACCCTAAAGAAAGAGAGACTTTCATGAGGGGAAGAAGCATTTTAAGAAATTGGAAAACAGGTTTTTAGTGTATAGGGATGTGTGTCCTGACCAAGCATGATAACAGCCCTTGTTTCAGGCGTCTCGCTCTGAAAATCTCTTGGGTGAAGGCAAAATCCTGAAAGTTTTGGTTAATGCTTAAGACCTTGTATCCTAAATTTCTGTTTTACTATGAATACTCCCAGCTGCATGGACCATAGCACAGGGGCATGACTCCAACAACAGTCTCTCTGGGTGTGCACACATGTAGTGTGAAGGTCTAACAATTTTCCTCCCATTATGCACGTGTAATTGAAGGTTTGGTTTTATAAATAAATAAATAAATAAATAAATAAATAGCGTGTTCTCCTTCATGGAGAGCACGTGTTGCGGTGGGGGCCGCCAGGACACTCCAAAGTTGGGGGCGGGCTAATTGATCGTTGGCCACTGATGCGATTGGGGCTTCCCTTGTTGTTGGGGAGAAGTTAATGTTGCCATTTGTTGATTGACAGCCAGACATGCTAAAACTCCTTGCACGAGGCTAGGGCTTCCTCTTTTCGCCCATGCATCGGATTGCCCGTCCCCCCTCCCTAGAATTAGGGTTGTTCGCTTTGACCTTGCTATGCCTGTCATGGGGTTGTCTGCTCTTGGGGCAGGGGCCTGGTAGGAATTTTGTCCATCTGGCTGATTGGCTGGGGCCATTTGGTTTTTGCCTACTGCGTAGCAAATCGTCACAACTTGTAAGGTTGCGGTTAGGCATTGGTTTATGGTTTGGTTGGTTGAGGGGAAGTGGTTGAGTGCCTGCCCTTGGTAGGTTGAGTGCCTGCCCCTCTAATGCTGCTGCTGCAAGGGATTCCGTTAAAGGAATTGGGGGCTAACTATTGCTTGTCCACTCTGTCAAGGGGGCTCAGGCCATAGCAATGAGCTCCTGGTTGCATTTGGGGTGAGGGCAGGTTCCCTGCTCCGCGTAACCCCCAAGTTATTCCCCTATTCTGACTTTCGCATCGTGTGGAATGTCAGCCTGTCCCCCATGGTGGGGGCAGATAGTTGCAACCAATGCCTAAGCAACCACTCACAAATTTGTATTTCAATAAAGTTGTGGCCAAAATTATGCCAAAAATCTTAAACAAAAAATTCTGTGTGATGTGTGAGTTATTGGGGTGGCCCTGGGGACCTCAACACGCAAATAAAATCTGCCATATTTTTCTATGTTCTATGTGACGGCAGAGAACCTCTAACAGGAGTTTACTGAGAGATTTGGAAACTTGGGGCTTTCACATAACGTGGCCTAAACCGTCAATGCGCTCTTGAACCGTCAATTTCCATGCTGAGCTTCTCTTGCTTTAAGTACTACAATCCAATACTTTCATTTCCCAAGCGCCTTTTTTCTCTTTCCCCAAAATTCAGAGTAGGTGAGGTGTGGGGAAACCTTATCACTTTGCTACACCCTGAAGTCAACAGTCTGCTGGCTTCCTTCTCTGCACGCAAAATAAACATGTGACTGCTGCTGCTCCATATCTGTAGTAGTCAAAACCTGCACTGGTAAGCTGCTTTGCAGTATTTCAGCCTCCAATAAATTACACACAATTCCTCTTTTATTTGATTTTTCTCTATCGCTTCACTACACATGCATTCCAGCTGAGCCTAACATTTGTAGAATAAGCACCGAGGAGTTGCCCCCGCTTATTCTTTTTAATGATTCTTCTCTTGTAGCCAGGAGGTCACTCAGCATTGAGTTAGGTTCTGCCTCCTGTGATTGGGAAGGCAAGTAAGTTCTTCCTGAAGAGGCAGAATCTCCCTGCTGAATGTCCAGTGTGTTTTCCTCCCTTAGCACAGAAAAGGTTTTGCTGTGTCTCTCTGCAGCACAGGGAATAGGGAAAGTTGCCTCTGAATTAGTTGCACAACTCCTCTCGCTTGAAATGGTAAAGGGAGGCTTTGGAGGCAAGAGGACATTGAGCAGTCCAGTGACGGGGAGAAAAATTACTCCTTTTCTCTCACTCCTACGCCTCAAAGGGGAAGAAGTGCTTTTGGAAACTTCCAAAGTACAGCCGATGTCCTCTCATTCTGCAATGCACTTACTCACTTCCACTCATAGCTGTCAACCGTCCCTTATTTGGCGGGACAGTCCCTTTTCCCAGCGCCATGTCTCACTGCTGTCCCTTGATGTCCCTAAATTTCCCGGGTTTCAAAGGAAGCAGCTCCTATCCCTCCCTCCCTGCCGGCCAGGGAGGAGGGAGGCTCCAACTGTGTTGCTTGGCTGTCCAGCCCGCCCCCCTCCGGCCTCCTCTCACCAGCCTCGGCCCCCGGGAGCCCCTGCCCACTGGGACTGGCGGGAGCCTCAGGCCCTTCCGCCGCCATCCTCCTCACGGCCACCGAACTGAGCATCTCTGCCTGGGGCCTCCCCTCTGCCCATCGTCACTCCCGCTAGGCCATACTGATGAGATGGGCAGCCTGGCGCGGCCTATGAATTGCTGAGGAGCCTTGAGAGGAGAGCGAGGGCAACCATAGAAAGCAGTTCAGAGAGAGGAGGAGGCGGAGGCGCGGGCAGGTATTCCAAGGGCTAACCATAGAGGGGGAAAGCGGAGGAAGGACTGCAAGCGCTTCTCCCATAGATTTGTAGTGGTAGACTAGCATAGATGGTCTGATCTGCGGGTTTACTTCGGGTGCTATTCCCCCCCCTTCCTCCCGCCCCGCCTGATGGAACTGAGAGCTGCAGATGGAGCATGAGAGAAAAGATGCAGAACTGCAGCAGCATCTTCCCAGCTTGGACGTCATTTTGCGTGAAAAGTGGTTGCTGCTTGTAGTTATTTAATTGCAGTGTTTCATCAGCTGGTGTCTTGAGCAGCAACCTCTGGAAACGAAGGGCTAAAAACCGGGGCTGCTCTCCAAAATTATCTGGTCCCTTTTAACTTCTTATTTCAGCTGGTTGACTAAAATCCCTTATTTTGGCTGCTGATCCCTTATTTCTGAGGCTGCTGGTCCCTTATTTTCAAATCTGTAAGTTGACAGCTATGCTTCCACTATGTCTCCAAGCGCTTTGTTCCACCCCAGAAGCCCCAACTGCAATAACATTTCTGCAAGGAAGTGTGAGTAGAAAAGCTCTAAGATCATGGAAATTGATAGTCAGTGGGCAGGGTTACCTTACCTTCAAATAATAATAAATAATAATAATATATTACTTATACCCCACCCATCTGGCCGGGTTTCCCCAGCCACTCTGGGCGGCTTCCAACAGGATATTAAAAACACAATAAAAGATCAAACATTAAAAACTTCCCTAAACAGGGCTTCCTTCAGATGTCTTCTAAAAGTCAAATAGTTGCTTTTTCCTTGACATCTGGTGAGAGGGAGTTCCACAGGGTGGGAACCACTGCTGAGAAGGCCCACTGCCTGGTTCCTGTAACCTCACTTCTCGCAGTGAGGGAACTACCAGAAGGCCCTCAGTGCTGGACCTCAGTGTCAGGGTTGAACGATGGGGGTGGAGACACTCCTTCAGGTCTACTGGGCCGAGGCCGTTTAGGGCTTTAAAGGTCAGCACCAGCACTTTGAATTGCGCTCAGAAACGTACACAGAGCCAATGTTGGTCTTTCAAGATAAGTTCCTCAGCACAGGTTCAACCCTTTCTGTTGGAGCTGATCTCCTTCCACCATAATTATTCAGAGTGCACCATTGTAGATCTGTAAGTTCCAGCCACTGTTGTTCTCCTACAGAGTTTAATAATGTGTCAACCCAACTTAGGTAGTGGTAGTGTTGCCATATTTCAAAAAATAAAATCCAGGACACCCTGAAAATTGTTGAGTCTTTTAAAGGAGACCCTCAAAGAAAAACGCGCCTAAGATCCAGGACAAAGCACCCCCTGGATGTCAATTCCACCTTTAAAATCCCGGCAATGAATGGGACGTTTGACAGCGCGGAGGTATTGCAGCCCTATGTATCAGTGTTACTCCATCTAAAAAGGAGGTGAGCTGGTTCCCCGGGGAGCATCTACCTTTAAAAGAGCTATTACTTACAGGTATGTAGGATCCAAAACTAAAAACCTTCATGCTATCTCACTAGGGTTCTCTCCTGCACCATAAGTTCTATTCGTCTCCAGTTAGTTCATTAGGAGTTTCAGCTTGGAGCGCATTATTTGCAGAATTCTGGCTTAGTGCTCTCCCATCCCTCCATGGGAGCTTTCTGATTCCACTGAGCCTGGATCCTAATGTATGAATGAATCTATTAAGAGATATAAATCTAAATGAGTAATTACTAGTCACAAAACAAAAGCCCGGTATCAGAAATGTCACTAAATTAATTTCACATTCTGCTCAATAAACCTTTGTACAAACTCAGGAAGAGGCCCTATGCTTACTAAGTTTTACCGTGATCCAATCTTCCTGTCCAATCATTGTAATTATGCTAATAGCGCTATAAAAGTGCTCAGATGCTGATCACTCAATGTAAGATGCTCTTACCCACAAGCGTTCAAAGGCATTCTATAAACGCTGTACAGCGGGTCATATTTTAATCTCATAAAAGTTGCTCACACAGGAAAATGTCAATAGCTGTTGGAAAGGATTTCAAGAAAAAGGAATAAACAACAACATTGCTTTAAAATTCCCTTTGTCCAGCACTATTCATTCTGCTGTTCCAGGTTGCTGATTGACAGTCCCATTGCTCACTTTTCTTCCTGTTTTGAGAGCCTGCTGTTTGTGGTGCTGCAATTCAATTACAATTATTGTTCAATAAAAAATTTCAAAGTGAAATTCAGTTTGGGATAGTAAATAAATAGACGGAATTAAATTGCAACAATAAAGAAGAGAGATTCATTAAGGTTCATTGTTTGCATCTGATTGTTAAATGATTTCTGAATTACTCACATCAGACATGTGCTGTACCATTCATAGCTGAGTAAACTGAGTTTATCTGCCATCACATTAAAGTTCATTATTACATCACCTGTAAAAGCAAGATAAGGAAAATATTTAGCATTCATTTGCATTAAGGTCTACGATTCTGAATTCTGGAGGGAGACGAATTGCAAAACAATGTGGAAATACGGAGAATTGAACTTAAGATTGGAAAAATGAGAAACTGAGAGGAATTGGAAGTGATATCATTGTACAGAACAACCAGTCTTGAATACATAGTCTTTGGACCTAAAAGATTGAGCAACTCAAACCAGTGACAAATATTCCCTTTCTCAGCAAGGTGCTTGAGGCTGCTGATCAGATGCAAGTTCTCTTGGATGAAACTGGATCTAGTTCAGTTTTCTGGATCTAGTTCAGCTGAGGTGCAGTTCTAATTTCAGCACTGCCTTAAAAATCCTGTGCAATGATCTGTATTGAGAAGCAGGTGGGGTGATGAGTGCAACCCTGTTGATTGTCCTTGTTCTTTCAGAAGCTTTCAACACAATTGATCATAGTATCCTTCTGGATGGATACCTGAGATGGGGCAAAGACCATCTCTTTGCAGGCGTTTCACTCCTACTTGGATTTACAGTCCCAGAAAATAGTGCTAGGGGATTTTTGTTTGACCTCATGAAATCTGTGGTATAGGGTTCTGTAGAGCTCAGTCTTATCATACCTTGCTGACAAAGGTCCGTATAGTAAAAGCTATGGTTTTTCCAGTAGTGATGTATGGAAGTGAGAGCTGGACCATAAAGAAGGCTGATCGCCAAAGAATTGATGCTTTTGAATTATGGTGCTGGAGGAGACTCTTGAGAGTCCCATGGACTGCAAGAAGATCAAACCTATCCATTCTGAAGGAAATCAGCCCTGAGTGCTCACTGGAAGGACAGACCTGAAGCTGAGACTCCAATACTTTCGCCACCTCATGAGAAGAGAAGACTCCCTGGAAAAGACCCTGATGTTGAGAAAGATGGAGGGCACAAGGAGAAGGGGATGAAAGAGGACGAGATGGTTGAACAGTGTTCTCGACGCTACGAACATGAGTTTGACCAAACTGTGGAAGACAGGAGTGCCTGGTGTCCTCTGGTCCATGGGGTCACAAAGAGTCGGACACGACTAAACGACTAAACAACAAATTGAAGTAATCAACCTGAAACCATGGGGTGGAGTCATCCGGACTTCCAGAGTGTATTACTATCAGTATAGATTAAGCACCCAAATCTTAAGCTCTCCACGTTGCTTGGGGGGTGAAGTGGTGCAAGGTGCAGAACCTGGTTATTGAGCCAGTTGAAATTACATAAGTCAAATGGGCGTAAAATGAAGGATTACTGTATGATTGGGGAACAAGACTCAAATTAATGTCTTATACTTGCAGATCTTGTTGTGTTATTGGACAATAAGAAGCATACAGAGTCTGCTCTGCAAGGAATAGAAAGTCTTAATAGTAATCACAGATCTCCACTTTTCACTAAATAAAATTGAATGCAGATATAGGTGCTTAAGAGGGACGCAGGTGGCGCTGTGGGTTAAACCACAGAACCTAGGATTTGCCGATCAGAAGGTCGGCGGTTCGAATCCCCGTGACGGGGTGAGCTCCCATTGCTCGGTTCCAGCTCCTGCCAACCTAGCAGTTCGAAAGCACCTCAAAAGTGCAAGTAGATAAATAGGTACCGCTCTGGTGGGAAAGTAAACGCCGTTTCTGTGCGCTGCTCTGGTTCGCCAGAAGCGGCCTAGTCATGCTGGCCACATGACCCGGAAGCTGTCTGTGGACAAACGCCGGCTCCCTCGACCTATAGAGCGAGATGAGCGCGCAACCCCAGAGTCATTTGTGACTGGACTTAACTGTCAGGGGTCCCTTTACCTTTACCTTATAGGTGCTTAAACTAGTATTCTTCTGTCTGAAGCAGCCAACTGCAGCAGCGTCCTTTCAGAGCCAAAGTGAGAGTCTATACAGATCTACGATCTACTCTGGGGTAAGTTCTTGCCCAGGTCACCCTGCAACTGTTAAGAACTTTACTACACATTCATTGCAGATTTACAGTTGTGGGAATTTGTGCTGCAAAATGGTCATTTGTAACCATTCTAAGACATTTATGATTTTTCCCAGGAAAAACAAGAGTTGTATACATACAAGAAGGCAGTGGAAAATTGGAAAGGCAGGTTTGGGGGAAAAGCAGCTTTGATATTATTGCGTAAGATTTTGAATACATCCAACAGTGAAAAAAAGTCGTAACATAAATGCTACTAAGGTAGGAGGAAACCTATCTAATATTTCTAGCACTGTGCAAATATTACATTTTTGAGGCTAAGGAAGTGGAGGGCTTAAATGTTAATTCAAACTCAAACATCAGGATTCACTTGAGAAGCTTTATGACTAATTGGCAGGTCTGCGTAGCCAAACTGTTGATAGCTGAATGGCTGAGGTTTTGACTGATATTTAGAAAGCCCTGACATTCTGGATCATTGAAATACAGGCATGGTAATGAAATCAGTCTAAGTCTTTCTCTTCTATTGTGAATTAAAAGCCTGAGATGATTGTTAACTTAACACATTTGATTTAATTTCATTTTTTCCAGTCCTGATATTCTCCCCTCATTTTCCTCCCTAGATTTATCAGGTGTCCATTTTTCCTGCATTTTTTCTGACATGCATGCTCCCGTATTTCTTCTTTAATACTTGTTTGCTTTGCAAACCCAATGGTAAGCTCTGGATGACTTGGGATCCAAATAATTGAAGGAACATCTCTCCCTGTATCAACCTGCCTGAGCCCTTAGATTTGCAGGAGAGGCCCTTCAAAAGGTTCTGCCAGAATCATTGGGGCACTTAAGTTAGATATTTTTCTGTGGTGGCATCCCAGTTGCAGATTTCCTTCCCATCAGAAACTTGGCTGGCATTATACGAGTTTTCATGCCAGCTGAAAATGTATCTTTTCACCAAGACATGTGGGAGTGTTGAGTCAGTGATGGCCATTTGTAAGAAGGGACTTATTTCTGTAGGATGTGAAACACAAGAGCAGTCAAGTACAACATTCCTAGAGTGAACATGTTTACACATGGGGAGGAATGTTTGTCCAGCCAGCAGGTAAACTTCCTGTTTCCTTCTGGGCTGGGACAGACTTCCTCTACCTGTGACTAGAGGTGGGTGTGGCCTCACCTGTGCAGGTAATGACAAAAGCACAGGGCAGCCATCTCTCTCTTTTTCACCATATGCATCGAAGAAACAACATCTACTGAGCCAAAGATGCCCTCTTGGCTTCCAGCCAAGAGAGGACAAAGGGACTGTCTTCTTATGAGATAGATTCCAAGTGTATGTTACTTCATTAAGCTAAGTCTGCCTTCTGGGATCTGATAGTGAACAGAATGTGAGTAAACTCATTTTATACTTTTGTAAAAGACTGTGTTGTCTCTTATATTTTATGAGGGAATAAGGGGGAAATACCAGAACAGTTATTATAGAGGCTTTAGCGAGCCTGAGCAAACGCATCCGTTGCAAACTTAAAATTAAGGGGAATGTTACTCTGCTGAAATTGTGGAACTTGTTAACACAAGTTGGATAAGGATATAATCAGACAATATATCCTCTCCTGCATCCCTGAACATTCCCACACTTTCTACTCTTAGCTTGGCATGGGATTTAGTAACGGTTTCATAACATTTTACAGTTTTAATAAATTATATGTGTAAAACTACCTTGAGGTAATTTATGATGGAGACCAGTGTATATATGTATCGATTTAATTAATAAAAAATAAAGGTTGATGAATAATAATGATTATATTATGAAATCTCAGTTCAATCCCTGGAAATAATATATCTATAAATAGTCTGATTAAAATATTTTCTTAAAAATTCATATATTCGGCTGAATGTTATTTCTTGGTTAGATGGTTCTCATCCCCTTACATGTGGCTGTACTTGTTATCTAGCCTTTAGCATTCCTTGCTGTTTTTTTATCATTTCCTTGTCTATCTAAACTTTCACCTAAATGTATTTTGATGCCTGGAAAATGCTCTGTTTGAAGCCTTTGAAGAAAAAGTGGTCTCTGGAAAGTGATCTCTGTATCATAAGAGTCTTGTGTTCTTGCTGTTGCGTAAATAAGCCCTGCTCTTGTTAGATGGTGGATGAAGAGTCACAGAACTCACAGCTGCTTGAATTTCTATTAGTTACAGACAATTCAAATGAACATCAATGAAGGGATGTGGGAAAGTTCTCAGTTAATAAAATATTCCTTCTACTATCCAACATGCAAACCCCCAGCCATGAAGGTAAAAAAGTAAATAAATTTTTAAAATCTCCTTAATCTGACACTCACCAGCTGGCATCTTGGATTTGCAATGGCCATCAGCCAGCTCCCTGTCATTCCCTCAGTCACAGTGGAATGGAAAACAAGATTCTTGCTGTATATACATACCTGCTTCTATTTGTAGTCTGCCACAGGAATAAACTAATTGCTGCTGTAAAACACTTATTCCCACCTTAGCTCAAATCCATCTATAAAACCCAGGGAGAGAGGAAAATGAAAAGGAGTGCCAGCTGGCCTTTTGGCTTTGACTAGCCAATTAGTACTTGGCTGCCAATTAGCTGCTCACGCTGGAATAGTTAAGAATGAAGAAGAGTCAGCCGACATATAAATATGATTCAACATCTAATATGCAGCTACATCACGTCTCACTGAGGAGACTCACAAAAATGAGACATAAGTGGGACCTGCAATGAAAGGTTGCAATGGCCTATTCAGGTTTAAGCCAGCCAACAATGTCCTCTACTAGGACACTCCATTCCAACCCACCTTCAGCCGTTACGTGAATTCCCATCTCTTCTAACAGTCAGTCAGCATTCTGTGAGCACTGACCGTTGGGCTGTTGTCACAGCTCCCCCACCTTTTAGGGTTATTTCTCTTCAAATTTCACGATCCTTCTGCAATCTTTGAGAAGCAACATCTGGAAAAAAGCTCCACCTTTTAAGAAGGTTGTGCCATTTTAGCCACAGAAGAATGGATTATTAGAGAGTGAGTTTGCTGTTACAACGTACAAGATAACTGAAAAGCAAGAGAGAGGGACAGGAGGGAAATATGTGTAGGAAGAAACCATTTACATTAGTACCTTGGTTCTCAAACTTAATCCATTCCGGAAGTCCGTTCCAAAACCAAAGCACGCTTTCCCATAGAAGGTAATGCAAAATGGATTAATCCGTTCCAGACTTTTAAAAGCAACCCCTAAAACAGCAATTTAACATGAATTTTACTATCTAACGAGACCATTGATCCATAAAATGGAAGTAATAATCAATGTACTGTACTATAAAATAAATAAGACAGTATTGTAGAGGATAAATTTAAAAATAAATAAATAAAAATCTTACCTTCACAGATGATAGTCATTGTTTATCCATTTCCACAGTCACACAATCAATCAATCAATCAATCAATCAGTAGCTGAACTGGGTTCCACACAGTCACAGAAACAAATTAACCAAAAAAGCCTCAAAAGCAAAGCAAAAACGCAAAATAAATAGCAAAAGCAAAAGTGCCAAACTTAATCCATTCTGTAAGTCAGTTTGACTTCCAAAATGTTCGAAAGGCACAGCTTCTGATTGGTGCAGGCACCACCGAAACAATAGCCGACAACCGCATCAGATGTTTGGCTTCGGAAAAAACATTTGAAAACCAGAACACTTACTTCCAGGTTTTCGGCGTTTGGGAACCAAGGTGTTTCAGTACCAAGGCGTCTGAGAACCAAGGTACCATTGTATTGGAATGAAGCCTGCTACATCTGTCTCCTGCTTTTCAGTTATCCTGTATATTGTAACAGCAAACTCAGTATCTAAGAATGAAAGGGATCCATCAGAGGAAAGAACCTTGGTTGTTATCAGCATCCCAAGTTAATGTCTTGATTGCTTATTTATATGTATCAAAATATGTATCTACTTTTATTTCATGAGGAAAAAATCAAAGCCATTTACAACAATAGTACAGAAAAACCACATAAAATACAATAATATTCATATAAAAATTTAATATCAGACATAAATTAACTACTGAGGAAAGAGGTATTTTTCATTGCCTGCATAGGCCTGATGGAACAGAAAAGTTATCAGCTGACATTTAACAGTTGAAAGCACCATTGGCAGAATGATCCACAATATTGTCCAATGAGCCTCACCAACTAGGGGAATGGCCAGTGATGTTCCTGCAGATGAGCTCAGTGACTGAGCTGGTTGTTCTTGAAGTCCTCTGTCCTTCAGGCACATCAAACTGATGGAGGTGCATGATATGTATACTGGAAGGAACAGGAAAAGAAGAAGAATAGGTCATATATATATTCTTACAAGAGCTCAGGTCCTAAGTTATGACTGATGCCATGAATGAGCCAGCTTCCAGGGACGGTTTGCAGCCAGCTCTCAGGGAAAGGTTGCTGCCAACTGAAGAAAGCAGCCAAGAACAGAGAGGGTTAACTGCCATGCAGGATGAGCATCGACTAATAAATAATAATAATAATAAAATTTTATTTATACCCCGCCCTTCCCGGTTTAAAAACCGGGCTCAGGGCGGCTAACAGCAAATATAAAGCATTGATTAAAATGCGACTTAAAAACAGCATAGAGTTGACTAGTGACAACTTCCCCTTGGAATGCCAGCTGATAAGGGAAGGGCGGGGAGCCAGCTACAACGCAGTCAAAGCTCTCTGGAAGCACAAACAGGCAGGAAAGAGTTAAGAGACAGCCTCTCAGAGAATGGGGAAGAGGGAGCTGACCCCCTCAGTCCGAGGTCTAGACGAATGGGAGGGTTGCAAGATAGGAAGCAAAACAAAAGGTGTATGAAGCAAAAGTTCAGTTGCTTCTGGTCACGCCGGATGCGGTCTTCAGAAGGGTCCCCTTGATTGATGAGAATGGAGGCTGTGTGAAGCCGTCCGGAGCTATCTGTTTGTTTTGACAATAAAACATCCTTTTTAATTAACTACGCTCACTGTGTTATCAAGCCGGGGACTGGACTCCTGACACCTGATGTTTAGCCAGAAAAGGGCTGCTGATCAAAAGGAAAGAACAGGCAAGCTTTGCATGCAAGAAGTCCCAGCTTTAGGTCTCTGGTGTCTCTAGGTAGGTAGGGCTGGTTGAGACTCCTGTCTGAAATATCTACTGGAGGGTCACAGACTCCCCATCCCTGTCATTGATTATGTGTCTTTCTGAACCTTGGTTCCCCAGATGTCATTGGACTACAACTCCCATGATCCCTAGTCCTGCACATGATGGGAGTTGTAGTCCAACAACATCTGGGGAACCAAAGCTGAGAAACCCTGTCCTAGGTGATTTTCACTGCCCTCCCCCCAAAAAAAAGCATATTGAACAGTTAAGTAAAAGCCACTTTCAATTTAGTTTCACTTTGAGTTGATTAAACAAATTAATAAAAAGTTTAATTTCATCCCATTTTTCACCCATCACTGTTAAGCAGAAGTTAGTGAGCCACCATGGTGAAATTGAATAAGTATGTACCAAAGAAAGCAGCCTGGTGGTTATGTTTAAAAACAAAAAGGAGTAATTAAGATCCTTGGGTGTTGGCCTCCCATCTGCTCATTTGGAATTCAGGTTTTAATTGTTCTTTGCTTTTCTGTGTTGTGTGCAGCCCTGAGCTTCCCATCAGGTGCTCATTAATTAATTAATAATTGATATGAGTCATTCTAACACCATCATAAACTTTCCTTCTTCATTTAGGCTACCAAATCTACCATCTGTTGTTGGAAGGAAATATTTCAGGTAGTGAACGTGCTCATCGGTACTCTTTAAAATTGTGCTCCCTTGGTAAGATAAAAAATAAAGATATGTAAATTTGTTGAAAATAAAATCATTGCATTTTACACCTAAGAAGAATGGATTTTCTTGATCGTGAAGCTATTGCTTTAATAAAATGGATTAGGCTGTGTGACTTCATAGGTAAAATTTCAAACACAAGATTACTTAGAAAATCATTCCGTTTAAGTTTATGTAATTTAAGTAAGTTTTCCTTGTTCAACCCTAAGCTGTTCTCAGTTTTCAATCAATTGGTCATAGTGTGAGTTGCACGTCGAGGTCCCCCAGGCCACCCCAATAACTCACACTTCGCACATCAATTTTTGTTTAAGGTTTTTGGCATGAATTTGGCCACAACTTTATTTAAATACACACACGTGAGTGGTTGCTTAGGCATTGGTTACGACTATCTGTCCTTGCCCCAGGGACAGAACTGACTTCCGGATTCCAGTGGAAGCCAGTCAGGGAGAACCATATTGGGGAGAAATGAAGCTGGGCATCAGTCCCTCATCTCTCACCCTCATGTTCCTGTGGGGCTTGCATGGCAAGCCCCTGGATTCCTTTAACGGAATTCCCTATGCAGCACCACCATTGGAGGGGTAGGCATTTACCCCTCCACCAACCAATTTTAACCAATGCCTAACCACCAATCTTACAAGTTGTGACAATTTGCTACGCAGTGGGCAAAAACCAAATGGCACCAGCCAATCAGCCAAATGGACAAAATTCCTACCAGGCCCCTGCTCCAAAAGCAGACGACCCCATGACAGGCATAGCAAGGTCAGAGGACAACGAATCCCCCCTTTTCAGGGAGGGTGGGCGGGTGATCCGGTGCACGCAGCCCAAGAGAAGGCCTCAGGCTGCGAGCCCTGCATTTAAGACCTCTGACCCCTCCCACCATTTAGCAACATAACATTCTCCCCAGCAACACTCCTTGCCCAATCACAGCATGTGGCTAATTTGCCCAACAACAGTGGGGTGGCCTTTTTGGCCCCCACCGCAACACGTGCTCTCTATTATGGAGAACACGCTATATGGAAGGGGGGGAACCCATTAGGGATGGGCTGAACTGCAGATTCCATCTGTTTCATCCTCCCCCCACCCCCTTTTTGTTTCCCACAGCCTCCTTTTGAGTGCCACTTCATCCTGCTGTATGCAGTTTGAATGCCCTTTTATGTAAAGTACACACTTCCCAATGCTTCTCAATGCATTCATTAGTAGAATGCACACTTTGTTTGCATTTTGTATGTGTTTTATGCACACTTCTCTGCACTGAAAATGGATTGCAATACCTGAAGATATAGGGACGCAGGTGGCGCTGTGGCCTAAACCACCGAGCCTTAGGCTTGCTGATCAGAAGGTCGGCGGTTCGAATCCCCACAATGGGGTGAGCTCCCGTTGCTCGGTCCCAGCTCCTGCCCACCTAGCAGTTCGAAAGCACATCAAAGTGCAAGTAGATAAATAGGTACCGCTCCAGCGGGAGGGTAAATGGCATTTCCGTGCGCTGCTCTGGTTCGCCAGAAGCGGCTTAGTCATGCTGGCCACATGACCCGGAAGCTGTCTGCGGACAAACGCCAGCTCCCTCGGCCAATAGAGTGAGATGAGTGCCGCAACCCCAGAGTCGTCTGCAATTTGACCTAACGGTCAGGGGTACCTTTACCTTTACCTGAAGATATAAGTTGTGACTTAAGGACCAGCCACCCGCTTGGGGATAAGAAAGACACATAGACACAGTATATTAGGTTAATGGGCTAAAAAAGGCCACAACTTTATTGATTACAGCATGTGAGAGGTATTGGCTTAGACACTGGATAAAACAACATAGCGTGACTCCACCCCTTCAGGGAGGGGTGAGTCTAACAAGGGTTAACTACCAGTGGGAGGAGCCTGTTGATGCAAATACAACTGAAAGCTCTCCCTGATGTCACCAGGGGTCATGCCATGGCTCTAGCCACCAACGATGGGTGACACCTGGCTTGAGAGCAGTACATGTGAAAAGGATCTAGGAGTCTTGGTTGACCACAAACTTGACATGAGCCAATAGTGTGACGTGGCAGCTAAAAAAGCCAATGCAATTCTGGGCTGCATCAATAGGAGTATAGCATCTAGATCAAGGGAAGTAATAGTGCCACTGTATTCTGCTCTGGTCAGACCTCACCTGGAGTACTGTGTCCAGTTCTGGGCGCCACAGTTCAAGAAGGACACTGACAAACTAGAACGTGTCCAGAGGAGGGCAACCAAAATGGTCAAAGGCCTGGAAACGATGCCTTATGAGGAACGGCTAAGGGAGCTGGGCATGTTTAGCCTGGAGAAAAGGAGGTTAAGGGGTGATATGATAGCCAAGCCATGTTCAAATATATAAAAGGATGTCACATAGAGGAGGGAGAAAGGTTGTTTTCTGCTGCTCCAGAGAAGCGGACACGGAGCAATGGATCCAAACTACAAGAAAGAAGATTCCACCTAAACATTAGGAAGAACTTCCTGACAGTAAGAGCTGTTCAACAGTGGAATTTGCTGCCAAGGAGTGTGGTGGAGTCTCCTTCTTTGGAGGTCTTTAAGCAGAGGCTTGACAACCATATGTCAGGAGTGCTCTGATGGTGTTCCTGCTTGGCAGGGGGTTGGACTCGATGGCCCTTGTGGTCTCTTCCAACTCTATGATTCTATGATTCTAAGGGCGTCGGACAGGATCCACGACCGCCGGATTCCTTTACCGGAATACCCATGAAGTGGAGGGGTAGGCGATGGCCACACCCTGCCCTCCAATACACAAACATATTCCAATGCCTAACTGCCAATATCTAAAAGTTATGACGATTTGCTATGAGGTAGGCGAAAAACCAAGTGGCCGGTGCCAATTTGCCAGTTGGATAAAAATTCCTACCAGGCCCCTTGGACAACCAAGGTGACCAACGACAGGTCCATAGCAATGTCAAGAACCAAGCAGTGAACTAAAGGGAGGGTGGGTGGGTGATCCGACGAAACCAAGCAGCGGAATGAAAGGGAAGTGCTGCCGCGACCACGTTTGAGCAGCAAAACCCCGCCCCCAAGCCTCCACCTGGTTGGTTGGCTACCTGGGGGCGTGGCGCGGCAGCCAGGCCAGCTGGGCAAGGGGCTGGAACGCCCCCTGCCAACGCGGGAAACGGCTCCTGCTCACAACTCCTCTCCTCTGTAAGGAGTAGAGGCTTAATCCAACTGGGAGTTGAACACTGATTCATAAGGAAGTTCAACAACATTGGACTGGGTTACTCCGCTGTGAAAAAGCAGACCAAACTAACTCCTCCCCTGTTCCGAAATCCATGCAGACTTTTTTCCATTTCAAAACTGAAGTACTGTATTTATATACTTTCTAATACATTGCCTTTACCCCTCTCCAGTAGAAGAAAACAGGAGGAAACATTCAATTTCTGATGTTCCCCCTTTTGTATATAGCCTATGCAAGTAAAACAAAACCTAGCTATTCCTATAGGTTATTTTTGGGGGAGAAATCTATTTTTGGGTGGGTTGTTTTTTGAGGGGGAGGGATTTATAGATGCCGTGGTATCCCAACAATTTGAATGCCCAACGATAAAATGGCTAATCTTGCTGCTGCAGGCAATTATTCCAAATATTCCACATCGCCTGTTCTTTCCCATTTACTTTGTCCTGGTCATAAATAAATAAATAATTGGGCGCATCAAGTCTAGGGGGAACTAGGAAGAAAAAGCAGAGGCTGGGTGCGAATCTGACTAAGCATCAAATGTGGTTGCCTGCTAGACTTACATGCACTGCCCTGGTTACCTGAATGAGTTTCCATTTCTACAGCTTCTTTTCCTGAGGGAAAAGGGAAAAATTGTGTGCATACAAGAGTTGTTTGGACAAAAGAATGCTCTGGGGATGCTCTGTGGATATAAAAGAACAGGCCGCGGCAAATTGTAAATAAAGGTACATGTTTTTCACATATCTAGCTGGTCCTTGGTGACAAACTAATGTATTTCCAAAAGTTTTTCCACTGAGCTATTTTGGTGCTGAACAGATACCTCAGGTTCGTCTGAAAAAAAGTGGGGTACTTTGGGAGTGTGGCTTGGAAAATGAGCTGATTCTACCTGTGACGTAGAGTGCTGGCTGAGGGTCCACATATTGTTCCTCTCAACTCCCTATCATGTTTCTTTTTCAGCGCAACTTTGGCTTTTTCAAGAAGCTGACTAGTAGTTGTGTTCCTGCAAATACTAAATTCCTGACAAACATTTTAAGTAATTTCTGTCTTCCCAGTTGAATTTAAGTCTCTCTCTCTCTCTCTCTCTCTCTCTCTCTCTCTCTGTGTGTGTGTGTGTGTGTGTGTGTACTCCTGAGGATGGAATTCAACACAGCACTAAAGTGAATTTTCTGTCAGTGGAAGCATCTCTGCTTGCGTGTCGAGGTCCTCCAATCCACCCCTAAATGATTCACACTTCACACATAATTTTTGTTTAAGGTTTTTGGCATAATTTTGGCCACAACTTTATTAAAATACATAAATGTGAGTGGTTGCTTAGGCACTGGTTATGACTATCTACCCCCACGCCTAGGGACAGAACTGACTTCTGGATTCCACCAAAAGCCAGTAAGGGAAAACAATATTGGGGAGAGCATGGAGCCGTGCACCAGACCCTCACCCCCCCATGCTCCCTGGGGCTTGCACAGCCCTAAGCCCCCTTCAGGGGTACGGACGAAAGAATGGCAAGGCCCTGGATTCCTTTAATGGAATTCCCTTTCCGCAGTAGCATTGGGGGGCAGGCGCTGCCAATCCTTATCCCCCCACCAACCAATTTTTTAACCAATGCCTAACCGCAACCTTACAAGTTGTGACGATTTGCTACGCAGTAGGCAAAAACCAAATGGCACCAGCCAAGCAGCCAATTGGACAAAATTCCTACCAGGCCCCTGCCCCAAAAGCAGGCAACCCCATGACAGGCATAGCAAGGTCAACCAAGACTCCTAAAATTAGGGAGGGTGGGCGGGTGATCCGATGCACACAGCAAAAGTGCCTAGTCAGAGCTGTTGTAGCACCCTGCTTGTGGTTAACGCTTAGCTGGAATGAAATATTCAACGCAGCAATAGAGAAATTAAAATAATAATTTATTTGTCAGACAAATAAATGAGAGACACAGTGGTATATGGTTACCAAAGCTCTGCCCCCTCCAGCCCTGATGGCCAGCACTTATATTTCCTCAGCCCAGCCCCCTTGCTCCTCCTTTGGCTGCCTCTGTCCAATCAGCCTGGTTGAAATTCCTATTGGCTGTTTGCTAGAACCAATCATAAAAGATACACCCATTTCCTATTACCTTTTATGGGAGACAAAGAGCTATATTTCCTTCTAACCATAAATGGCAGACAAGTAGCCATATATCTTACATTTGCCTCGACAAGGCACCTTAATTACCAGATCACCTTTTGCCCCTGTTTCCCCTGCATTCCAAAACAAATGGCTAAAACAGATGGCTCATGGTATTACATTCTATCTAAACAGAGATCTTGGGTTCACATTCTCACACACCATCAATGAAATAAGAATCTAACATAAGAATCTAACATTTCTTACTTTCTAAATCCTTTGCATAATTACATTAAGCCAACAAATCTCATACATAACATAGATAGCTTTTTAGAAGAAAAGGCCTTTTCAAAAGTAAAAAGGAACTCAGTAAAAACAGCTTCAAAGAAGCCTCTTCAGTTTACACCCCCCTTTTCCAGCCAGCTGCTTTTCCCATTAGCTCTTTGCCCTTTAACTTTAGGAAAATATGGCTAGAGTCTGATGGGAAGCACATGGTATTATTTTCTGTTAAACAATAAATCTTACTATTTACCAACTCTTAATTAGTGTTTTTGCAGCTTGATTGTATTCTGTAATATGTAGGGTCAGTATAACCTTTGCTCCCAGCCTGTAATTCCCTTTTACAACTTTGAGAAACTTGTCTCCTGCTATTGCTATAAATCGGGGGGGGGGGGGCTTTTCAGGAGGATAAACAACTGCCAAAGTACTTAGCCAGCTGCTTTCTGCCTGGCATGAAACATACAAACACTTGCAAATATATCTTTAAGATCATTTTAAAATACAGGCCTTGATCAGATGCCTCACTGTGTGACTTCATTTTATAACCTTTGGTCCAACCCCCTAAATGGCAACACCAAATTTTGCCCAACAACCCAACCGCCCAATCACTGCGGATGGTCATCCAAACTAACCCGCCCAACAACAGAGGGGTGGCCTTCCAGACCCCACCGCAACACGTGCTCTCTATGAATGAGAACACGCTTTGTCCAACTGAATAATCTCCCTCTCCACACACAGCCAGCACACTGTTCTGAGGCTCCCCAGAGTAGATTTGAGAGAGTTATGGGGATGCACAGTGGGAGAAGAAGGGGTGAACAGGTTAGTTGAAACTAGCTCAAAGTTACTTAGCTTGGATTAATTCCTCAATTCATATAGTTAGTTAAGATGAATTCAGTAGGAAGAGATAATCAGTTGATTATATGATTATCCCTCCTAGATGTCTCCACTTTTGCTTAAAGGGAAAGCAAAAGGAATTATTGATTGATGGGCTCTTTTATTTTTATTTTTGATTGATTGATTGATTGATTGGCTGGCTGACTTATAAGAAAGAGAACAATAAACAAAAACAGTTTAACATTAAATAATAATAAAAACAACAAGAAAGGTATAATGCAGCATAAAAACACAAGTCACAGAGAATAAAAACCAGTAATGCCTTTTATCAGATGATAGGATTTTCACAAATTGATATTGTATAAAGTGAGATTATGAGTTGTCACAGAAATAATGCAAAATATATGAACTCCCTCTTCACATTATTGTTTTATTAGCTTCCAAGCAAAATGCCTATCAGGAAACAGTTCTGAGGCAGGGGGCAATGGAAGAAAAAATGGTTGTATCTGCATAGATTGCTGTACCATTTGGTATATAAGTTTTATATATATATATATATATATATATATATATATATATATATATATATATATAAAACATTTCCTGAAAGATAATTTTTGTATTCCTGAATTGTGTGTGTGTATAATGCAACAGAGATCTTTCTTGTCTCTCTTCGTTTCACTACATTAGTGATGAATCTACAACACCGACTTGATAAAAATAAATAAATGGGTATGGTCTGTGGGGAACAGTTTATTTGTAATGAGACACAAATGTTTCCAGGATTTATGAGACCTGGTTGCAATTCGTTCATTATAAATGAGGTTTACGGCTGAGTTGAGAAGTTTTGTCACAGAGAAGAGAATTGTGCCACAGCTAATCTCACTTCCAATAAATATATGAGGCCACCAGCCTACAAGAATAGTTCTCAAAACTCCTTTTGAGTAATTGTTTGGTTTTAGTCGTAATAGTTGTTGTTGTTTTATTATTATTAATAAAAATACTAATGCTGGATAAATGTGGAGTTTCTGAAGCTAATTTCAAACTAAGTCCATTGAACACAATGTGACCCAAACAGCAGTTATCTGGAAAAAAACACCATATAGGACTCTCAATATCATGCATGATCAGACTTAAATGTATTGATCAGCAAAATATGTTTGTGGTTCGAGGACCCGACCCCCGCGATGTGGAAAGAATACACACGGACACGTTATATAAGGTTAATGGGCAATGAAAGGCCACAACTTTATTGATTACAGCAGTGAAAAGGTATTGGCTTAGGCATTGGATCTCTCAAGCAAGTGGGTTTATTCACCAGTAGGTGGAGCCTGTTGATGCTAACCCAACTATAGGTTCACCCCTGATGTCACCGAGGGTCGTGCCATGGCCTCCCGCCAATCAGGCGTCGGACAGAATACACGACCGCCAGATTCCTTTAACGGAATACCCCTAAATTGAAGGCATAGGCGATGGCCACACCTAGCTCTTTCGACACACCACAACACATTATTCCAATGCCTAACCTACCCACCAATACCACAAAAGTTGTGACGATTGCTACGAGGTAGGCGAAAAAACCAAAAAGCCTAATGCCAAATGGAAAAACTCCTACCAGGCCCCCTAGACAACCAGGGCGACCAACCTAAGGTCCATAGCAAGGCCAATGACCTAAGCCCTAACTCAAAGGGAGTGGAGGGTGGGTGACTCGCGACGAGACGACGACGAAGAATGAGGCTGGGCAGAGGCTGGCGCCGCAGCAAAAGGCTGCTGAACACGCCCCCTCTCAGGCACCTGGTTGGATGCCTGCCGAGGGGCGTGGGCGCCAGCCAGGTGAGATGGAGGCTGGGGGCTACCGCCCCCTGCTAGGGGCGGTGCTCGGCTCCCGCCCACAACCACTCCCCTCACTTGCAGGGAGGAGAGTCTTTCCATGGCCTTATGGTTGCAGTGAATTGCATCCAACAAAGTCATCCCATTAGCACAAAGTCTTCAGCCTGCACAATGGGGATTCCTCTCCCTGTGGCCTAGAGCAGATTTGGGGAAGGGGGTGCAATGGAGAAGAGAGTAAATGGTGTTGTTTCATTGGCTATAACCCATTGACTCCAACTTCCCCATCTGTTTGCAAAGGCAGTTGCATTCCATTTATGAAATGGGGACTGTAACACACCTCAATCCCCTGTGAGTATACAACATTCTTTATCCAATAAGAGAATGGAAGCCTGAAAAACCATGCATCACACCCATCTAAGCCACTCCTGGATTTTCATTGAAATTGTCTTGATGGGAGCTGCTAACAATGTTTCTGTGGGCCAATTATGTATATTTTAATTCATACAATGCGCTGTTCTATCCTCTGTGTAGCCCAGCTAAAGTTTAAAGTTGATGACAGTCAGTTACATAATAAAATGCAACTAAATATTATTGATCTAAAGAAATCTCAGCTCCTGTTAAGAGGCCCGCAGACACCATCCCAAACAAAAACTTTCTTTTGCTTTTGAAAGTGATGCTTGGGTTCAAGTTATAAATGTACAGCACAATATTCCATTGATTTGCAAAATCTCTTGACATTTAACATATCTTCATAATTCAAAGCAGGATTGATTACAAATTAATGTGTTTCTTCTGCACCTGCATGTGGTTGGCATTCAGCAGACAATCTTCACCATCTTTACACATGCTCAGATTTGGAGTGCTGTAATTCTTTAGTTAAAGCTATGGTTTTCCCCAGTAGTGATGTAGGAAAGTGAGAGCTGGACCATAAAGAAGGCTGATCGCCAAAGAATTGATGCTTTTGAATTATGGTGCTGGAGGGGACTCTTGAGAGTCCCATGGACTGCAAGAAGATCAAACCTATCCATTCTCAAGGAAATCAGCCCTGAGTGCTCACTGGAAGGACAGATCCTGAAGCTGAGGCTCCAATACTTTGGCCACCTCATGAAAAGAGAAGACTCCCTGGAAATTACCCTGATGTTGGGAAAGCACAAGGAGAAGGAGACGACGGAGGACGAAATGGTTGGACAGTGTTCTCGAAGCTACCAGCTAGAGTTTGACCAAACTGTGGGAGGCAGTGGAAGACAGGAGTGCCTGGCGTGCTCTGGTCCATGGGGTCACGATGAGTCGGACATGACTAAACGACTAAACAACAACAACAATCCTTTAGTTACCAAAGTCTTATATGCAATGCACTTGATCAGAATTATATTCATTTAACCCTTAAGTTAGCCTTTGACAATCTTCTAAATTGGGATATGAAACTCTACAACAATCACATCACATGCCAAAGGTGTGAAGCACGCCTGGCTGCAAATAAAGAAGGAAATGGCTGCATCTCCATACAGCCGTGGGGTGAGGAACCTGTACGAGTCTGAAGGCTTCAGTCATATCTAGCCAACCTTCTTAGGGCCACAGGATTGGGGCAAAAATAACGTCTTTAACTTTTATACCTTCAACCAATGTTACACAAGTTATATGAACCAGACAAGCATACAGTAACCTCTCCTGAGAAGCTTAAATGACCCACTGCCAAGGCAGCATAGGGTGACAAAGGGTGCCCTTAACCCAGTAATGCCTAAGGTTTTTACCCCACCAGAATTTAACATCTTTCCTGCCCAGAAAGCAAGCCAATTAAAACAATCAAAAACAGCCCTCCAATTGGAAATTGGAAAAGCAAGAAAACTCCTATGATAAATGAGTGGCAGGCCCAAATGACAGAATATCTGCAGCTGGCTATGATGACAGGGAGAATTAGAGGGTATCCAGTACAGAAGATACAGAAAGAATGGAATTTTTTTTAAAGAGTATTTTAAAAATTATTGTAACAACCAAAATCTCCTGGCAGAATTTGAATGATTATTGTAAAATAAGAAATACAGATATTAACTCTCTCTTTTTTATAAGAATGAAGAAAATGGTAATTTGAAACTGTGTAAAACAATAATAGGAACAACAGTACAATGAGTCTAATCAGAAGTCAAATTTATTTTTGTCCTGATTTTTCCCTCTCTCTCTTTTTGTTTCTTTTGATTTTCATTTTCTCTTTTCTTCTTTTTTCTTTCTTTTCCCTTTCCTTTGCTTTTTGTTGTTGTGTAAAGCAGATATGGCTAAAAGGCTATGGAATGCTGATCTAGTTGTTGGACGTATTGCTAAGGACGGTTGTCTGTAGAGAATGGTGAATTGTTGTGTTAATTATTGTTGATTGCTGATTGTTATTGTTGATTGCTAAATAAAGGTTCAAAAGACTTTAAAAACCAAAAAAACCACAACACCCCTCCAAGAACTGGACTCCCAGTAGTTTGGAGTAAGCGAAAGAGAGGAGTCCCACAGCCAATCAGGAACTCCTTGCAAGATTCAGCCCCAAGCACCAAGATTCAGCCAATCAGGAACTTCTTGCAAGATTCAGCACCCCAACAGGCAACTAGGAAAGCCCATACTGCATAGGGTGCTGCAGAGAGACAAGTGGCATGTTTGGGGTGGAATTCATTGAAGACAAGGCTATCAATGGCTGCACATCCTGATAGCCATGTTCTACCTCCATTGTCAAAGGCAGTATGCTTCTGAATACCCTCCAGGGAACCACTGGAGGGGGGAAGCGTGTTCTCCCTCATGGAGAGCGTGTGTTGTGGTGGAGTCCACCAGGCCACCCCTCTGTTGCCAGGCAGGATTACTAAGGAAGCCTGTGGCAATGATTGGATGGCTGGGTTGCTGGGGTAAATCCTCTGTTGCAATTTGGTGGGAGGGATCGGATGTTTTAAATCCTGTGAACGCAGCTTCAAACTTTCTCTTTCGCTGTGTGCAATGGATCACCTGCACACCCGTCCTAATTTTATGGGTTTTGCGCTGACCTTGCTATGCCTGTCATGGGGTCGTCTGCCATTGGGGCAGGGGCCTGGTAGAAATTTTGTCCATCTGGCTGATTGGCTAGTGCCATTTGGTTTTTGCCTACTGCGTAGCAAATAGTCACAACTTGTAAGGTTGCAGTTAGGCATTGGTTATCAATTGGTTGGAGAAGGGGTTAGGATTGCTGGGCCTGCCCCTCCAAGGTTGCTGCAGAAAGGGAATTCCATTAAAGGAATCCAGGGGCCTGCCATCTTTTCGTCCGAATCCTGGGAATGGGGCTAGGACCGGCAAGCCCTGGGGAGCATGCAGGGAGAGGTGAGGGTCTGTGCCTCAGCTCCATTTCTCCCCAATATTGTTTTCCCTTACTGGTTTTCGGTGGTGCGCGGAAGTCAGTTCTGTCCCCAGGTGGGGGGACAGATAGTCTTAACCGATGCCTAAACAACCACTCACATTTATGTATTTCAATAAAGTTGTGGCCAAAATTATGCCAAAAACCTTAAACAAAATTTATGTGTGTGTTGTGAGTTATTTGAGGAGTGGCTTGGGGACCTCGATACGCAAGTGCTGTTGCCTTTCCAAAGGCATCTGGTTGGCCACTGTGAGAACAGGATGCTGGACTAAGATATGTCACTTGCCTGATCCAGCAGCCCCTTCTTATTGGCTAATAATAATAATAATATTTATAGCTCACCCATCTGGATGGCTTTCCCCAGCCACTTTGGACAGCTCCCAACAGAATATTAAAAACAAAATAAAACATCAAACGTTAAAAACTTCCCTAGACAGGGCTGCCTTCAGATGTCTTCTAAAGGTCAAGTAGTTGTTTATTTCCTTGACATCTGATGGGAGGGCGTTCCACAGGGCAGGTGCCACTACCAAGAAGGCCCTCTGCCTGGTTAGCTGTAACCTCACTTCTTGCAGTAAGGGAACCACCAGAAGGCCCTCGGCGCTGGACCTCAGTGTCCGGGCAGAATGATGGTGATGGAGGCGCTCCTTCAGGTCTGCTGGGCCGAGGCTGTTTAGGGCTTTAAAGGTCAGCACCAACACTTTGTATTGTGCTCGGAAACGTATAATTGATTTTATACTTGTAAACTGTTTAGAAGCCATTTTGGGGTAAGTAAATGATATACTGTATACATTAATTGAACAACAGCAACAATAGTGATTATAAATTGCTTGCCTTCTGTTAGCAAAAGCATCCACTGGATCAAAGTGTATTCCCTGGTCATAAGGGCACCAACAATATTCCACACTATGGGAATGAAATCCTAAACTCACTTACCTGGGAGTAAACTCCATTGAAATCAGTGGTATTTATAGTACTTCTGAGGCAGACATGCGTAACAGGATTTCACTGTTAAGTTAGATTGATTTGAATAGTCAATCAAGATTTTTATATATCTGTTTCCACTGCTAGATTTTCACTAATGCAGACTAACATTAATTTGCATAAAATGTAATACCAGCTAAAACTCACAAGGCTTCATTTCAGGCTATGCAACTATCACTCTTGCTTTTTATCTTAAGCACCAAATGATAATCAAATTTTTTTTTTGAATACTTTGCATTAATATGTCCTGTTTGCCCCGAGGCAGTAATTATAGCAACCCAGGCAGCATTGAATCAAAACAAACAAATAATAGTGAGCCCATGCTTAAAATGCCTGCGTGTCTTCTATATTGCAGGGATGAAGAACCAGAAAAGAAAAATTCATTATGTAGTCAAAAGCTATATAACAAGTAATTATGAAGATAGTATAGAAAGCAATTATCAATCAGATAGGTAGATATTATATTTACATATATGATAAATAACTGGACACAGGAAGGTGTTATGATCTATGACACCAAGGAAGCTAATTATGGTAATTAATTTAATATCTCATTATAGAAAATTGAAACATTATGCGACTGTGGGGAGAGTTGAGTAATGCATCCTAGAATATTCTGGAAATAGATTTCTTTTTGCTGTGGTATACTTTTTATTTTACTTTTTTAAGCAACATGGCAATGGAAAACATTAATATCTACTGATCTGTTTTCTTCCATATATGATTGTGCTGTAAGGCTTCATTTCTATACACATTGACCTGGGAATAGGTCCCACTGAATGACACTGAATTTAGTCTGCACATTTGCAGCATACACAATTGATTGCACTGCATACACTAGTATTTTAACATTCAAACTGTGAGCTCTTTCTGAGTTTTATAAGTGAATAACCAATCAGTTATTGGATGAAAGAGGCCTGGGTTCAAATCCTTCCCCGGCCATTAAACTAACTGGGTAACCTTGAGTATGTCACCCCCACCTCCTCTTTGTTGGCATAAAATAGTGTGACCATATTTATGCAGGCTTCAGCACTTTTAACCGAGCCTGGGGCATAAGTGTATGCTAACAAGGTGCACGAAGACCAACAACTGGGGAGAGAACCAGGTCAGTTCACATGTAAAGGCAACTAAACCTAAATTGCACTTTATGAAAACAGGATGCAAACCAATGCACAGCCATCCTTTGAAACTTTGCAGTGCAGTTCTCCAGTCAAATAATGTGCACAAAATTGCATATACCAGTGTAAAGTGTGCTAATATACACTAGTGAAAATAAGACACACAAACATGTATATTAGGAGAAATGGTTTTGTAAAAATGTGCCTCTTAGGCAAAATTGCATACGAAAGTGTATATGGTGTGTCAGGAATGAGCCAGCTCCCAGTGAAGGTTTACAGCCAACTGAAGAAAGTAGCCAGCAACAGAGAGGGTTAACTTTCATGCAGGATGAACAGTAGAGAGAGCTAACTCCCCCACCCCCTGGAATGCTGGTTGATAAGGGAACAACTGTGAGCGGGCTGGAACCCAGCCAAAGCTCTCAGGAAGTTCAACCAGGCGGGAACAAAGACGGAAGTATTCTGTCAGACTGGGAAGAGGTTGGAGCTGATCCAATCTCTCCTATGAGTGGGCTAAGGGGCGAGCTGTTAGACCAGAAACAAAGCAAGAGATGCAAGGTTCGAAAATTCAGTATCTTCCGTAAAACCCAGAAACAGTCTTCAGAAGGGTCATCTTGACTGATGATGCCAGAGGCTATGTCACAGCCGTTTGGAGCTATCTCTTTGTTTTCGCAATAAATCCTCCTTTTTAATTAACAACGCTTACTGTGTTATCAAGCCAGGAACTTGGACACATGACATGCTGGGAGAAATGCAACTTTTCTAAAGAAAAAAGAAAAAAAAATGCAAATTGATGTGGCGATGTGGAGAACTAAACTTAAAAATGGAAAAATGAGAAACTGCCCATCCCGGGAGTGGAAGGGAGGGGAAGGGAGAGGAAGGGAAAGGAGGGAAGCATGGGCATAACTAGGGGAGGCAGAGGGGCAGATAACCCCCTAAATTAATAAAAATCAACAAAAATAGGTAACTGAGGTTCTCCCCCCCCCCAAAAAAAGCCTACTCCCTAACATAAATCCTGGCTATGCCCACGGAGGGGAGGATTAGTTTTGTTTTGTTTTAAAGTTTTTTTTAAAACAAACAATAAATGAGCAATTGCACTCATGGAAGAGTGATGGAATACAGTGCCTTAAAGTCTTCAGAGCATCATGTACCATTAAAGAATGCCGCTATCTGAAGGAGCACAACTATGCTGCTATCTAAAGTAATCTAAGTATCCTGGCAGTTACTGTATACTGAACACAGTGGGCAGTACATATAGGATTGCCCTTCTAAGCAAACATGCCCAAACATTGCATTGTTAATAGGCAGCCAATTGTACTTCATTGCCTGTGAGCTATGCTCTCTATTTCAGCCTATTGTTACATCAGAGAAATATTTCCTAATATACTGCATGTTTCCATGTTTTGAGCAGGCACCTTTTGCTCGGCATGTACTGAAAACTGTATGCCAAGATGGATTTGACTGGTTAATTTCAACCTCTGCAGCAACATTCTGAAGATTATGTAATTTTGCAGCAATTGATTGCAGCTAAAGTGTATGGTATGCGGCTTGTCAAAACTTCATTTCACAGTTCATCATACCCTGAGCTTCTCTGTTTAGCCTATTTATATCTACAGAATACCACATGCTGTATTCCTCAATTAAACACGCCTTTTCAGAATAAGCTGGGTTTTCTGTCCACACCAATTTAAGGACAAATAAGGTTTGAAGTGAAGATCACAAAAAAACACTTCTTGCTCTACATTTGAATCTTTCAGAAACAAAATAGTCATTGCCGCTGGAGCCAAGAATTGAGACTCGTGAAAAAGAGTTCAAATTAGCTATGGCTACGACTCTATTCATTTTGTTGATCTGCAACAAATCCCTGTTTATCCACCCTACCCTTTCACCAACATGGCAACCCAATTTTCCTTATGGAAGATTAAGCCATTGGAATTCTGTCTCCCACAAATTCAACCCTTCAGAACTCATTCGTATTCTGGGGATACACTTGGGTTCCAATCTGTCACTAGAGTCCGAAGTGGTTTCTGCATGTAGGAGTTCTTATTCTCAATTTGGGATGGTTCACCAGCTCTGGCAATTTCTAGACTACGATAGCATGGACTCAGTTGCCCATGCTCTAGAGACCTCCCACCTGGAGACTACTACAAATCATTATACATGGGGCTGCCCTCGAAAACAGTCTACCTGTGCTCTGCAGGTAGCACAGAATGCAACTGCTAAATTGATATATGGGACCATGTGCCATTGAACCTGAAAGTGCTGAACTGACTGGTAGTGAGCTACCAGGCCCAATTCAAGATGTTAGTACAAATCCCCAAACAGCTTGAGATCTGAGGACCCAAAAGAGCACTGTTCCTTCTATGAACCATCTCATGACCTACAATTGGCAGAGGAGGACCTGTTGCGTGTCAAGGTCCCCAGGGCCACCCCAATAACTCACACATCACACGGAATTTTTGTTTAAGGTTTTTGGCATAATTTTGGCCACAACTTTATTAAAATACAAACAAGTGAGTGGTTGCTTAGGCATTGGTTGTGACTATCTGCCCCCACCGTGGGGGACAGTCTGACATTCCGCACGCCTGTGAAAGTCAGAAAAGGGGAATACACTGGGGCTAGCGATGGAGCAGGGAACTTGCCCTCACCCCAAATGCAGCCAGGAGCTCTTGCAGTGGCCCGAGCCCCCTTGACAGGGTGGACAAGCAATAGTTAGCCCCCGATTCCTTTAACAGAATCCCTTGCAACAGCAGCATTAGAGGGGCAGGCACAGCCAACCCATGCCCCTCCACCAACCAAACCATAAACCAATGCCTAACCGCAACCTTACAAGTTGTGATGATTTGCTACGCAGTAGGCAAAAAACAAATGGCCCCAGCCAATCAGCCAGAAGGACAAAATTCCTACCGGGCCCCTGCCCCAAGAGCAGACGACCCCATGACAGGCATAGCAAGGTCAAAGCGTACAACCCTAAATATAGGGGGGGGGGACGGGCAGTCCGATGCACGGGCGAAAAGAGGAAGCCCTAGCCTCGTGCAAGGAGTTTTAGCATTTCTGGCTGTCAATCAACAAATGGCAACATTAACTTCATCCCAACAACAAGGGAAGCCCAATCGTATCAGTGGCCAATGGTCAATTAGCCCTCCCCACAACTTTGGAGTGTCCTGGCGGCCCCCACCGCAACACGTGCTCTCCATGAAGGAGAACACGCTTTCGTGGTACCAACATGTCATGCTGCCTTTTATGCCCAACTTTGCAGGCCTTTTGTCACCTGGCCTCAGCAGGGGACTGACTGACTCCAGCTACAAAAGCTGAGGCTGCTGAACAGACTCTTGGACTGTGGTATTGCTTAAGGAGTTTGTTGGGGACTTTTACTGTTATTGATACTAATTGTTGTATCTTTATTCTTATTATAAATTGCGTGGAAATTGTTCAGTTTGCTTGTTTGTGCTTTGATGTTAATTGTCTATGATTCTTTTTGATATGTTGATATGTACTTTTTCAGGCAGCAAGCCAACTTGACCATGGTTGGAACTGTGGAAAGGTGGCATACAAATGAAATGATGTCTGTCTGTCTGTCTTTTCTGGACCCACTATAAGAGGAAGCGACTCACTCTCCCCACCTGCCAGCTATGAAGTGCTGTGGGCACCATTTCAGACCAGCAAGGAATATTTCACACCCTCCAAATGAAAGTGCACCTCATATAGCAGGTAAGTTCTGGTAATGAGTATCTACAGGGGTAACTCAGGTTAAGAACTTAATTCGTTCCAGAGGTCCGTTCTTAACCTGAAACTGTTCTTAACCTGAGGTACCACTTTAGCTAATGGGATCTCCTGCTGCTGCCACTGCCGCCGTGCAATTTCTGTTCTCATCCTGAAGCAAAGTTCTTAACCCGAGGTACTATTTCTGGGTTAGCGGAGTCTGTAACCCGAAGCATCTGTAACCTGAAGCATCTGTAACCCAAGGTTCCACTGTACTAGGAATCAGCCACATGTGCAATTTTTCAACTTAGATCTCTAGTGCTGGAAGGTAGGAAGGTATAGATGGCTCTGGTTATTTTGCTAAGCCAATATTCCATAGACTCTGTAGAATCCTCTCTGGGTCAACCCTCAATATGGGCACCAGAGTTTAGAATTACTCTACCTCAAATGAGACCATGCAATGCTATTATCTAAGCCAGGTACATGCTTAGCAATTAACAAAATATTGAACAGCAGGCATTGTGAAACAAATGCCCTGTCCAAACTCATCACCTGTGGGGACTTGGATGTCTGGGAATTAATGATGCAAGTGCTCAATTGATTGTTGCACCAGAAATGTAGTGTAGCATCAGATAAATTGTCTTCCCAGACACGAATTGCTACCACTATTGAGAAGAATTCTGAGTGTATGAGGTCCCTTTCAGCCCATCCAACTCCCATCCCTAAGGCCAAATGTGTGTATGTCATTGGCCTCTGATCTGAAGCCCATGCTACCACTTGCTTTTCAGCCTGGTCAACATCTATGCTCTTCAAGAGAACTGAGGCTTTAACTGGCCTTCATCTCTAGTCACCTGAATGTGATGGTGTCACAATTGCCTTCACCACATTACAGAGATGCGTGGCAACCTTCATTCTTTTGAAAAAGCACTTTCTCAGGAGTCGGACTACCTAAAGAAGGAGAAGAACAAACCAAACTTTGGCCTGAAAAACAAAGGGCATGT
This sequence comes from Podarcis raffonei, assembly GCF_027172205.1. Classification (NCBI taxonomy): domain Eukaryota; kingdom Metazoa; phylum Chordata; class Lepidosauria; order Squamata; family Lacertidae; genus Podarcis; species Podarcis raffonei. The sequence goes on along the minus strand of NC_070612.1, from coordinate 55,214,497 downwards.
TATCAAAGGGCATTTTTAGGGGACAGGAAAAGCTTAAAACAAACAAAAGTTGGGATAACATGACTATTTACTGCTTATGCCTTTCTTTCTTTCTTTCTTTCTTTCTTTCTTTCTTTCTTTCTTTCTTTCTTCAGAGGAGCCTTACAGTCAAGTTCAAGTTTCCTCAGGTAATGGCTGGTCAATCCTCCTCACACCAGATTGCAGCATGCACACCCTACGTTCATTTCTGCCCTCAAAATAATTTAGAGTGCTCTGTTTGTTGGGAAAGTCATCTTCTGTTCTTTTCTGCAGTTTTTAAAGCCTCTCTGTTCATTGTTGCTGCACCTTTTGACTTTGTCTCATGTTTCATTTCGACAGGCAGCCATATGTCTCCCCATTGGCCAGATGGATTGAAAGTGATGTGAGAGGAAGTGTGCCCTTTGATTTCCTGTGTTGTGCAAAACAGTCAGGTGAGGCTCACCAATCCCTCCATCTCACAATTTTCACTCCCCAAAACTTTGAGGGAAAGCTCCACTCCGCAACAAGGAGTGGGAGTGAGATAAGTTAATTGCCAATAAAAACATGCCTTCACCAAATATTTAATGGTTGCATTCCATAACAAGAACTCTAGACATTGGCCCAGATACCTTTTGTAATGAGTCTTTGTCTTCTTGTTGTTCTTGATTCAAAATGATACCAGTCAAATCACCAAAGAACGTAAATCATATTATTTAAAAGATCCTTTAAAAATATATATCTAGCCATGAAAGGAGATGCTCAAAGGCTTCATTTCTTATTTGAGCTATCATCTCGCCATCCCAATTGAAATGATAAATTTCAATTAGAAATGGAAATGAAAAAGCAATTGGGTTGTGATTTAGGCAAATTAAGCACTAAGCCCTACTGGTGTAAGTAGCAGCCATTAATCACATGCTATACTCGTCAAATGAAATTAATTGGTATTAAAGTAACATGCTGGATTTTGTCCTTTATTTCAATTTCAGTATGCCCCCAAAATCGCTAGATGCTCCCTCAATAATTGAGTGGGAAAGGTCTGTTCTTTAATTTTTCCAAATAGCATTTCTCCAGTGGTTCTGTAACAGTGGAAACTAAGGGTAAAATCCTTTATTCAGTTACTTGTGGGTGAGCTCCAATGAAGATGAGATTTACTTTTGAATAAACGTGCATAGGGTTACTGAGAGTAAGTTCTATTGAAATCAGTAGGATTTAGGTTTAAACAGACATGTATAGGATTACATTAAAAAAAAAATCTCCATTAGTGTCTACCATTTTAGGGCACTTCTAGAAGTCTGTCTATTAAGCATTCAATCTGATTTGTTCATGCCAAAGTTAGACAATGTAGTGTCAAAACATGTTACCCACGCTTACCCATACATTTCCCTAACACTTTCCTTGTCCCAAAAAATTCAGTCTTCGGGGGAAGTAGGTTTGCTGCACACAAGTGCCAAATGAGCTTTAATCAGCAATTTGCATCCTGAATTTGCTGATATTTGATTGAATTCCACCCAGAAATAGTGAGAACCTAGATCTAGACTAGATTCTAGCTGTTATGTCACTGGAAAGAAGAATGATTTAGGAAGTAAATCTCAGTCTCAGTCACTTTTCCTTCACCTATCATGCTTATCTACCTACCTATCATCTATCTATCTGTCATCTATCATCTACTACTTCTACTTATTCAAACCTTTATTAGGCATTATACAAATAAAACGATAAAAGAGAAAGAAACATATAAAAGCCTTGAGATATAAACAGAAAGGCAGCAGTTGGCTACATACATATATATATATATACATATAAAATCAGTGGTTTTCCTTGTTAACCTGCTCCTTGGAGGACTGCTACCAAAAACTCGGCTACCCCCGCCGTTACCCTTTGGTCAACGTCGGATAGGCAGAATCCCACACATTCACCTTGTTGGGGCTCCAGACCACCCAGAAGAGGGGACAGCACGCGTTGACGGAGCGTACTGTACAATGGGCACTGAAAGAGAATGTGCTCTACCGTGTCCGGGACATTCATAGAACATCTGCAGAATCTCTTATTTCTAGGGATGTTTTGATATCTTCCCCTGACAAATGCTGAGGGAAAAACATTCAAACGGGCCAGCATAAAAGCCCTACGTTGGGCTGGAATTATTAATTTGGTGACGTAATTGGCTCTGCTATCTAAGATATTTAAATCATAGAATATGGGCGAACAAATTTTGTTTACAGCTGCCATAATATTTTGCCTCTCGACATCCTTTAGTCTAGTTAGGATATTATGGAAAATGTATTGCTCATTAGAATTGTACAGGGGCTCCAGCTCGATGCCTAAAGATTCAATCTTTTTTTCGAGGTACTGATACCATCTTGATTTGTAGGAGTCTTTGAGCAAATCAGCGAGCAGACTTGATGGAGGGCAGCGAAAATGGCAGCGTAACCAGTACTTTATTGAGGTGGACCAGGCCCAATATTCCATTGTGTGTATGCCTATTTCTGCACACATTGTTTCATATTTGATCACAGCTGGGAGTCCAAGAATACGTCTCAGAAAGCTGGAGTGAATCTTTTTTAGATCACTATTATATGCTTGGACCCATAGCGGGATTCCATAGAGTATCTGGGATTGCACTTTTGTTTGGAATATCTGATTGGCCGCAGGAATAAATTGATTGCCTTTCTGATAATAAAAACGGGCAACAGCTGATGAGGTGCACTTTGCCTGTTTTATGGCATTTGTGCAATGATTTGCCCACCCTAAATTGCTCTGGAATAAGATTCCCAGATACCTATAGATTTTCACTTGTTGAATTTCCTGCCCTCTTATTTTCCATTTCTCTAATTTCCAACCATTCGAGAAGACCAAAATTTTTGTCTTCTCGTAATTTATAGAGAGCTTGTTACATTCGCAGTAAAGGATCAGAGAAGATATAAGGCGTTTCAGACCCAAGCTCGTTAATGATAGTAGAACAGCATCGTCTGCGTATAATAATAGAGAAACTGGTTTCTGATTAAGTTTAGGGGCATGTGATTCTATTTTTTGAAGGTGATCTGGCAAATCTGATAAAAATAAATTAAATAGGAAGGGGGCAAGAATACACCCTTGTTTTACCCCTTTCGAGTTTGGGATGTCTGATGAAAGGTGACCTTTGGTGTTAAGTTTGACTTGACAGATATTGGAAGAGTATAAATTTTTTATTAGGATCAATAAGCGCTGATCAATTTTTAATTCTGCGAGTTTCCTCCACAGCTTTGGGCGGTCAATTGAGTCAAATGCACCACGAAAATCTACAAAAGCAGCATATATCTTAGATTGCCTTTGAGATCTGTATTTTTCAACCAAATGCATAAGTATAAGGCAATGGTCTAATGTAGAGCAACCTTTGGAGAAACCTATTTGTTCTTTCCCTGGTAAATTTAGATTTTTCATCCAGGTAAGGAGTTTAGATAAAAGGTGCTTAGCGTAGATTTTCCCTATCACTGATAATAGGCTTATCGGTCTATAATTCCTTGGTTCTTTTGGGTCGCCATTTTTAAAGATTGGGATAATTATTGATCTTAACCATATCTCAGGTATGATCCCATATTTATCTATGAGAGTAAACAATTGAGCTAAGGGTTCTGCCCACCAATCTATATAGGTCTTAAATAATTCTATTGGTAGACCGTCTGGCCCAGGAGATTTCCCCGATTTGAAATTTTTAACTATCTCTCTAATTTCCTCTTCTTCTACCCTTGGCCACTCCTGGAGTTTATTGATTTTATTTTTAGTGGTTTCATTTCCTTTAAGTTCACTGTGTAGATTGTTAAATACCGATGTAAAATATTGGGACCATTTGGATTCTGCAATTGGTGGTAGAGTTAGTTGATTTTCGGGTTTCAATCCTCCGTACACTAGGTTCCAGAACGCTTTGTTATTTTTACTCTGAATTGAGTCGAGTAATTGTAGCCATTTTTGGGTTGCATATTTCTGTTTCTTTTCGGCCAGAATGTAATGATATTTTCTTTTTTCATCAAGATAAGAGGGCTCTAGTTTAGTGCGATTATTTTTAAATGTTTGGCGCAGTTTTCTTTTTAGCTGGAAACATTCATCGTCAAACCAAGGGCTAGCGCTATGTTTAAGTACCCAAACTTTAGGTGGAGTACTAAGTTCTACGAACATTTGGAAGATCTCATTATAAATTTTCGGAATATCGCTGTAGGAATTAGTGGTCTTTAAGTTGGATAATACTTGTTTTCTCAGGTTGGCTGTAAGTTTTTGCCCCACTACTGCACTCATTTCCTGGGACCATTTTAATTGGGTCATTTGTTTGTATTGAGAGGGTTCTATAATATTGTGCTTAGTTATCTTGGTTTCATCCTTTAAGTTAATAGACAACAATAATGGCTGATGGTCGCTTTCAGTACGCGTTCCAATTTTGAGGTCCATGATCGAATTTATAATATTATAAGGGACAAGAATATAGTCGATGACACTGCATCCTCGGGGGGAGAAGTATGTAAACTCCCCGCTTCTATCGCCTTTTGTTGAACCGTTCACAATCTGCAAATTAAAGTTGTTACATAATTCAAGTAGGCGTAAGCCTTCGTTGTTTACAACCCTATCTCTGGAGAATCGTCCTATTTTCAAGGCATGTGCGATATCATTATCAGTATTCCAATTTAGTTTGCTACATAGTTGTTCATTGTTGGTTCCCACTCTGGCATTAAAATCACCTGCTATTATCAATGAGGCATTTGGGTATTTATCGGTCAAATTTTCTATATAAAAGGTTAGTTGTGACCAATTTTCACTGTTGCTGTTGTTTTTGGATGGGGGGATATAGACATTTACAAGTAGCAAAGTATCGTCTTTTTGGGTTAAAAGTAGGGCTTGTGCAAGTGGCAAGCATTTTTCTAACTGCTTGATTTCAAACCCTAAGTTGTCTTTGATCATACAACAGAACCCTGCTTTCGGCCGGCCCTTCGTGTTTATTTTCAATGCGGGTTTCGTATAGGAGGAGAATCCATTGATTTTAATATCTCTAGTTGACCATGTTTCTTGTAGAAGTATTAATTCAAAATCTTTAAAGAAGTTCATTAAGTCTGGGTCTCCGTCTTTGTTTCCCCACCCTGCAATATTCCAGGACAGCAAGCGTAGGATCCGTTTTTGAGTTGGTGGCTGGTTGACAGCATTTAGTCATTCTAATTCTGTTATTGAGTCCAGCGAGGGATTTTGTCTTGTGCCGATACAGCCATTTGTCGCTACTTTCGGTGGGGAACATAATGGTGGATCTTTTAGATTCTTTTTTAAAGTGCGGGAAATTAGAATTTCCTCCCTTTCTTGATTTTCTTCCTTAGCTATTCCTTGTTCCTGAGAGATTTCTGTGGTTGGTGGGCTATTATGGACAGTAGGATTGTTTTCGGTCTCTACTTCCATTTCTTTGGTTTCATTTGGTGTTGAGCTCAGTGTGTCAGGTCTGTTGGAGGTCATCTTTTGTTCGGCAATGTTAGAATCCTTTGTAGTACTTGAATAAGGGGTACCTATTTCGTTTGGAGCTAGTATTTGATATCTCAGCCAGGAATTTGTGGTCTCATTGCTGGAGTTTTTCCTTGTCATTTCATATTTTAAAGGAGGCTGGATTTGAAGCTCTGCATCTATACATTTGAAAGTTCCATTAGTAGCTCTCTTTTTGACTATGCATTTTGGGGAGAGGGCTGGTAGGTGTGAGGTTTGATTGTGTATTGTTTCTACTGCATTTTGTTGGCCTTGTTGGTGAATTTCGGTCAATCTGGCCTGTAGTTTCGTCAGTTTACTGAGTATGCTTGTTTGTTCTTTATCTGGTAAGTTGGTAAAGTTATTCAGCAGATCTTCTTCTTCTGGGACTGTCCAGTCTGTTGTGTCAAGGGCGAGGCTGTTAATTGATGCTACAATCGCATGATTTGGGAGCTTAGATTTTTCTTGCGTGATTTCTCGGGTAGCTGGCAGCGGTTTCTCCCATCTACTGGGTTCTTCCACGGGAGTAGGGCAGATATCGGCTTCTGTTGGAATGGCCTTGTTCAACTTGTTCTGTCTTTTAGATGCAATCAATGGTCTGAGCGATATATCTTCAAAGTGTCGACGTGGAATAATTCCTTTCTGGGCTAAATGAGCCTTTTCCCTTAAGATTTTGGTTGGGATTCTATGACTACCAAATCTTAGTAGTACTTTTTTGGAATATCCATCGTTAGTGAGCCTCTTGACTGCTTTTAAGTCAATCCTTCCCCCCTCAAGGCCTAGGAGCAGATTTAGATGATGTCTGGCCCAGGAGGATGACTCCCAGTAAGGTAGGGGCCCTCTGTATGGAAAAATGTGGAGAACAATCTCACATGGCCTCAGTATCAAGTTGACTGAGTGAGGGGGGCTTCCTCTGATTTTTGGTTGGTTTAGAGGTATAAATTTGTATTTGTTCTGTTTATCTCCAGGGCTTGTTAAGGATGGCAAAAAGGGAGTGAGTTGCCTCCTTTCATCTGGGTTATCCAGCTTCTTGAAGATGTTTTGTAATTGTTCAAAGATTTTTTGAACTGTTTGAGCAGTCATCTACTATCTCTGGTGATATTCCTCATTTACTGTTTTAAGATAAACATTTACAAATTTCATATTATAATACATTAAGGCTGGGTAGAAGGCTTGTTTTACTTAATTTCAAATAAATTGTGTGCTGCTTCTCCATCAAAGATGTATTGCCCAGGCAGGTACATTATGTGACCCATGAGAGCAGCAAAATAACCAGACTGTACAACGGTGATGTGATAAAATCAGGCCAAGTCTTTATTGACAGCAGCAGGCAGGGCAAGGGTTGGCATGGCACTGGGTCCCAGGAACCGTTCATCACCTTAAGACCCATGTTGATGGACTGGATCCGCTGGGTTTGGATCATTCCAAACCTGTACAATGGGAGTCGGCCAGTGTTGAACCTTGCCGTGGTGTAAGCCAAACAAGGAAGGTCTCACTGGGGATTCCAACCAGGCAGATACCGAACCCACGGTTGGGTTTGTCGTGGTCAATGCTCCCCTCAGGCCCCTTATGGGGAGCCCCCTATACCATATTGATCCTATCCAGTGCCAATTCCACCCCCATACAAACCATTTTCTTCCGCATAACAAAAAGAAAGCCATAATTTCACTGAGGGAAAGGCAAAAAAACCTCCAACCACATGCCTATCAGGTTGAGAGCAAAAATTACTTTCTGCCCCTGTCAACCAGTGACCCCAAATTGCTCAGTGAAGGCTCTCACCTGAGGGTGGGTGGTGGGTAGCTCTCAGAACAAAATGGCTGTGAGCTCCAGGGGAAGCAGCCTTATATAGGCTTCCGCTCCCCTCTTCAGCAAGGGCTCATGGGACAGCTTTTTCCCATGAGCCCATCGCACAGAGAAGATACTGGGCAAAATTTTGCTCAGTATTTTGCTGAAATCTATGGGCCACAGCGCCGGCAGGCAAAGGCATCAAAGAGGTTGAAGTCTGTCCTTTTTTAAAATCTAAGGTAGGCATCAGGCCTTGACAAAATTTCTCACGATTAATCAGCAAAGTAAGTGAGATCTTGTAAACAGATCTGTTCTGAAGTATCAGTTCAGATTATTAAACCTAAATACTGTAGATCAGCATCCAAGGTCAAAGCATTAGCGATTTGCAACTTGGGTAAGCTAACTTTAGCTGTCACCTTGTAAGGACAGCAAGTCAGTCCAAAGACCAGGAGTTGAGGAGGTTATAGGCAAAAATTAGGGTGGGAAAAAGAGGGAGCAAGTTGTTTTTTAAGGGGTTTTTTTTGCCGGAGAACTTGTCCGCATACAACATTGCTTATTTTTGAATGACTTGTTACAAAGTCCAAGAAGGAGAACTGGCAGGTCATAGTTTAATAGGGTTGGGGTGGGAGGTTCCTGCTGCTTGATTTGGAGATTCAGTTCAAAACCTGATAAATAGTAGGTTAATGACACTAATACGCACATTAGTACCTTCATAGAAAACAACTAAATGGAAAAAAGGAGCTAATGGACTTAACGCTATTAAACTTGGAAAACGCTACAGTGTGTGAGAAAGCTTTGAAATAGCTAACAGGGAGAATAAATACATGAGGGGAGAACATGTGGATTTAATTTACTTACACTTCTAAAGGATTCCTGATAAAGTCTCTCCAAAGAGGTCATTAGGAAAACTTGGCAACAAGCGCGGTGTCAGAAGTAAAATCCTGTTATGAATTAAAACCTGTTTAAGAGATAGGAAGTTAAATGAAAGAATAAATAGCCAATTCATTGTGTGAAAAGAGGTTAATAGCAAGATGCCCTGGGGATCAGGGTAGGGATTGGTTGTGTTCAGTGAACAAGACAGAAAATATTGTAACGACCTTCTAAATCAGCCAGCGCATTTTCACCTTGAATGTTGTCTTTGTGTCCAGTCTTGGGCTACGGTAGGGATTAGATAAAGGTTTGTTGAATGGAGTACTTCAAATTTTATTTCGTTTCTGTGTTATATTATTGATGCAGATTTTTGAGTGGTGATTTTTGAGTGGTGATTTTTGTTTTATCATTAAGAATTTCAAAGCTAGGCAGCCCAGTCCTTCAAACTTCCTGGCTTAGATATTACTCTGTCTGCAGGTGGAAAGATGTCTACTGTAACTCAGGCAGAAGGTCTCAGGTTCAGTCCCTGGCATTTTCGGGTAGGGCTGGAAGAGGCCCCAGGCTGAAACCCTGGAGAGTTGCTGCCAGCCAGAGCAAGATGGACCTGTGGCTTGATTTAGTATAAAACAGCTTCATGTGTTCTTAAAGACTTCTTGAAAGTACAGTGGTACCTTGGTTCTCAAACGCCTTAGTTCTCTAACAACTTAGAACCCAAACACTGCAAACCTGGAGGAAGGTGTTCCAGTTTGCAAACTTTCCCCCGAAGCCAAACATGCTGTGTTTTGAGTGCCACACTTCCATTTTGAGTGTTACGCTGTGGTTTGTTTTTGCTATTTATTTTGCTTTTTGTCGTTGTTTTTGTGACTGTGTGGAACACAGTTCAGCTACTGATTGATTGATTGTGTGACTGCAGTACATTGTTCATTGCTTTCATTTTATGGATCAATGGTCCCATCAGATAGTAAAATTCATGTTAAATTGCTGTTTTAGGGGTTATTTTTAAAAGTCTGTAAGGGATCAATCCATTTTGCATTACTTTCTATGGAAAAGCGTGCCTTTGGGTTTGGAACACTTTGGTATTGGAATGGACTTCTGGAACAGATTGAGTTTGAAAACCAAGGTACCACTGTAAAATGTATTTTAGGGTGCTAGGGCAAGAACTTCTGTAGCATGGAGCTGTTTCACTAGCAGTTCATTAGTAGTCTGGATGGATTTTCACCTTAAAATATTGTTGTCTGGCAAAAGCATATTGACTATTCACATAGTGCTTCGCTTCTCGGCCTTTTGGCTAAGATCAAGTGACTATTCACATAGTGCTTACTTGTTATTTGTAGTGACAAGCAGACAGTGCTGGCCTCCTCCCCAAGGCCAGCACTTTAACAAGTCTTGTTCTACCAGTCAGACACCAGTTCCTTCTTTCATCTACCACTACCCTCCTGTCATGGTACTACATGAACCAATTTGTTCAATCCTGTCGCGTGGCAGAGTGACGTCTGTGGCAGATGCACTCATAAGGGCTTTCATTCTGCCATGTGAATCCAATTGCTAGAGAAACACATGTGTGAACCAAACTCTATTTCCAAACTTTCCATTAGAACTAAGAATAACTACCTACTACAAGGTTCACTGTCTATTGGTAGAAAATAATTTCCCTCTAGAATGGAATGGGAAAATAATTACTTGCATTAATATAGTCATCTGAGGAAAGAAAGTATCCCAAGGCACATTACAATCTGAGAAAACCAGGGATTTACGGTGATACATAATGTTGCTGTACTCCATTTCAATTTTTTTTCAATTCCTCCTTAATAGATCTAGCTATTATACATTATCGTCCAGCTTAAACTATGCTAGCAGTTTATCACCAAAGCAAGACAATGGCCTAAGATTACTAATTCGTGTTAATCTAAAGGGAAGTAAATTGGACCTTTTTGTTATAATTCAGAAGGGCAAGACTGCCTCAGACAGCCTCATATGCTGTAGAAGACACTGGAACTCATAAGTGAGAGGATCTGCACATGCCTTTCCTGCTAAACAGGGGGATAACACCCCCTTATTTGCAGGAACCAGAGTTAGCCTGACTCCACAAACAGGCTACCAGCATTGACCAGGTTGATCATCTATTAAGGTATACAAACACAAGCCTAATAAAGCTTGAGCTAATGCATACACATTTTAGGGTTCTGGATACAAAGTACTTTATCCATTCAGCATCTTTTGCTTCTGAAAGACCCAGTCAAATGAAAGTACAGTGGTACCTCAGGTTACAGATGCTTCAGGTTACAGACGCTTCAGGTTACAGACTCCACTAACCCAGAAATAGTACCTCGGGTTAAGAACTTTGCTTTAGGATGAAAACAGAAATTGTGCGGCGGTGGCGCAGCAGCAGCAGGAAGCCCCATTAGCTAAGATGGTACCTCGGGTTAAGAACAGTTTCATGTTAAGAACGGACCTCCGGAACGAATTATGTTCTTAACCCGAGGTACCACTGTATGTATGCATAACCTGTTTAGTGTATTGTCAGGAGTCCAGGCTCCCAGCTTGATAACACAGTAAGCGTAGGTAATTAAAAAGGAGGATTTATTGCAAAAACAAACAGATAGCTCCGGACGGCTCTGACAAAGCCTCCGGCATCATTACTCAAGATGACCCTTCTGAAGACTTCTTCCGGCTGCGACAGAAGATATTGAACTTACGACTCTTACGTCTCTTGTTTTGCTTCCTGTCTAGTAGCCCTCCCATTTGCCAACTCTTCGGACTTAGTGGATCAGTTCCAACCTCTTCCTGTTCTGAGAGGCTGAGTCTATTCATTCCTATTTGTGCATCCTGCGAGCTTTGGCTGTGCTCCCGTCTGCTCTCAGCTACTGCCTTATCATCCAGTTCGTCAAGGTCAGGAAGAGCCAAAGTCTGCAACTGCCGGCTCTTCCCTGCCTGACTAATATCTAAGCCTCTCTGTTCCTGGCTGCTTTCTGCAGTTGGCTGCAAATCTTTGCTGGGAGCTGGCTCATTCCTGACATGTATGGAAACCCCCTGCTGGATCGAGGTGGTTTCTTTAAAAGATGCCTTACAACTGCCACTGCTGCATAATCCTTCTCCCTTACACTTCATGTGCGTAGAGCTTTGGGTGATGATGTCAGAGTCCAGGCAGGATGATAGAAGTGTTAAGGGCCCTTCAAGTAATTGTCTGTTACCAAACTATTTGAGGCTTTAAAGGCCAAAGTTGTGATCTGCCAAGCTGAAGACAGACAGCACAGCAACCATGTGGTTTGCCCAGCCCAGTGTCACAAAACACCAGCTACAATTTGTAGTTTCTGTCAGTCAGTAAAAAACCCAAGATGTTTCTCAAGCCATCCATGAACTGTTGTATGTTGCTGTGAATCCATTTTGGTGCATCGCAGGGATGGAGGACTGATCTTCAGTATATCATTTCCATAGTCCAGTGTTCAAAAAATATTTCAATGTAAGTGACGTAATACTTTGAAACATCACGTGTGAAATATCTGAAGAAAATATGGGGTAACTAACTGATGAAATTAGCCTCCCCAAAACACATTCAGTTAATGTTGTCATAGTTTAACTCCACATCTTGTGATCTTATTTAGCAACAATTCCTAACATCTATTCTTCTCAGAGAGTTTTCAGCTCAACCAGGTGATTAACAAAAAGTATCCCCAAATCACACTATTCCCCACATTGTTCTAGGAATAAGAAAAGAAAGAAGAAACCTGCCGCTATCTTGCTAAGTCTTTATCAATAGTGTGTTGTGCGATGCATAGCGTTGACCAAAATTCATGCACTAATAAAAATATCGCTGTTAGGGGAAAGTCTCATTACATGAAATTTTAATTCATAAAACTGAAGAAAATGTGCTATGTTGCATTTCAGTTGGAATAAATGTTGTGTATTAGCCATAGAAAAATAATCTAGACTTCAGCCAAGATGCCATTAAGACCTCATTAACTCTAAGAATCCTGTATAGTACAGGAAAATGGGTATTTCTGGAATGGGAAAAGGTTGCTTAGAAGGGCTTTACCAATTTTGCTTGTACTTAATGGTGCACATACATAGATTTTGCCAATTAGAATGTGCTTAGGTCTGCTGTATGCACCTGTAATTATTAAAGTTACTCTAACTGCAAGATCAATAATCCAAAACTGATGAGGTAGTAGAATGTCCAGGCCTTTTCTTGTAGACCAACTAGCTTGCAGGTACACTGTTGGAAATGTTTTGCTTTTGCAGTAGCATCTTGCAAAAGACCTCTAGTTTGAAAACTGGCCTGTTTCCTCTGTAATTCCGAACTGATTGCGTATGAAGGAGAATGTGTAGCATGACTTTATCACAAAAGTCTTTAGAAAAAAGGTGGATTAATGGAGGATAGGTCTGTCAATGGCTATTAGCCATTACAGAAAAGAATGCAATAGCTATGTTTAGACACAGTGCGAGAGAATGATTATCACACTTATGCCCTCCTTTCCAGAACTTTTAGAGAACCACTGCTTGAAACAGAGGACTTACTCACTCTTTATGTAGCCCCAGAACTTGGAATGAAAATTGGAAGTACACCTTGCTCAGGGCAAGACAGCACCCCAATCAAATCTCACTGCAAGTGCAACTATACTGAACCATAAGTAGTGAGTAGTGGTTGTAAAATGTAACAGAATCTGTTTCAATTTTCTTTTATTGTGAAATATTGTGATCCCCAGCAACTGGTTTTCAGCCGTGTTAGGAGTTGTCTCTTGCCAGGTCCTGTGTTATTTTCTCAGGTACTTTGCCTGTTGTGTCTTTCTGGGAAAATAAAATGGTGGCAGTTAGGAGGCAGCCAGAGGCACCAGAAGCCAGAAAAACCAAACCAAACAAAAGTTAAAGAAAGAAAAAAACCTGGATATAAATACAGATATGATTGCTGAAAAGAATGTGAAGTGGAGCATAGCAAACCAAATGAAATTTAAATGTATGCGTAACAAAACAAATTAGGTCTTTAATAACAGAAACAAATGTAATTACAAAATGGAGGGGGGGACTCTTGCATGCCCCTAGTAATGAGCGAAGAAGCGCAGTGTATTTAGGTTAGCTTGTGCATTGTTCTTATTATCAAAGGAATTCTAATGTTTTTATAATGAAGGATTCTTCTTTGGAGAACCAGAGGTGAGGTGACCTCAGACTGGATGCAATTAATATGCTCGGCACAAATATTATGAGTAAACCAGCACACACTGCCGAAAGCCTCCAACGAATACTTTAATTTCGAGCATTAACATGAAATTTGCACTCCTGTGCCCACTCAGCCAGGAGTAAGCCCCCCTGAACTTAATGGGACTTACTTCAGAGTAGACGTGCATAGGATTGCTCTGGGAAACAGCCATTTATAATCAGCTTATAGAACAAAGGATTTACTAAAATATGTGATTTAAGTAATCCAAACAAAATACGCTTTGCCGCCTCTGCTGCTGCCCATGCGCTTTCAGTCCAAGGAATCCACCGATGATCTTGATCTTAATCCAGTAATCTTGATCCGACAAAGAAGAGCTGGTGCCGGCGACTGCTAATAATAATATTATAATAATTTATTATTTATACCCCACCCATCAGGCTAGGTTTCCCCAGCCACTCTGGGCAGCTTCCAGCAAAATATATTAAAATACAATAATTCATCAAATATTAAAAGCTTCCCTAAACAGGGCTGCCTTCAGATGCCTTCTAAAAGTCAGATAGCTGTTTATTTCTTTGACTTCTGATGGAAGGGCTTTCCACAGGGCAGGCGCCTCTACTGAGAAGGGCCTCTGCCTGGTGCAGGCTGATTTAAATCCCCCGGGAGCGGACCAGAGGGAAGCCTGATTGTTTCTCCAGACCCCACTGGCCAATTTGGCAGGTTTCAAGACGGAAGTGTGAGCCCAAGGGGCAAGGTGGACTTTCTGTATGCTGACAAATTCTGCAACCTCTAACTTCAGGTGAACAAAAGAGACGTATCTGAGAAATTCTTCCTGAAAACCCCTTCAGCATGAAGAAAGAGAATATCCTTCAAGGCATTTTTACATGTTTGGTACCAGCAGCAAGTGAGGGAAACCCACACACGTAAAAACTTAATCCCTCCGCTTTTTATAATTTGTTTATTTTTGTTAATGGTGCAATAATTGTAGGCTTTTTTTCCAAGGAACTTAATAACTTTATTTTATTGATTGATTTATGAATTAACAGGCTTAATATAACACCGCCCTTCATCAGGCAGGGTGCATTAAAACTAATGAATTTATTCACAGATGCAACAGCAGGGCAGTTAATGACAAGTCAGAGCAGAAGGTGAAAACAAATCAAGCACAAGTCTGAGTTGAAAAAGTTGGCTTTTCCCTTGGTGCTGAAAGCTTGACAAGGTCAGGATACTCCCCAAAGTGGGGGTGATGTTACCAAGAAAGCTCTCTCTCCTGGATTTCTTCTTGCTAAAAGCCCCCCTAGTACATCAACCAAAGAGGTGTTATTGACACATTTCTCTATTTTCATCGGAGAAATGTTGAAGGATATGGAACCATGTGACCCCGAGCCAAGCAGATAAGTAACTATACAACCTTTAGAAGACATCTGAAGGCAGCCCTATATAGTTTTTTTTTATAAAAAAAAAAAATTCCTTCCAGTAGCACCTTAAAGACCAACTAAGTTAGTTCTTGGTATGAGCTTTCGTGTGCATGCACACTTCTTCAGATACACGGTGTGTGCATGCACACGAAAGCTCATACCAAGAACTAACTTAGTTGGTCTTTAAGGTGCTACTGGAAGGAAAAAAAAATTTTGTTTTGACTATGGCAGACCAACACGGCTACCTATCTGTAACTAGTTTTTTTATGTTTTTATGTGTGTTGGAAACTGCCCAGAGTATTATCATTATTATTATGGAATAATAAAGGTAAAGGTAAAGGAACCCCTGACCATTAGGTCCAGTCATGACCGACTCTGGGGTTGCGGCGCTCATCTCGCTTTATTGGGCGAGGGAGCCGGAGTACAGTTTCCAGGTCATGTGGCCAGCATGACTAAGCGGCTTCTGGCGAACCAGAGCAGCGCACGGAAACGCCGTTTACCTTCCCACTGGAGCGGTACCTATTTATCTACTTGCACTTTGCTGTGCTTTTGAACTGCTAGGTTGGCAGGAGCAGGGACCGAGCAACGGGAGCTCACCCCGTCGCAGGGATTCAAACCGCCGACCTTCTGATCGGCAAGTCCTAGGCTCTGTGGTTTAACCCACTGCGCCACCCGCATCCCTCTTATGGAATAGGACGTCCTTATTTCCTTCGGAGAAATGTTGGAGGGTCTGCTGTCCTCTTACAGCGATCCATACATGGAATCAAAGTATACAGGGCAGGAAAATTCTCTTGTAAGTGTCAGGAGTGAATCCATAATGGTTGGGGGCTGCTGTTTGAGAGCAGTGTCTTAAACTTTATGACACAGTGTCCTTTCTAGTCCTAACAGCCTATGAACAAATCTAAGCTTCAAATGAAGTTATTTTGGAAGCACTCCCGAGTTCATTTGTCCTCCTCAAAAGCTGACTAGATTTTTCAGCGCTGGCAGCAGTTTAAGTGTGGGAGGCTGATGTATGGAGTGGAAAATGAAACTGATATATTCAATGATATATGAAAGTACTTTATTGATTCCATGGGTAAAAAATGAAAAATTACTACACATATTTTGCACAACATTAATGAAGGTGAAGAGGGGAATATGCAGCAGATTGATTAATCAATGACTTATTATATGACTGAATAACTATAACAAAGCATAAGTGTGGCTTTCCAAATGCAGAGAGGGATATATTTGTTTTCCTATACACTTTTCGGCTACCTTTCCATAATGCCTGTGGTGCTATTCTGTGTTTTCTCTGCTCTAACAATGCTGTACATTTCTGCATCCTGTGTTGTGTCTTGTGCCTGCAGTTTAAATCAATTGACCAGAGGGACACAAGAACCTATATTTGTTCCTGAACATCCATGATTCGAGAAAAAGGGAGGGGGTAGAAATTTGATCCAGTTTGAATCTTCCCAATTCCCACTTTCCAAAACAATATGTAAATTGAAACACAGCCATCCTTGGAAAATCTCCAGCCGAGTCACAGGTACAAAAATGCATATACGGGGATAAAGTTAGTTGCATTAAAACACATGCATCAGTGAAAATAAAATTAAGAATTGCATTATATTAGGGAAAATGCATACAAATGTGAATATTAGGGGAAAAGTCACATTAATATGTTGATGAAATTTCATGAGATTTTTTAAAATGCAAACTGAGGTGGGAATGTGAACAATTGAACTTGAGGTTGGAAAAATGAGAGCATGAGAAACAGTGCTTTTAACTCTGTACATTTACAGATGCACCTATGTCTATTTGGCATTCAATTTATTGTTCGTGGCAATTTCTTCACAGTGTCCTGGCACAAGTCTAACAGATAGGTGTGGTTAGGGGTTAGGATCAGTTCTCAGTGGTAGGCCAAGTAGGGCTGGAAATGTCCCCTGTCGGAAATATTGGAGAGTGGCTGCCTGTCAGTGTAGACAATACTGATATAGATGGACCAAGTGCTCGACTCAGTGTAAAACAGCTCCTTTTGTTCTTCTTGTATGGATGTCAAGGCTTAGAAAATAGCACTCTCTGATGTGTAAACTCTGTCACAATGAGTTCTCCTTCACATAGCTGTCAACCGTCCCTTATTTGGCGGGAAAGTCCCTTATCCCAGCGTTGTGTCCTGCTGCTGTCCCTTATTGATTATGTCCCTTAAATTTCCCGGGTTTCAAAGGAAGCAGCTCCTCTCCCTCCCTCCCTGCCGGCCAGGGAGGAGGGAGGCTCCAACTGTGTTGCTTGGCTGCGTTGCTCACCCAATAAGGAGTCTGAGAACAACTGGGGGGTGGAGCTTGCATGCCTTGTGCCAATCAAATCGGCCGCATTGCCTGGGGACTCGCCTTTGCTCAGCGCTTCCCGGCGGAGAGGTGACAGTGGTTTCCCTTGCTGCATCCCCTTTGCCGGGTTGCTGTGCTGTGGGAACCACCGCTTGAGGCTTCGTTTGGCTGCTGGCTGGGCTTTCTGCCTTTGGCTAGAAGGGGCTCAGAAGTTGAACATACCTGTGCTTGGAAAATCCCTTATTTTGGCTGCTGATGTCTTATTTTCGAGGCTGCTGGTCCCTTATTTTCAAATCTGTAAGTTGACAGCTATGCTCCTTCCACAAATTCTGCAAATGGCTCGAAATGCATGGAACGGACACAGCCAAAACCAGGCCATGGCTGCCCATATGTGGAAGGAAGCAACTTCTAGAGGTGCTCAGATCCCAGCCCAGCCCAGCAATGCATCCTGCTCTATTTTGCCACTCTCATTCAATATTAATAAAGCTACATCTCCATTTATGCTTAGCTAGCAACACACACAGAATGCCTGCAGTAGCACGGCCAGGGAATAAAATGCAATTTAAGCAAGAAACCATAAAACATATGAATGTAATAGTCATCAGCCTGCACGTTTAAAAAATGAGGAAGGTATTTTTCTTCCTTGAAGGTGGCGGAAAGCCTTGTCGCGCTCCGGTTTTGTTTGTTTTGTTTTGTTTCTTTGCATAAAACCCTTAGAAGCAACTCAGAGGTGAAGGGAAACGCTGACTTCCATTACTCTCAGGACCCGACTGCACAAGGTACTGATCACAATCAAACTCCCATCAATTTGAAGGACCACAAAGGGCACCTACGCAGTATTTCCTGCGGGGTATTCTGCACCTTGGCAAAATAGACACTAGGAGCAGGCAGCAACAGCAGCCAGCTATTTCCCCTCAAAGCAGAATCAGTCTAAATAATGTAACGATTTGTAACAACTAATTTATGAAATTAATTTCACCTTTGTGTCTGTGTGTGAATTATCTGCAAGCAGGCTTTGACTTTTTCAAAATGACTTGTTTGCAATCATTTGCTAAATTGCATTGATAATTTAATTCCCGTTCCTGAAAGTGTTTCTTTTCTCCCCCTCAAGGAAATCTCATTTTATTTGCTGTATTGTGAAATTTCTGCTCTCTTGGCTACTTGCATATATCACACACTCCTTTTCTTCTTTCATAGAGAAGTAGGATATGCTGGCATGGAAAGGATGAGCTTGTCTGAACTTTGACTGTAAACTATGTATTTTTTTGAATGTCCAGCTGTTGTAAAATATTGTGTGTGTTTCAGTTCATGTCATTGAACCTTCACATATGTACCACAGAATGAAATTGCCTTGGTCAGTGACAGAAACTGGAAAGGGGAACTGGGTTCCTGTTGGTTTGGGGTACCTGTGACGTTACCATATGAGAGTGCTGGAGGTGAAATAGTTAAATAGGTTAACCAATAAGAACCCAGGGGGTGGAGTCAGAGGGACTATAATACCAGCTATGGGAGGGGCAAAGGGAGATGTTCATTGGGAGTTGGGTGGTTTGATGGAGTGGGAGTGAATTGGGATAGAGTTTGTGGGTAGGTTGAGTTAGTGTAGCGAAATAGGCTGAGTCAGGAACAGTTAGGGGCTAGGAAGACAAGTAAATACCTGAGAGGTGGTTTAGTGAGTGAGAGCAGATAGCGGAAGTTATAGGTCTGGATAGGCACCTCATGAATGTAATTGACTGATACTGTTTGTGAAACCACACGCTTGTTAAACTGCAATAAATAAACAAAAGTTTATGTTTCAATTTAACCCTGACTGGACTCAGTATTGTACCAGGTAGGGCCTGGAGGGTGGCAGTGAGAAATAAAGTGGTGGCACAGGGATCAATAGAGGGTGAAACATCTGAAGACACTGTGTGATTGCCACAGTACCTCTCAGTGATTCTTGCTACCATCAACAATGACATTCCTCTGCACTTGCTGGCACTGTTTTGTGCTGGCTCCATTTCAACCTAGAGGGCAGATTCCCACAGGTAGTACTGCGATTTGATCCAATCTTTCTTGGTCATTGGCTTCTGAAGTTCTTCTGGGTTCCATATTGTCCTTCAAACTGTATAAAATCAACACAAAACTGCTGGGGGAGATTATCTGAAGTTTTGTATAAGTAGATCCAGGGCCTTTTTTTTCAGCAGGAACTCACCGGAACTCAGTTCTAGCACCTCTCAGGTGGGTGTCATTGCCATTATAAGAGAAGAAGGAGGAAATCGTGGTAAGTTCCGGTATCTCTTTTTCTACAAAAGCAGCACTGAGCGGATCTTTCCTTTTTATTAAATCATGGGATACTTGCACTGACTAAACATTTGCAACAAATACTTGTACCAACTAAACCATGGGTAGGAAAACTAAGGCCCGGGGGTCGGATCCGACCCAATTGCCTTCTAAATCCGGCCCGCGGATGGTCCAGGAATCCGCATGTTTTTACATGAGTAGAATGTGTCCTTTTATTGAAAATGCATCTCTGGGTTACTTGTGGGGCCTGCCTGGTGTTTTTACATGAGTAGAATGTGTGCTTTTATTTAAAATGCAACTCTGGGTTATTTGTGGGGCAGAGGAATTTGTTCATCCCCCCCCCCAAAAAAAATATAGTCCGGCCCCCCACAAGGTCTGAGAGACAGTGGACCAGCCCCTGCTGAAAAAGTTTGCTGACCCCTGAACATTTGTGACAAATGCTTGCACTGACTAAACATTTGTAACAGCATGGTTGAATTGCTCCCATAATCTCTTTTGTTTGTCTTTTAAACTCATTACAGGCAAGGGGGAATTGGTATGGCAACCACATCACTTGTGGAGTGGATGTCTGTCCTTGCCCTTTGCAGCAATGACTCCCCCTACCCTGCAGGTACAAGACTTAGTAAAAAAGAAAATTCCATGGGCACCAGTGCAAACCTTTTTTACTAAGCCTTATAGCTGCACAGGGCATCAGTTTGTGGAGGGAGCACCAGCAGGGCGGGAAGGAATAAATTGTTCCTGATGCTCCACACTTCCGATTTAAGTTGTCCCTGTTATTAAGTAAAGGAACACCAGAGCTGTAGCTGCACATTACAGTTATGCCCTAAGCTTTTCATCAGACTATAATAATGATAATAATAATAATTTATTATTTGTACCCCGCCCATCTGGCTGGGTTTCCCCAGCCACTCTGGGCGGCTTCCAACAAAGATGAAAAATACACTAAAATGTCACATATTAAAAACTTCCCTGAACAAGGCTGCCTTCAGATGTCTTCTGAATGTCAGGTAGTTGTTTATCGCTTTGACATCTGATGGGAGGGCGTTCCACAGGGCGGGCGCCACTACCGAGAAGGCCCTCTGCCTGGTTCCCTGTAACTTGGTCTCTCACAGTGAGGGAACCGCCAGAAGGCCCTCGGAGCTGGACCTCAGTGTCCGGGCAGAACGATGGGGGAGGAGACGCTCCTTCAGATATACTGGACCGAGGCCGAGACTACTCTTTCCAGTTTAGTTTTATAAAACAAAAAAACCCCACCCATGGAACTGTTAGTTTCTTAGTTCCTGCTGTGACATTTTATTGCTGCTACTTGTGTTTTTATAATTGTTTTGATATTCTAATTAATATTTATTGATTTTGTTTTGTGGGGTTTTTAAAATATGAATTTCACCTCTATACTGCTTTGGGGGCTTTTTGCCAAAAAGTGGCCTACATATCTTTTTTTAAAAAACCCGTTTAAAAGTAATGGCTTGTGCTTTAATGGATAAGAGCACAATTTAAGGAAATTACCGTATTTTTCAGCGTACAAGACTAGGTTTCCCCCCTAAAAAATAATGTCAAAAATTAGGGGTGTCTTATACATGGGGCCATTTCCCCCCATTTTCTTAAATCTGAGTCCCCCAAAATAGGGGGCGTCTTATACATAGGTTTGTCTCGTAGATGGAAAAATACGGTACTTAATGAAGGTGTTTAAGCCATTTTTTATTTAGCTCATCTATTTCTGATGGTAACAGTTTTAGACACTAAATTGCATGTGAACACTTGAGGCTTTGTGACAGGGAAACAGAAGTATATGGTGGTTATGAAAGAAAAAAAATCCTGATTTTCCATTTCTGTCTTTAAATACCCATCTGGAAATGTGGCTGACCACACCTAGCATGAAACTTTGGCCACGGCATGGGGCTTTTCCCATTGCCAAAGTGGTTTTAAGTACTCTGGAAGAAAATTGGAGTAGGGTCCTCCTTAATAGTAATAAATAATATTAGTTAAGGTTTGCTTAGGGAGAAGTGTTCTCTGAAATTTTGGTCCTAACTCCTGGCTGTGAATAGGACATCAAAATACCCATGGTATTGTGTTAAATTACGAATGGTGCTAGCTATACTGAAAATAGGATCTGGGGAAAGATATGATTGTTTTCTGACTTTACTCAAACATGGTATATTTGTGTGACTTTTTATCTTCTATCATTTTTATCACAAGGGACATTCTATTTATTGGACCACAGCTCCACCTTCTCTAACTTTCCTGATGTGATGGTGAGTGTTTTTGATCTGTGTGGATAAGATTCCAATACATCAAGTTGCAATTCAGCAGGAATCTTCTGTTTGCTTGTCAACATTGTGATATACAACTTTGAGATTAACTTATGCCAAATCTGCAGTGGGTGAAAAATGTCTTGCATTGTACAAATTTGGCTGCTCTCACACATTGTTTTAAATAGCATTCCATAAGCTTGACAGTCTCATTAGCAATGCTACCATCTTTTCTTTTTTCCACTTTTTTCTTTTTTGCAATTACTATACATCTGCAGTAATAAGTCACATTTTAAACTAACACAGTTACTCGTGAAAAGAGATCTGCAACTTTTGATTAATGAGACACAACTGAATAACAAGGGAGAAAGGGGTGCTTTCTGGGCTATAGTCAGCCATCTTTAACTGGGGTTTCTTAGGACTTAAGCACCATCGGATTAACACATAATGTTAGTTGTCTGAATATTCTGGTTTATAACATACTGTTAGAACAGTAAGGTAAATGTAAAGGGACCCCTGACCATTAGGTCCAGTTGTGACCGACTCTGGGGTTGCGGCACTCATCTCGCTTTATTGGCTGAGGGAGCCGGAGTACAGCTTCCGGGTCATGTGACCAGCATGACTAAGCCGCTTCTGGCGAACCAGAGGAGTGCATGGAAACGCTGTTTACCTTCCTGCCAGAGCGGTACCTATTTATCTACTTGCACTTTGATGTGCTTTTGAACTGCTAGGTTGGCAGGAGCAGGGACCGAGCAATGGGAGCTCACCCTGTCGCGCGGATTCATACCGCCAACCTTCTGATCGGCAAGTCCTAGGCTCTGTGGTTTAACCCACAGCGCCACCCACGTCCTGTTAGAACAGTAGTCCTGGCCATTTAGCATGTCTCCATCATATTCAAACCATGTAATCAAACCACACAGACTAAGCTAAATAAACCACATCATATTGTGCCACAGAAAGAGAGGGACAAAAAGCAGGGAGGTGAGGTACAATGTCCGCGTGTGATGATGCATATCAAAATGTCCGCAGAACAGACAACAAAGCAAGGACGACAACATTGTGTGGAATAGGAGAGACTTCCAAACTTCCTGTGTCATAAAACAATTGAACTGATTTTTTTCTGTTTTTGTTTTAATCTCACCCACCCAAATAAGCCAGTTACAACTTGAATGATGAAGCAACATTTCTGCACAAAAGGGGTAAGGGAAATTGTAGGCAACATAGGAAGCTGCATTGGTCCTCCTAGCTCAGCATTGTCTACTGCCTTTAAATGGCTTTCTAGGATATCAGACAGGAAGTGCCTTCCTGTTCTCAGTGGCATACGAATGTGGGGGCAGGGGGGGGGTCCACCCCGGGTACCATCCTGAGCGTGTGTGTGACAAAATGCTGGCTGAATGCACCTGCTCCCAGCCCCTGAAAGAAAGCAGTGGCTTTGGGCAAACAACGATGCCGTGCTCCTTTCGCTGCCGCCAGTGGTGGCCCTGGTGGGAAAGGAGAAGTGGGGTGGGGGGTGAAGGTGGAGGGTGGAGAGAGGTCAGCGGTAGCCCGAACCCCCAGGACACTGACCCTCGAGCCTGGCAGCGGCTCCATCTCCTCCTCTCCTCCTCAGGGAGGCCACATGATGGCCCGGCTACGTGCGCTTCCCCTTGGATCGGGAACGCGCCTCCAGCTTGGACCCAGGCGGCAGGAGCTCACTGTTCTATTTCCCCCCTCCCCTCACCCCCACCTGCCTTCTCCTTTCCTTCACCGAGGGGGATGGGGGGGTTGGTGCACAGGTGTGTGTGGCTTGGTTAACTATACTGAAATATACTCAGAGTCGCAAAGTGATTTCATGCTCTTTATTCAGCTTATAGTGGTGAGGAGGAATGAAAGTCCCCTCAAAGTATCTGCTTTATATACATTATTTACACAATGGGCTGCACATGATTGGCTAATTCCGGAATTCTACTGTAAGCCAATCAGGTTGTGGATTCACTTCTATCTGGAGCATGATTGGGTAGTTCCTGCCAACCAATCATACTGCTGCATTGTTCTAGGACCAATCAGACTGCTGCCTTCTGAATCCTATTGTTCTAGGACCAATCAGACTGCTGCCTTTTGGATCCTATTGTTCTAGGACCAATCAGACTGCTGCAGTTTGGATCCTATTCAACTCAGTACATAACATATACAAATCTCAGCGGGGGGGGGGGGGGAACAGCACAGAAATGTTTCTCCTCTCACACGTTATTAAAGCCAACTTCCTTGCTTGCCGCTAGGAAGTCTCTGGGTAAAAAACGAGCACCTACTGAACCAGGGCCCTCTTAAGCATATCCCGCACCATGGTTCAAAGATCCCTCCGGCACTGTCCTCCCCCCCCCATTTCCCAGAGTTGTCGACCTTATCCCAAGCCTCTGCAAGGATCGCTCTCCTCCAGCGGAGGCTTGGGAGGCAAGCTGCATGCCCGCCAGCCATATGGTTGATGGGGCACAGCTGGCGGGCATGGAGGAGGGAAAGGGGAGGCCGCTGGCAAAGCTGCACAGCTCCCTCACTTGCTGGGGTGCCCCTGAGAGGCCAGCGCCCTGGCGCAATGCACCACTAAGCCCAATAGGAAAGACGGATCTGAACTGAGCCATCCCACTAATAATAATAATAATAATAATAATAATAATAATAATAATAATAATAATAATAATATCTTTATTGTCATTGCCCCCTCTCGGGGACAACGAAATTACTTGACTGCTCCATAAAAACACTAATTAAACAATACAGTATAGTACAGCAAGGAAGATTAGATGACTTTCAAAGTCCAGGCTTCCCATTCAGGGCCGAGATCGCTCTGGAGAAGAAGCTGTTCTTAAGACGGCTCGTTCTTGTCTTCATCGTCCTGTATCTCCGTCCCGACGGCAGGAGCTCGAAGAGACAGTGACCAGGATGAGATGGATCTTTTACTATGTCCAGTGCCTTCCTATGGCACCTTGTGGCATAAATCTGCTCTAAGGTGGAGAGTGGGCAGCCAACAATGCTCTCTGCTGCCTTAACAACTCTGCACAACCCCATCCTGTCCTGGGTAGTACAGCTTCCGTACCACACACATAAGCCATAAGTGAGCACGCTCTCAATGGCACAGTGATAGAAGGCAAGCAGCAGTTTCTGCGGAAGATGGTTTTTCCTTAGAATTCTCAAAAAGTACAGTCTCTGCTGTGCCTTCTTCACAAGCCCCCTTGTGTTGACACTCCAGGACAGATCCTCTTGTAATTCAATGCCCAAAAATCTGAACGTTGTTACCCACTTATCGCCCCTCCGATATGTCATCACCCCCCCAAGGGAGCTGGGCCCCTAGGAGTCGGCCCCTATGTCTGCCCCTTTGTCAGCATGGGAGCCTAGCCAAGGGTAGCCGAGTCATGTCCTGAATTAGCAGTTTCCCCCTGGGCAGGAATCCCCGAGCGGCTAGGCCACGTAAGGGTTAAGGGGAGCGAGAGAGCAGGGCTCCCTAGAGTGGCCTGGAAAAGGCCCCTCTCTCTGTCTCCCCATCTCGTCTCCATGCTTGTCTTGGGAGGCCTCGGGGCAGTGAGTCCTTTGGGTGAAGGGAAGACGATGGGGGATGCAAAGGATGCTGTTGGGGGACTGAGAGATGAATGGGGAGGGTAGGACCCAAGACCTCGCGGCATCCACCTGGGACACTCGCCACAGGTGGTGACCTCCTGGGATGCTCGCCCCACCCCTGCAGGCAGCTAGCCCCGCCCCCATGGGTTGCTATCATGTGTGTCATTCCGGGTGCTGGAGCAGCTAGCTCCACCTCTCCCTGCTCTACCTGGAAATGGCAAGGACAAAAGCTGGGACCTTCTGCATGCAAAGTATGGGGTTTACTAGTGAACTATGGTCCCGCCATATCTGCTGAATATACAGTGGTACCTTGGGTTACATATGCTTCAGGTTACATACGCTTCAGGTTACAGACTCTGCTAACCCAGAAATAGTGCTTCAGGTTAAGAACTTTGCTTCAGGATGAGAACAGAAATCGTGCTCCGGCCGTGCGGCGGCAGCAGGAGGCTCCGTTAGCTGAAGTGGTGCTTCAGGTTAAGAACAGTTTCAGGTTAAGTACGGACCTCCAGAACGAATTAAGTACTTAACCCGAGGTACCACTGTAATCTGAAGACAATGTACGTCATCCAATTATTTCTTTTTATGTGCTCTCATTTCACATGGGATCAAGTACCTTTAACAACATTTGGTGACACCAAAATTTAAATGTGAAATCCCTGGGCAAAATGCTTTTTCTGTTCTTTTTCTTTTCAGGACAGAGGTATTAATGGCTAACAACCTCCATAAAGGTATATATAAACTTACATTTCCCTGTACTCTGTTGCGCCAGTATGAACACACTTCATTTTTCCACAAAATAATTATAAGGTGGCCTCATTTCTCTTATTCTGATGACATTTGTTAATTTGATAATATTCACTATTTCCCAAGTTTCAATCATTCAACCAGATTGTTTCTATTTTAAAAATTATTATAATTGTAATGAGAGATGCACTGCTGGATATGATTTCCAGAGCCCCTTGATCCAGTCATGTTGTTACTTATTTCAACACTACACACACACACACACACACACACACACACACACACACACACACACAAATATATATATATACACATGCACACATGCACACATATTATATATATAACAATACTTTCAAACTTCTCCAGACACCATCTGTTAGAAAAGCCCAAACAAGTTCTTCCTTAGTCTTCTTTACCTATTTCACCTTTCAGTTTTGCAATATTAATAAATAATTGCCAGTTACAATACTCATAAGGATATTATTTCAAAAGACCTTGGAAGGTGTATTGAGGTTTAAACTTTTATTGAGGTTCAAAATTAAGTTTTGCCAATGAAACCAAGGAATAAATTATTCATGAAATACCATAATACATGAATAATTCAGGGTGTGCCTTTAATTAGGTCCTTAAAAAAATTCAATAGCTGCCTATCAGGACTTTAATGATTGAAGATCAAATCTGATCTTGAAAACAAAGAACTTTTGCTCAAAATCAAATTAGCTGGCAATTATTGCAGAACTTATTGCTATTGAACTGCTATCAATACTGTTTATGCCTTAGACACACGGTGCATTATGATGTATTGCACATATGAAATACCAAGAAATTAGAATTGCAGCAATGAGATTTTTAATGACAATACAGTGGCGTTTATATGATATGTTATTGGAGTTAGGGCGGGGGAAAGAGTTATGAATATTGAGACTTATCATTACAATGGAAAGTAATGCTGTACATCAGTGCATTATTTCCATAACTAGTTCCTATTGCTTTATTTCTTTGTTTCTTTGTTTATTTCTTTCCTATTGCTATGTTTTCTTTCCTACTGTCTTTCTTTATTATGTGTTCTTTCTGTAACATTCAGTTTATTATCAGTATTGGTATATAAGTATTGATTTTAGGACAATTGGCCTGCCATGGCCTAACATTATCTTAATTCCTTTTGAAAAATAATCTGATTACTTTCTGAAGGATTTTTTTTTTTGTCAGCGCATAGACAGCATCTTGACTGCTCTGGGTGTACATTTTTTTACAATACAAATTTTGGTGCATTTCAGATTCAAATGTTGTGCATTGGACCGTGCAACACACAGGAAGATATGATACCAGAAAAGTTAATCTGGAAAACATGAGCTGGAAGGTACAGCTAGTGGGGTGCTTAAACATGGGGGCTCAACATAGCCCCCCATGCTTCTTTATTTGGGCCTGGGGGGTCGCCTCAGGCTACACACTCTCCCCAGCCCCACCCGCTTCTGTCCCTGCTTCAGATCCACCTTGAGTTATTTTTTTTCTACAGCTGGAATGTGTCTTCAAACTCTCATAATGTCTCTTGTTTCCCTGAATGGAAGGATGCGGGGTGGGTGTGTAGAAAATAGCCTCCTGCACAGAGGTAAAATTTGGGTTCATTGCTCTGCCCACTTTTGCTTCTGGTCTCATCCAGAACTGGCATGTGGTGCTTGGTCTGAAGATACTTCCTACCTCTGACTTATGGTCTCCAGATTCCTGATTAGTGAACTAATTGCCTCCCAGCCCTTGATTTGTGGAAAGCAATGATCTTGGAAGATCTCTGTTGGAATGATTCCGACCAAAAGCAGGTTAGGCATTTTCTGATCCACGGAAACAGACCTAGCCACTGTGACCCACGCGACGGTCACCTCCAGACTGGATTATTGTAACTCACTCTACGTGGGGCTGCCCTTGAGACTGACCCAGAAACTCCAGTGGGTGCAGAATGCCGTGGCGAGACTCCTTATGGGGTCTTCGCTGCAAGATCATATTCATCCGGTACTATACCAGCTGCACTGGCTCCCGGTGGAGTACAGGATCAGGTTTAAGGTGCTGGTTTTAACCTTTAAAGCCCTATACGGCCTAGGACCCTCGTACCTTCGGGACCGCCTCTCCTGGTATGTCCCACAGAGAAATTTACGGTCTGCACATAAAAACATCCTGAAGATCCCAGGCCACAGAGAGGTTAGGCTGGCCTCAACTAGAGCCAGGGCTTTCTCGGCCGCGGCTCCAATCTGGTGGAACGCTCTGTCACAAGAGACTAGGGCCCTGCGGGACCTGACATCTTTCTGCAGGGCCTGCAAGACAGAGCTGTTCCACCAGGCCTTTGGTCAGGGCGCAGCCTGACCCCCCTCCTCTGGCAATCTGCACAGAATTTTGCTTAGTGGTTGTCATCAATTTGATTTTAATTTGATTTTAATGAATTTTATAATGAATGTTTTTAGAATGTTGGATTATTTTGATTGTTGTTAGCCGCCCTGAGCCCAGCTTCGGCTGGGGAGGGCGGGATATAAATAAAATTTATTATTATTATTAGTAGTAGTAGTAGTAGTAGGCATGTATGAGAAGGAGCAAGAACAGAGGAACAACATGTCCTCCAACATCCCACAGAGGAAAATTGGGATGCACATCTTTCAACGCCATGCTCCCACAGGAATCTGGTGAGAGCACGGCCCCCCAAAAAGGGCATCTTTGGGGCCACACGCTCACAGGAGCTAAAATGGGACAGCTGGGATCTGATCAGAAGCCGGTGTGGCTTCTGTAATTTCAGGATGTCCCACTCAAAGCAGCCCAGTTGATGGGTATGGAACAGCAGAACTTCAAGAGAAATCATCAGTAGCAATGGACATAGAAAGGAGCAATTATTCTCTTAGGCTTCCCTGTCAATGGAAGTAGAACATTGAGAATAGTAGCAACAGATCTGTCATACGCAGTTGGCTTTTTCAAGGCAACCAACTTTTGATGTCAAAGAGAATATTTTCTGTAGATTTCCTCCTTCACGTCTGTGCCTACCATATTAAGAACACCTGCGCACACTATAGTGTAGACCCTGCAGCTTCCAATTTTCTTCCATTTCTGGTGAAAGGGAAAAACACACAAACAAAACACATTAGCTTAGAATTACTATTCCATGTAGGAATGAAAATGCTGTGCAAGTTATGTCTCAATAGCCAAGGATATATTCCATTTGCATGTAGAACTGGGTCTTTAAGTATCTGTTTAAAACAACAACAACTTGGCAGTGGTGGCACTTGGGTGAAGTATGAACAGGTGCCGACAAACCAAGAAAGACACATTGGAGTTGCGGCAGAAAGGTAGCTCAGACTGTGACAGTTTTAGGGTAAATGCAAATCGCATGGTAGGAAGTATTGGGAAAGGAATTGAAAACAAAACTGCCTTGTAATGTCTTTATGTAAATCTATGGGGCAGCTACATTTGGGATTTGGAATACTGAATGCAGCTGTGATTGCTCCGTCTCAAAAAGAGCATGGGAAATATGAATCAACTCAAATGGAGCATTTTCGTGTGTGGAAAGGATCAAGTCTCTGGAGCTCTCTTCATTTAGAGCATAGATTGCTGTTTTTCCGTACAGTTTTGGAATGTGTGGATTTGGTAGATATGAAGAAGAAGAAGAGTTTGGATTTGATATCCTGCTTTATCACTACCCTACGGAGTCTCAAAGCGACTAACATTCTCCTTTCCCTTCCTCCCCCACAACAAATACTCTGTGAGGTGAGGGGAGCTGAGAGACTTCAAAAAAGTGTGACTGGCCCAAGGTCACCCAGCAGCTGCTTGTGGAGGAGCGGAGACGTGAACCTGGTTCCCCAGATTACGAGTCTATCGCTCTTAACCACTACATGACTTCAAAAGTGAACTCAGTTGAATTCCTTCTCCATCTCTAGGATAAGGTGAGGTTTATGTGCTTAAAGGTAAAGGGACCCCTGACCATTAGGTCCAGTCGTGGCCGACTCTGGGGTTGCGGCACTCATCTTGCTTTATTGGCCGAGGCAGCCAGCATACAGCTTCCGGGTCATGTGGCCAGCATGACTAAGCTGCTTCTGGCGAACCAGAGCAGGGCACAGAAACACTGTTTACCTTCCCACCAGAGCGGTACCTATTTATCTGCTTGCACTTTGACGTGCTTTCGAACTGCTAGGCTGGCAGGAGCTGGGACCGAGCAATGGGAGCTGACCCCGTCACGGGGATTCGAACCGCCAACCTGTTGGTTACTATTAGTCACAAGGACTGTAAGGAGCCTCCACAAAGGAGCTAGTTTTGCCACTAAATACCAACTAAATACTAAATACCAACTCCCTGGAAAAGACCCTGATGTTGGGAAAGATGGAGGGCACAAGAAGAAGAGCACGACAGGACGAGATGGTTGGATAGTGTTCTCGAAGCTACCAGCATGAGTTTGACTAAACTGCGGGAGGCAGTGGAAGACAGGAGTGCCTGGTGTTGGACACGACTAAACGACTAAACAACAACAACCAACTAGTGGGGACCAACAGCAGAGCTTTCGTGCTCATAGTCTGAGTGTGGTCTTCGCTTTTTTCTTTTTAAAATAATTTTTTTTAGTATTTTCCACACAACAACAACAACACGAAAGATAACAATACACAACACACAAAAATCAACATTCGAAAACTAAAGAAAGCAGCAACAACAAATACTTCAGGATGGTCACTGTGGGAACCAGAATGTTGGAGAAGATGGACCTTCGCCTGAAGTGGCAGGGCTCCTCTTCTGCTCTTATGGCACAGTCCTTTCCCCTTTTCAACATTTCTAAAGAGGCAGATGCCTAATATTGCATTCCCCCCACACTTCACAAGGCATGTTTGTGACTTTAACATGCCTATCTGACTTATTAAAAAAGAAAAGTGGGAACAGAACCCTTCTTCCGTAAACTATTCCAAACTTCCACAAGGTAGCCCTTGACAGCTGTTCTCTGTAATTTTTCCCCCCACAACCTATGCTGAAAGGCCCTGAAGAAAGTATAGTTAGCCGGGTAAAATTTACTGGCAAAGCTTTATTTGAATATTTTACTGCAGTGCATAGCCTCTGGTACTGCCTTCAATTTATTATCTGCCATTGAACAGAAGAGAGCCTCTAGTAACATCTGAGGTCTTGTACTTCTGTTCTGGATGGATAGGGACACTTTAACCTATGCCATTTTGTTTTATTGAAATGTTCTAAGAAGTGTTTAAAACAGTATATAATCATAAGGCAATAATTGTGGTGGAATAATCCATGATTATGTATGTTACGGGGGGGGGGGGACGGGACAAAAGTTGTCTGTTTCCAGCTCAGTTGTTGCTGACTATTTTTCTTCTCATTTTTTTAAAAAAGGCTTTTCTCTGAGAGACAGAAAATCTTTTAAAATTGGGTATGTTGGAGAACTGAAAAGTATTAAACAGCAGTGGCAACTAATGATTAATTTCAGAGCTATATTAACTTTTAAAGTCTGCGCCTATGGTTCAGGTTATAATACTACTTTATCTTGTTTATGTTGAAATCCTAAACTCACTTCCTTGAGAATTTTGTGGGACTTACTTCTGAGCAAACATGCATAAAATTCTGTTTTCACAATAATTCTGAGGGTAGTCATTCATGCTTTCTTTTACAAAGCTAGCAGTCAGACATTGGCTAGCCATATACAAATTAAGTAAAGTGAAGTGAAGTAAATAATAATAGCTACAGTGTAGCTATGTGTCTTTAACTGCAAACAAGTATATTCCTATTCAGTGCTTTTTTTTCCTAAAGAAATGTTTTAAAAAAGGTAAAGGACCCCTGATAGTTAAGCCCAGTCGCGAACAACTCTGGGGTTGCAGCGCTCATCTCGCTTTACTGGCTGAGGGAGCCAACGTTTGTCCTCAGACAGTTTTTCCAGGTCATGTGGCCAGCATGACTAAGCCACTTCTGCCGAAACCAGAGCAGCGCACGGAAATGCCATTTACCTTCCTGCCAGAGCAGTACCTATTTATCTACTTGCACTTTGATGTGCTTTCGAACTGCTAGGTTGGCAGGAGCAGGGACCGAGCAACGGGAACTCACCCTGTTGTGGGGATTCGCACTATCGACCTTCCAATTAGCAAGCCCTAGGCTCTGTGGTTTAAACCACAGCGCCACCCGGGTCCCTGTTAAGAAATGTTTAGGGGGTACTCTGATTATCCTATTCATATTGAAATACTGCACCTCAATGAGGCCAAACTTAGATTCACAAAATGTTTAGGGGTATGCGTACCCCTGCGTCCACCCAGAAAAAACAAGTACTGTTCCTATTTAGGGGAAATGTTATGTGCAAGACATCTCTGAGAATGGGTGTGCTATAGTAAATATGCCAAGTTTTAAATTTTCTTCACACATAAACCTACCACAGCTGCACTTGGACAAACCAGTACCTTCCTACCACAATTCCTTCTTTCTGAAATCATACTTGCAATGACCTACTTCACAATGTTTATGTTATAAGCAACATAATGCTTATGGTGCAATTTCTAAATCATTTCAGGATAATAGGAGCACAAGCCTAATAATAATAATAATAATAATAATAATAATAATAATAATAATATACAAATTCTGCCTCATAGTAACTTGTGGCATGTTCCACAGTTAGACACTATTTTAATGTGGTGATTTAAGGGAATGCCTCATTCGTTGCTTTTTAAGGGCTCAGCCCGAACACAGTGGCGTAGCGTGGGGGGTGCAGGGGGGCCGCCGCACTGGGCGCAACATCTGGGGGTTAGGGTTAGGGGCGCAAATCCACGGGTTAGGGGGCGCAAATCCATGGGTTAGGGGGCGCAAATTACTTGCCTTGCCCCGGGTGCTGACAACCCACGCTACGCCACTGCCCGAACAGAAGCAATTGCTTTCTTGTTGAAACATGAACAATGTATGACAATATGAGGAAAGTAGCAATAGCGCTCAGTTGGTTAGAACCTCTCAGCCAATAGTTGCACCAAGCTATTCATAAGCCTTCAAGAAAGAAGGGATCCTCAGTGCTACCTATGCCCAATGTACAACAAAAAGCTCATTGGCAAAAATTGTAGCAATACATCAAAGGTTTTCTAAGTGAATGATAGACTTGCAGTGGGCAGACTTAGCAGCTATATTTTTCCTGCCTGCCTGCTGGCTTTCCTGTTTGTCACCTCATGCTGCTACATGCATTTAATGAAGGCGTGTGCAACTTCCACAAAGCAGAAAGGAGCCTAACAGCTGTGTGTGGTGACCCACCAGGGGCTTTATAAATATTCTGGGTTGACTGCCTGCTTTGGATTTGAAAAGCAGAGGGGCTGTCATTCAGCTGGCAAGACAGTTTAAGAAAGTAAACCCAAGAAAATGGTGGGTAGGCTGCATTCACTTGGAAAGTCAGAATGACACTATAAATCCAGTGCTTTGTTTATTATTCTTTTTCTTGTGCAGACTGCATTAATTCTTATTTAATCAATAACATTTTTATTTTTATTTTTTAAAAAAAGTTGTGCAGAACTTTGAATGACAGCCATCTGGCCAAAATGTACAGTATCCACTAGTATATTTATCCAAAATGTAGATGCTTAAACTAAATCATATGTAAATGTAATTGTTTCTTATTAAATTCCACAGGTGTTCAAGCTGTATTTTCGTAGGGTTAAACTCTCTGAAAATACAGGCACAGTGTTTGTGGCTGAAATGCACCATACGAAAGCAGAATTTTAGACTTCCATTCATTGCTACATCTTTGAGAAACTTTGGGAAAGAAAAGATGTGATTAGTCAGTTCTAGAGGAAGAGAGTGCTAATAATAATAATAATAATAATAATAATAATAATAATAATATATTATTATTATTATTATTATTATTATTATTATTATTATTATTTATACCCCACCTATCTGGCTGGGTTTCCCCAGCCTCTCTGGCAGCTTCCAACAGAACACTAAAATACAACAACCTATTAAACATTAAAAGCTTCCCTAAACAAAATTTTATTTTGATACATTTGTGGACATAAGTACATCTAAGCATTGATATCTAATAGTTCCCTGATTGAATGAATGAATTTATTAATACGTTCACAGACCAGCGTCAACACACACAATATCACAGATCATAAAAAATATCAGAAATACAAGGGACAATATGAATATAACAAGGATTTAAATATAAAAATTAAAATTAATTGTTAGCGTGCCCCCTGTAATTAACATTTAGGGTTTTGGTCATTATGGGATACCATTTGTTTCCTGCGATTGATTGCAGACGCACAGAATTTAGCTACATTTAATGTAGTCTTGGGATTCTTGTCCACCAGCAGTAGTTTTAAACTATGGTATTCCGATTCTTTCCTGGACTTATGCAAAACAGGTGTAATAAAAGTCAAATGTATATCCTCATAAAGACGACAACGTTATAATACATGTGAAGCAGTTTCAACTTCCAACGAGCCACAAGGACAGACCCGTGCTGTGTATGGTTTACCCTCAAATCTGCCCTGAAGTAAGACAGAAGGGAGAACGTTAAATCTGGCGAGGGTAAAAGACCGTCTGTATTTGGGTACCTGAAGACCTGACAGATAGTTAGCTGGAGAGAAACCTCTCCCATGGTCCCTTATTGCTGGATGTTTGATCATTTCGCTCATGTGGCATTGTAATTCTACGTCCCAGATACACTGGCGAATTGTAGTCCTAGCTTTCTCGAAGCCTGTCGCTATCAGGGTCTGCTGTGGGATCCCCAAGCCTTTAAGCTTTTCCAGCAGTGTAGCTTTCCATTTGGATTGGTAGGTATCTAATAAGGTTAAAGGTGCCAGCCCAACCGGGAAGAAAATAAGCTTTAGCCAATAATGGATCTTCAATATCCATATCCGAGTACTGATAGGAATTTGCCCAACCTCCAAACGAACCGCTATGTTGGATACGCAAGAGGGAATCCCCAGCAGGCAGCGGAAAAACTTAGTTTGGAATGCCTCTAAGAGAGTAAGGTTTTTAAAGCTGCAGATCTGGGATCCATATAACAATTGTGATAGTATTTTGGCAGTAAAGACCTGGGAGGCTGCCGGTATGTGTTGGCCCCCTTTCCCATAAAAGAATCTTATTAACGCTTTGGTAGATCTTTCTGCATTTGCAATAGGATTATTAATCTGAAAGCGCCAGGAGCCTCTTTCCTGGAAGGTTACACCCAGGTATTTAAAGGTTGCTACCTGTTCTATTGAGCGATTGTCTATTCTCCATTTGTGCCTCCTCCTTTTTTTAGAGAACACCATGACTTTGGATTTGTGTTCCCTGATTGACTTCCAAATTGGAGAAACCTCATTGAATGAATCTCGGAAAGCACAATGTGAGGAATTCAACATCATTCTCTTCTGATTGTTCCGTCAGTGCAAGCATTTCTGCTGATGAATTTATCCCCCTCTCCTCCCCTTGTGTGCAATTCTGGGGGTTCTCTGATCCTCAAAAGCAAATGTGGAGAAGGCCCCAGGGTTCACGGGAGAGCAGGAAGGAGACCCTGTTGCACCAGCAGAAGTTCTTGCATTGGCTTCCACTAGTGCATCAGGTTAAATGAATCTGGGTCCTAGTTGGCAGTTTGCATTTCTTAGTGCAGAAAGTATTGTGTAGAAATCTTTCCTATTCTAATTAAGTCAAAAGGGTTCTGGAAGCTTCTCTGTGTGAAAGAAACAAGCAGAAGGTTTGTGATGTTTGGGTTATAGCTTCAGAGAAACTTGTACAGCTGTTTTAAACTGGTTCTCTTATCTCTTCTGTCAAGGTCATGCTGACTATAAAAGTAAGGCCAGAAGGAGCCTGAGTTTCACTTTCTCTTTCTATCTCTTTTCCTTCTGGTGTGGTGTAGTGTATATATATATATATTATGCTTAGTGTTAAGGTTTAGACTTCTTATAAATTATTGTAAGCTTAAGTTAAGTCTGATGCAACTGGATTTCTTATGGGCAGTGCCAATCCTGAATGTATGGGATTTGTGACCATTATGCTCATTTGCCTTCAATAGCTGTAAAGCTCTGCTGGATGAAATACAATTGCCTCTTGGTCTATTTTTTTGGAATCCTGCAATGTGTTTAAGTTTTTACTCTGCTAACTATACAATGGAATCTAAAGGTAAAGGTAAAGGGACCCCCTGACAGTTAAGTCCAGTCACGAATGACTCTGGGGTTACGGCACTCATTTCACTTTAATGGCCAAGGGAGCCAACGTTTGTCCGCTCCGCAGACAGTTTTTCCGGGTCATGAGGCCAGCATGACTAAGCTGCTTCTGGCGCAACGGAACACCAACACCAGAGCAGTGCACAGAAATGCCATTTACCTTCCCACCGGAGCAGTACCTATTAATCTACTTGCACTTTTGGGCATGCTTTCGAACTGCTAGGTTGGCAGGAGCTGGGACTGAGCAACGGGAGCTCACCCCATCACGGGGATTCGAACCACTGACCTTTGGATCGGCAAGCCCAAGGCTCAGTGGAATCTACTCTGGATCAATACTGAGTAGAATTACATGATACTAGTTGCACAGACTTGACACAATTGTATAAGGTGCATGATTATAGAATTGGCATAATACAAGGAACATCAGTAATGATTCATAAGATTCTTTTTTGTAAGATACATTGCCCTTTGGCTGAGCAATGCTGCAGCCTAGTAGGGGTCAAGCCACCCCCCCCAATATTTTTGGGAGTGGGCCAGCCCCCCCCCCAACAACTGGCTGGCTCCTCTTCCTCCTCATGCATCTCCAGCCCCAGCTCCTCTGATGTCCTGATGTCATTCACCTCTGCATGCTACTGACCAATAGTTCAGGGAGGGAGAACCTGTAGACCTAAAGGTGTTATTGGACACCAAATCCCATAAGCGTCAGGAAGTGACTAGCCATGGGGGATGAAGGATGTTGTAGTTCAATGACATCTGGAAGGCCACAAGTTACCCAACCCTGCTGTAGATCAAGCTGTTATTCAAGGTGCAGGAACTGGGAGTAGCTAGAAATTGGGTAATTCTGTTTGTATTTTAGTAATGACCAACACTGTGAAATTTCATTGTGAAATTTCAGTAATTCCTCCTAAATAGTGAAATGGTAACAACCAATGATATTTTGCACATTTTGCTTCTTACAATTTTACATTTTTACATTTTGCAGTCTTTCTTTCTTTCTTTCTTTCTTTCTTTCTTTCTTTCTTTCTTTCTTTCTTTCGTTCTTTCTGCCATAGAAATGGATCCTTTTATCCTTTGCATGTTACCTTCAATATTACTCAGTGGTTTGTTGTCAAATACCTGTTAATACTATCGAGGAATCTGAACTATTGCTGAAAGTGGAACAAAGATATGATAAAACTGATTAATTTTAAATAAAAACAAATGTTAACAAATATCTACAGGAAAATCCCTAACATTTATATCAGCTGAATGAAGAATAAAAGATACAAAATAAGATACCTTGCACATGATTGTGTATGAAGATAATCACTACCTGCTGATTACTACTTCGACACAATACAAGGTAATTTTAGCCTAGAAATGTGTGTCATCACTGTTCTCTGATACATATTGCTAATTATAGCTCTGAAGAGATACAATGCAATGGAGGAAAAATAGTCAATGAGAATAAATAAGAGCTTCTGTAACAATGGAATGGGAGACAGCGATCTTCTTCCAAGCTAGGAACTGTTCACCCAAAAATGATAACAAATTGAGATACTTCTCTCTTTCTTTTTTGTGAAATCAGAGCCATTTGCCTTACCTTTTAAAGCTATCACATAAATGCCCATCCACAGAAACTGTCCATGAGAAAAAGACCCTGTTAAGACTAGCCAGAAAACTTGTTAATACTTTAAGAGGATAAATTCTCCACATATTACATAACCAAGGATTTCTGGGAGCACTTTAAAAAATAAATTAATGTGAGTATAAATGTTACATTTCAAACCAGCTCTCATTTTATTTGAGGAATAATCCATAGTCAATTCTTGCCTTCTAAAAAAATCAAAGAAACAATGACTTCACAGAATCCTGGCCAATTATGGATGGGTTATTTAGAGATCTATCTGGATTGTCTATTCTGCTGTATAGAAATGCAGGACTATGATGCAAAAGGATGCTCACAGATTTGCTGGAGCATTGGCTTGGCTGGTCTACAGCAACACCATTATGAAACTAATAGAAGGGGTTGGATCATATACAGTGCTGGAGAAAGCTGAACTGTTTGGGGGCTTTTTAGTTCAGGGAAGAAGAAGAAAACTGTCCAATGGAAATACATGCCACAAGTTAATATTCAAATTAGAAATGTAAGAGGAAACATAAAAAAGAGAGGTGAGTCTCCCTTTCAAAATTCTAATACTCAAAAGGCCTGCACAGGAAATATCAGGTTATGGAAATCAGATTTGAATTTTACAGCATGTTGTACATTGAAAGAAAATTATATGGAAACGATGTACCGGTGGTATTTGACTCCTACTAAGTTAGCAAAAATGTATAGGACAAGTACTAATATTTGCTGGGAATGTAAAGGGGGGAAAAGGTACTGTTTATCATATGTGGTGGACCTGTAATGTAATAAAAGCTTTCTGGGAGATGATATATAATGAAATGAAGAAAATGCTGGATATAACTTTTGTTAAGAAACCAGAAGTTATTTTTTTTATTAGGAATTATAGGTGCCGACATACCAAGGGAGGAGAAAAGACTCTTTATGTATGGAACAACAGTCGCTCAGATACTACTAGCCCAGAGATGGAAAGAAGAGAAAGTTTCTATCAGAGAAGCATGGCAAACCAAGCTGATGGACTATGCCAAGATGGCAAAACTGACTAGAAAACTCAGAAACCAAGAGGACAAAGGCTTTCTAAAAGAATGGGAAAATGTAAGTTATTTAGGAGACCACTGCAAGCTGATGGAAACAAAAGCAGAATTTTAATTTTACTTGTAGTGCAAAAATTATTATGGATAATATGGTTTGATATAAACATTGGAGTATGGATGAATATGCAGTAGTAGATGTTTAAAATGAGAGGATGGGGGGAAGTCCTGACATTCCGAGAATCTCTTTATATAGATATATGCAGTCGTACCTCGGTTTAAGAACAGCCCTGTTTACAAACTATTTGGTTTACGAACTCCGCAAAACTGGAAGTAGTGTCCCAGTTTGTGAACATTAGCTCGGTCTAAGAACGGAATCCGAACAGTGGAAGGGCACCAGCAGCAGGAGGCCTCATTAGGGAAAGCGTGGTTCGGTTTAAGAACGGTTTCGGTTTAAGAACGGACTTCCGGAACGGATTAAGTTCGCAAACCGAGGTACGTCTGTATATTATTCTTTATTACCCTTTGTTTATTTGTATTTTGTATTTGTAAAACTAATAAAAATGATTTCAAAAAAGAGAGGAAATATCAGCTCTTGTAGGACGTACAGAAAAACCATTCAGACTGTCCCCATCCTCATCATCTGGGCATACTTTCTCATGGGACGATCTGAAGGGGGAGTCTACTTGCTTTCCTTTCAATATGAGCAGAAGACTTCCCAAGAGTGGACAGCTTGCTTTATTAAGGTTCCCAATCACATAGAAGGTTCTACTCATTTTTCTGCAAATGCGTTTAGATGGCCTCATGCGTTTAGATGGCCTCTTCACCAATTAAGATGGTGGAATAGGAACTGAGAGGTCCTGTGCCTTCAACACAGAATAAAATTTCCTGTTCAGGCATAATGCCTCAACTGGGTTAATGTTACTTAACAGAACTGATTGTGAGCAGCTTCAGGAGAGACCCATCATGAATGTTCAGTGCCAGTGTGGTGTAGTGGTTCAGAGCGATAGAGTCGTAATCTGGGGAACCAGGTGTGGCGATCACACACAGGGCCCCCGGACGTTTGACGGTCTATTGACCCTGTGCTGCCTCTGCGATAGCTTTTTCCGCTGCCACCACCCCATATCTCACGAGTCCAGTCAGTTGTTAACATAAACAAATAATCAAGTTTATTTTTAAATGCAGGAACAAACTTATGGTTTCAGTTAGTTTTTCTTGACAGTTTCTTATTCTTAGTTCCTAACAACTCCAAACTGATTATTTCAACTATCTATCTGACTCCACCTAACAATTCCTCTCACTCTCTCACAATAGAACTCTACCA
Source organism: Podarcis raffonei (assembly GCF_027172205.1). Taxonomy (NCBI): domain Eukaryota; kingdom Metazoa; phylum Chordata; class Lepidosauria; order Squamata; family Lacertidae; genus Podarcis; species Podarcis raffonei. The sequence continues at coordinate 55,174,545 of NC_070612.1, read as the reverse complement.
ACCCATACCTAAACCTCCCTCTTCCTCCTTCAACTCCCAAACCTCAACTCAACTGCACTTCAACTCAACTCAACTCAACTGACTTTCAAAACCTCCCACTCTAACTTTTATTCCCCCTGTCAGGGAACTGCCATCGGAACTAGAGGAGGAGGCAAGGCTCCACAGCGATGCTGGAGAAGGGCCAAGCAGGGAGGGAGGCAGCTTTCCGGCTGGGGAAGAAAATCAGCGTAACACCAGGGATAGAGGGGGGCCGATGGGGGAAGCGGAGAGGAGGCTCCAGGACTCCTCGCAGGAGACCAGCGAGGAGAGCACGGGTCCTCCGCTGCTCACACCCACCCTGCGCAGAAGACTTCCGTGCAGGGAGAGTAGGCGGCGACTTGGCGTCAAAGAACTTCTTTGCTGGAAGAGGTTCAAGAAACACCCACTGACGGATTCTGCTAGCGACTGAACAGCCACGGAGTGGATGGCTGTCCAGACAGAAACGGTTTAACCAGGCAACCTAGCCCAGAGCGGCGGTAACTTATGCACGAGCAACCCCTAAAACCATTACACCCCCCCTTGCATTCTCACTGGCCAATCACATCACACCTATTTTAACCCTTTCCTTATGACCCATCCTAGGAGGCAAACACCATACCGGGTTTGCGCTCCTCCACATGCAGCTGCTGGGTGACCTTGGGCCAGTCACACTTAGAATCATAGAATCATAGAATCATAGAGTTGGAAGAGACCACAAGGGCCATCGAGTCCAACCCCCTGCCAAGCAGGAAACACCATCAGAGCACTCCTGACATATGGTTGTCAAGCCTCTGCTTAAAGACCTCCAAAGAAGGAGACTCCACCACACTCCTTGGCAGCAAATTCCACTGTCGAACAGCTCTTACTGTCAGGAAGTTCTTCCTAATGTTTAGGTGGAATCTTCTTTCTTGTAGTTTGGATCCATTGCTCCGTGTCCGCTTCTCTGGAGCAGCAGAAAACAACCTTTCTCCCTCCTCTATGTGACATCCTTTTATATATTTGAACATGGCTACCATATCACCCCTTAACCTCCTCTTCTCCAGGCTAAACATGCCCAGCTCCCTTAGCCGTTCCTCATAAGGCATCGTTTCCAGGCCTTTGACCATTTTGGTTGCCCTCCTCTGGACACGTTCCAGTTTGTCAATGTCCTTCTTGAACTGTGGTGCCCAGAACTGGACACAGTACTCCAGGTGAGGTCTGACCAGAGCAGAATACAGTGGCACTATTACTTCCCTTGATCTAGATGCTATACTCCTATTGATGCAGCCCAGAATTGCATTGGCTTTTTTAGCTGCCGCGTCACACTGTTGGCTCATGTCAAGTTTGTGGTCAACCAAGACTCCTAGATCCTTTTCACATGTAGTGCTCTCAAGCCAGGTGTCACCCATCTTGTATTTGTGCCTCTCATTTTTTTTGCCCAAGTGCAATACTTTACATTTCTCCCTGTTAAAATTCATCTTGTTTGTTTTGGCCCAGTTCTCTAATCTGTCAAGGTCGTTTTGAAGTGTGATCCTGTCCTCTGGGGTGTTAGCCACCCCTCCCAGTTTGGTGTCATCTGCAAATTTGATCAGGATGCCCTTGAGTCCATCATCCAAGTCGTTGATAAAGATGTTGAATAAGACCGGGCCCAAGACAGAACCCTGTGGCACCCCACTAGTCACTCTTCTCCAGGATGAAGAGGAACCATTGATGAGCACCCTTTGGGTTCGGTCAGTCAGCCAGTTACAAATCCACTGAGTGGTAGCATAGTCAAGACCGCATTTTACCAGCTTCTTTACAAGAATATCATGGGGCACCTTGTCAAATGCCTTGCTGAAATCAAGGTAGGCTACATCCACTGCGTTCCCTTCATCTACCAGGCTTGTAATTCTGTCAAAAAACGAGATCAGGTTAGTCTGACATGACTTATTTTTCAGAAATCCATGCTGACTATTGGTGATCACAGCATTCCTTTCTAGGTGCTCACAGGCTGTTTGCTTAATGATCTGCTCCAGAATCTTCCCTGGTATTGATGTCAGACTGACTGGGCGGTAATTATTTGGGTCCTCTCTTTTCCCCTTTTTGAAAATAGGGACAACATTTGCCCTCCTCCAGTCTGCCGGGACTTCGCCTGTTCTCCAGGAATTCTCAAAGATGACTGCCAGTGGTTCTGAAATCACATCTGCCAGTTCTTTTAATACTCTTGGATGCAGTTCATCTGGCCCTGGAGACTTGAATACATCTAGACTAGCCAAGTATTCTTGTACTATCTCCTTAGTTATTCTGGGCTGTGTTTCCTCTGCTGAATCATTTGCTCCAAATTCTTCAGGTCGGGCATTGTTTTCTTTATCGGAGAAGACTGAGGCAAAGAAGGCATTGAGGAGTTCAGCCCTTTCTGTGTCCCCTGTTTGCATTTCACCATCTTCTCCTCTGAGTGACCCCACTGTTTCTTTGTTCTTCCTTTTGCTACGAACATACCCATAAAAGCCTTTTTTGTTGCTTTTAACCTCTCTAGCAAGCCTGAGTTCATTCTGTGCTTTAGCTTTTCTGACTTTGTGTCTACACGTGTTGGCTATTTGTTTGAATTCCTCTTTGGTGGTTTCCCCCCTTTTCCATTTTTTGTACACATCCTTTTTTAATCTTAACTCAGTTAAAAGTTCTTTAGATAGCCACCCTGGCTTCTTTAGGCACCTTCCATGTTTCCGTCTCATTGGTATTGCCTGAAGTTGTGCTTTTACTATCTCCCTCTTAACAAACTCCCAGCCATCATGAACTCCCTTTCCTTTTAGTATTACTGTCCATGGGATCTCACCAAGCACTTCCCTAAGTTTTATGAAGTCGGCTTTCTTAAAGTCGAGAAATTGAGTCCTAGTATGCTTGGCTGCTCCTTTCCGCTGTATAGTAAACTTCAGAAGAGCATGATCACTCGCGCCTAATGATCCTTCCACTTCTACCCCACTAACCAGGTCATCAACATTGGTTAGGACCAGATCTAAAATGGCTGTTCCTCTTGTTGCTTCTCCCACTTTCTGGACAATGAAGTTGTCTGCAAGGCCAGTGAGGAATCTGTTTGACCTTATGCTCTTGGCTGAGTTTGACATCCAACAAATATCCGGGTAATTGAAGTCCCCCATTACTACTATCTCCCTTCCTTTTGCATGCTTGGCCATCTGTTCCAGGAAGGCATCATCTATGTCCTCCGTTTGGCTTGGGGATCTATAGTAAACTCCCACAATGAGGTCACTGTTATTCTTCTCTCCCTTAATTTTGACCCAAATGCTCTTACTTTGGCTTTGAGGTTCTAAATCTTGGATCTCTTCACAGGTATACACATCCCTGACATATAACGCCACTCCTCCTCCTTTCTTGTCTGGTCTGTTTCTCTGAAATAGATTGTATCCCTCCATTATTACATTCCAATCGTGGGACTTATCCCACCAGGTTTCAGTGATTCCTATTATGTCATATTTAGTTTGCTGTACCAAGAGGTCAAGCTCATCTTGTTTATTTCCCATACTTTGCGCATTAGTGTACAGACATTGAAGTCCATTAATCATTCCCCCGTGTCTCTTATTTAAGGATTTTTTCCTCCCACCACTAGGTCTGCGTGCTGTTTGCTCCATTCGGTCTATGACATTTGGATGATCATCTTCATCAATTGATAGACTCCTACCTTCAGGAGCCCTGTCTCCCTCCCCCACATTAGTCAGTTTAAAGCCCTCCTGATGAGGTTTCTGAGATTTTTTGCAAAAACATTCCTCCCAACCGTTGTGAGGTGCAGCCCATCGCTTGCCAGAAGTCCATCTTCAAGAAACTGCATTCCGTGATCTAAGAATCCAAACCGTTCCTGTTTACACCATTTGCGAAGCCAGTTGTTCACTTCCACTATTTTTCCCTCTCTCCCTGGGCCACGTCGTTCAACTGGGAGGACAGATGAGATGACAATTTGTGCATTTAATTGCTTCAATTTCCTGCCCAGAGCCTCGTAATCTCTTTTGATCTTCTGGAGGCTATTGCTTGCAGTGTCATTGGTTCCCACATGAACCAAGAGGAAGGGGTATTTGTCAGTGGGTTTTATGATTCCTTGCAGTCGTTCAGTTACATCTTGGATCTTAGCCCCAGGGAGACAGCACACTTCCCGAGACATCTTGTCAGGCCCACAGATCACTGCTTCTGTTCCCCTCAGTAGGGAATCCCCTATCACCACTACACGCCTCTTCTTAGGTCTGGTCGGGGTTCTTCCGTGAGCTGTCCGTTCCAAGGTCGCCTGCACATTCCCTGAGGACTGCCTTTGCTGCTCGTCTTCATATTCCTGATCGACTGTAATGAGGGAGAGATCCTCAAATGGAGTCTGCTCTTCGTCTTCCATGCTAGGGGAAAGGACCTCAAAGCGATTGCATATTTCTAAACAATCAGAGCGAACCCTGGGCCTCCTACTTCTTTGAGTCACGTTTCTCCATATATCTGGCTCCTGTGTTGGTGAACTAGCCTCCTTCTCAGGGGAGTCCCCTGTCTCCTCCTTGGTGGAGACGGTGTGCTCTGTTGCTTCCAAGAAGAGCTCCAGCTCTCTAATTCTTTGGAGCGTAGCTACACGTTCCTCCAGTTGCTGGACTTTGTCTTTTAAGAGGGCAATCAACATGCAATTGCTGCAGGTAAAGCTGCCTGCAACCTTTGGCAAGATGGCAAACATTGCGCAGGAACCACAGGCGACTGCAGCTGTTCCCTCATCCTCCATCTTGAGAAGGTGTCGTTGGGGGTGACTACAGCGGTCCTCCATCATAAAAAGCGTGAAGACAGGACAAATAAATCCCCCCAAATAAACCTATATCTCCCCCCACAAACGTTTGAGACTAGCTCCCCTAAATCTAAAAGATGGATCAAACTGCGCGCGCCGCTAGGCGCGCGCCGCTGCCCTACAATCTCTGACAAGCTCCTCCCACAGCTAATCACCTACCTCAACAGAAGCCCTGCCCCCTCTGACCTTTGCACAGAGAAAGCAGCTAATCAGCCACAAGAAACTCACACAAGAAAACCCTTTTTGTTCCTTCTTCAGCCGCTGCCCTACAATCTCTGACAAGCTCCTCCCACAGCTAATCACCTACCTCAACAGAAGCCCTGCCCCCTCTGACCTTTGCACAGAGAAAGCAGCTAATCAGCCACAAGAAACTCACACAAGAAAACCCTTTTTGTTCCTTCTTCAGCCGCTGCCCTACAAGCTCTGACAAGCTCCTCCCACAGCTAATCACCTACCTCAACAGAAGCCCTGCCCCCTCTGACCTTTGCACAGAGAAAGCAGCTAATCAGCCACAAGAAACTCACACAAGAAAACCCTTTTTGTTCCTTCTTCAGCCGCTGCCCTACAAGCTCTGACAAGCTCCTCCCACAGCTAATCACCTACCTCAACAGAAGCCCTGCCCCCTCTGACCTTTGCACAGAGAAAGCAGCTAATCAGCCACAAGAAACTCACACAAGAAAACCCTTTTTGTTCCTTCTTCAGCCGCTGCCCTACAATCTCTGACAAGCTCCTCCCACAGCTAATCACCTACCTCAACAGAAGCCCTGCCCCCTCTGACCTTTGCACAGAGAAAGCAGCTAATCAGCCACAAGAAACTCACACAAGAAAACCCTTTTTGTTCCTTCTTCAGCCGCTGCCCTACAATCTCTGACAAGCTCCTCCCACAGCTAATCACCTACCTCAACAGAAGCCCTGCCCCCTCTGACCTTTGCACAGAGAAAGCAGCTAATCAGCCACAAGAAACTCACACAAGAAAACCCTTTTTGTTCCTTCTTCAGCCGCTGCCCTACAAGCTCTGACAAGCTCCTCCCACAGCTAATCACCTACCTCAACAGAAGCCCTGCCCCCTCTGACCTTTGCACAGAGAAAGCAGCTAATCAGCCACAAGAAACTCACACAAGAAAACCCTTTTTGTTCCTTCTTCAGCCGCTGCCCTACAAGCTCTGACAAGCTCCTCCCACAGCTAATCACCTACCTCAACAGAAGCCCTGCCCCCTCTGACCTTTGCACAGAGAAAGCAGCTAATCAGCCACAAGAAACTCACACAAGAAAACCCTTTTTGTTCCTTCTTCAGCCGCTGCCCTACAATCTCTGACAAGCTCCTCCCACAGCTAATCACCTACCTCAACAGAAGCCCTGCCCCCTCTGACCTTTGCACAGAGAAAGCAGCTAATCAGCCACAAGAAACTCACACAAGAAAACCCTTTTTGTTCCTTCTTCAGCCGCTGCCCTACAAGCTCTGACAAGCTCCTCCCACAGCTAATCACCTACCTCAACAGAAGCCCTGCCCCCTCTGACCTTTGCACAGAGAAAGCAGCTAATCAGCCACAAGAAACTCACACAAGAAAACCCTTTTTGTTCCTTCTTCAGCCGCTGCCCTACAATCTCTGACAAGCTCCTCCCACAGCTAATCACCTACCTCAACAGAAGCCCTGCCCCCTCTGACCTTTGCACAGAGAAAGCAGCTAATCAGCCACAAGAAACTCACACAAGAAAACCCTTTTTGTTCCTTCTTCAGCCGCTGCCCTACAATCTCTGACAAGCTCCTCCCACAGCTAATCACCTACCTCAACAGAAGCCCTGCCCCCTCTGACCTTTGCACAGAGAAAGCAGCTAATCAGCCACAAGAAACTCACACAAGAAAACCCTTTTTGTTCCTTCTTCAGCCGCTGCCCTACAAGCTCTGACAAGCTCCTCCCACAGCTAATCACCTACCTCAACAGAAGCCCTGCCCCCTCTGACCTTTGCACAGAGAAAGCAGCTAATCAGCCACAAGAAACTCACACAAGAAAACCCTTTTTGTTCCTTCTTCAGCCGCTGCCCTACAAGCTCTGACAAGCTCCTCCCACAGCTAATCACCTACCTCAACAGAAGCCCTGCCCCCTCTGACCTTTGCACAGAGAAAGCAGCTAATCAGCCACAAGAAACTCACACAAGAAAACCCTTTTTGTTCCTTCTTCAGCCGCTGCCCTACAATCTCTGACAAGCTCCTCCCACAGCTAATCACCTACCTCAACAGAAGCCCTGCCCCCTCTGACCTTTGCACAGAGAAAGCAGCTAATCAGCCACAAGAAACTCACACAAGAAAACCCTTTTTGTTCCTTCTTCAGCCGCTGCCCTACAATCTCTGACAAGCTCCTCCCACAGCTAATCACCTACCTCAACAGAAGCCCTGCCCCCTCTGACCTTTGCACAGAGAAAGCAGCTAATCAGCCACAAGAAACTCACACAAGAAAACCCTTTTTGTTCCTTCTTCAGCCGCTGCCCTACAAGCTCTGACAAGCTCCTCCCACAGCTAATCACCTACCTCAACAGAAGCCCTGCCCCCTCTGACCTTTGCACAGAGAAAGCAGCTAATCAGCCACAAGAAACTCACACAAGAAAACCCTTTTTGTTCCTTCTTCAGCCGCTGCCCTACAAGCTCTGACAAGCTCCTCCCACAGCTAATCACCTACCTCAACAGAAGCCCTGCCCCCTCTGACCTTTGCACAGAGAAAGCAGCTAATCAGCCACAAGAAACTCACACAAGAAAACCCTTTTTGTTCCTTCTTCAGCCGCTGCCCTACAATCTCTGACAAGCTCCTCCCACAGCTAATCACCTACCTCAACAGAAGCCCTGCCCCCTCTGACCTTTGCACAGAGAAAGCAGCTAATCAGCCACAAGAAACTCACACAAGAAAACCCTTTTTGTTCCTTCTTCAGCCGCTGCCCTACAAGCTCTGACAAGCTCCTCCCACAGCTAATCACCTACCTCAACAGAAGCCCTGCCCCCTCTGACCTTTGCACAGAGAAAGCAGCTAATCAGCCACAAGAAACTCACACAAGAAAACCCTTTTTGTTCCTTCTTCAGCCGCTGCCCTACAATCTCTGACAAGCTCCTCCCACAGCTAATCACCTACCTCAACAGAAGCCCTGCCCCCTCTGACCTTTGCACAGAGAAAGCAGCTAATCAGCCACAAGAAACTCACACAAGAAAACCCTTTTTGTTCCTTCTTCAGCCGCTGCCCTACAATCTCTGACAAGCTCCTCCCACAGCTAATCACCTACCTCAACAGAAGCCCTGCCCCCTCTGACCTTTGCACAGAGAAAGCAGCTAATCAGCCACAAGAAACTCACACAAGAAAACCCTTTTTGTTCCTTCTTCAGCCGCTGCCCTACAATCTCTGACAAGCTCCTCCCACAGCTAATCACCTACCTCAACAGAAGCCCTGCCCCCTCTGACCTTTGCACAGAGAAAGCAGCTAATCAGCCACAAGAAACTCACACAAGAAAACCCTTTTTGTTCCTTCTTCAGCCGCTGCCCTACAAGCTCTGACAAGCTCCTCCCACAGCTAATCACCTACCTCAACAGAAGCCCTGCCCCCTCTGACCTTTGCACAGAGAAAGCAGCTAATCAGCCACAAGAAACTCACACAAGAAAACCCTTTTTGTTCCTTCTTCAGCCGCTGCCCTACAATCTCTGACAAGCTCCTCCCACAGCTAATCACCTACCTCAACAGAAGCCCTGCCCCCTCTGACCTTTGCACAGAGAAAGCAGCTAATCAGCCACAAGAAACTCACACAAGAAAACCCTTTTTGTTCCTTCTTCAGCCGCTGCCCTACAATCTCTGACAAGCTCCTCCCACAGCTAATCACCTACCTCAACAGAAGCCCTGCCCCCTCTGACCTTTGCACAGAGAAAGCAGCTAATCAGCCACAAGAAACTCACACAAGAAAACCCTTTTTGTTCCTTCTTCAGCCGCTGCCCTACAAGCTCTGACAAGCTCCTCCCACAGCTAATCACCTACCTCAACAGAAGCCCTGCCCCCTCTGACCTTTGCACAGAGAAAGCAGCTAATCAGCCACAAGAAACTCACACAAGAAAACCCTTTTTGTTCCTTCTTCAGCCGCTGCCCTACAAGCTCTGACAAGCTCCTCCCACAGCTAATCACCTACCTCAACAGAAGCCCTGCCCCCTCTGACCTTTGCACAGAGAAAGCAGCTAATCAGCCACAAGAAACTCACACAAGAAAACCCTTTTTGTTCCTTCTTCAGCCGCTGCCCTACAATCTCTGACAAGCTCCTCCCACAGCTAATCACCTACCTCAACAGAAGCCCTGCCCCCTCTGACCTTTGCACAGAGAAAGCAGCTAATCAGCCACAAGAAACTCACACAAGAAAACCCTTTTTGTTCCTTCTTCAGCCGCTGCCCTACAAGCTCTGACAAGCTCCTCCCACAGCTAATCACCTACCTCAACAGAAGCCCTGCCCCCTCTGACCTTTGCACAGAGAAAGCAGCTAATCAGCCACAAGAAACTCACACAAGAAAACCCTTTTTGTTCCTTCTTCAGCCGCTGCCCTACAAGCTCTGACAAGCTCCTCCCACAGCTAATCACCTACCTCAACAGAAGCCCTGCCCCCTCTGACCTTTGCACAGAGAAAGCAGCTAATCAGCCACAAGAAACTCACACAAGAAAACCCTTTTTGTTCCTTCTTCAGCCGCTGCCCTACAAGCTCTGACAAGCTCCTCCCACAGCTAATCACCTACCTCAACAGAAGCCCTGCCCCCTCTGACCTTTGCACAGAGAAAGCAGCTAATCAGCCACAAGAAACTCACACAAGAAAACCCTTTTTGTTCCTTCTTCAGCGCTGCCCTACAAGCTCTGACAAGCTCCTCCCACAGCTAATCACCTACCTCAACAGAAGCCCTGCCCCCTCTGACCTTTGCACAGAGAAAGCAGCTAATCAGCCACAAGAAACTCACACAAGAAAACCCTTTTTGTTCCTTCTTCAGCCGCTGCCCTACAATCTCTGACAAGCTCCTCCCACAGCTAATCACCTACCTCAACAGAAGCCCTGCCCCCTCTGACCTTTGCACAGAGAAAGCAGCTAATCAGCCACAAGAAACTCACACAAGAAAACCCTTTTTGTTCCTTCTTCAGCCGCTGCCCTACAAGCTCTGACAAGCTCCTCCCACAGCTAATCACCTACCTCAACAGAAGCCCTGCCCCCTCTGACCTTTGCACAGAGAAAGCAGCTAATCAGCCACAAGAAACTCACACAAGAAAACCCTTTTTGTTCCTTCTTCAGCCGCTGCCCTACAAGCTCTGACAAGCTCCTCCCACAGCTAATCACCTACCTCAACAGAAGCCCTGCCCCCTCTGACCTTTGCACAGAGAAAGCAGCTAATCAGCCACAAGAAACTCACACAAGAAAACCCTTTTTGTTCCTTCTTCAGCCGCTGCCCTACAAGCTCTGACAAGCTCCTCCCACAGCTAATCACCTACCTCAACAGAAGCCCTGCCCCCTCTGACCTTTGCACAGAGAAAGCAGCTAATCAGCCACAAGAAACTCACACAAGAAAACCCTTTTTGTTCCTTCTTCAGCCGCTGCCCTACAATCTCTGACAAGCTCCTCCACAGCTAATCACCTACCTCAACAGAAGCCCTGCCCCTCTGACCTTTGCACAGAGAAAGCAGCTAATCAGCCACAAGAAACTCACACAAGAAAACCCTTTTTGTTCCTTCTTCAGCCGCTGCCCTACAAGCTCTGACAAGCTCCTCCCACAGCTAATCACCTACCTCAACAGAAGCCCTGCCCCCTCTGACCTTTGCACAGAGAAAGCAGCTAATCAGCCACAAGAAACTCACACAAGAAAACC